>NC_082651.1:11389242-11694887 GCF_028023285.1 Balaenoptera ricei | reverse complement strand
AATGAACAAGTATGCATGTGACAATCAAGGGATAATGAATATCTCCAACATACATGAATATATTCGATTAGTAACATATGGAGGAGAGTTCTATATCCTGCTTTTCTGTTTACCTCATTTCATTGTATGCAATTTCCGATGTCATTAAATATTCTAGAAGTCACAATTTTAATGAGTATTTCCTTAGGGTAAATTTCTAGAGAAAATAATACTGGATCAAAAACATGTAAACCTTTTTTTAAAGCCCTTGATACACATAACCAACTCACTTTCCAGAAAGAGTATATCAATTTTTATTCCTTCTCCTAGTATATACGTTTGCTCTTCCTAATGCATTTCTACCAGATCTGAGTATTATCCTTTCAAAAGTCTTTGCTAATTTAATAAAGTAAAAAGTTATCTCACTTTAAAAAAAAAAAAAAAAAAAAAGTTATCTCACTTTAACTCATCTTTCTTTGATCAGTAATAAGTTAGTTTGTTTACATGTTTATAAGCCATGGATAAGTCTTATTAAAATTGTCTCATATCATATGCTCATTTATTTATATACTGTGATGTTACTATTTTTCTTATTTATTTATAGAGGCTTTTTATGTATTATGGAAAATCGATCATTGTTAGTCATACTTGTTTAGATATTCCTCTGTGTCATTTGAAATATGTACATTTAAAATTTTTTGGATAATCAGTTTAATGCTTTTGCTTTGGGACATTTTTTCCTATGAGGAATGTTTTTAAAACTATACAAAAGGACATGTCACTTTTTTCCTTCATCTATGTAATTCTGTGGTTTGTTTTAACTTTAGAGATAAGGAGAGGTGAGAGATGTAGGTCTACCCCAGTGGGATACGAAATAAATATACCAACATAGTTAACTATACAGCAAGTGCCACTAGGCTGACCGGAGAAGGACCGATGAAGGTGAACAGACTCTTGTTCCTATCTGCTTAAAATAGCCATTCCCTGGTTTCAGACAATTCCCTTGATCTTCCTTCTTCCAATTGACTTGGCAGACAAGTCCTTGGTTTAACCTCTCTCCCACTTTATTCTCTAATCTGCCAGGAAATTAATGCAAGTCCTGAGCCTCCCTAAACACAGCTTTTTCCAGGCATCCTTTTTCATCTTTGATTCTAAAACTGAAATAATAAGTAAAAGCAAACTTTGCTATTCTGTTGGCATATGTGCCTTCAAGGAATATTTATTTAAGGGAGAAAAATCTCTTTGAGTGGGTCTATATTGTCATAACTACCCCTCCCAGAAAAAACTAATCACTTCATCCTCCATCTAACGGTTTCTATCTACCCAGTTGCTGGGCCTCATTTACATCCAGCATCTGGATGTCAGGTGTTGGATGAACACATCTGTCATCAAGGCCTAGAACACAGCAATGCAAAGTTCTCTCAGCTGGAGTTGTCCAGAGAACTCACCATCAGTTTGCTGCTCTCAGTCACAAATGGACCTGCACGGGACCTATCACATCTGCCAGTTTCCCAGGGCTTCATTTTAGGACATTCTTCCTTCACTATGCAGATTTCACTGCCACATTTTGCCCAGAATTATCCGCCTAGTCTGTTACCTAGCTCTCATCCTCTCCTGGGCGTTCCCAAAGGGCAATGCCATCATCTGGGTCATGACAAGCCCGTCTCATTTCTTTGTACTGATGTATCCTTGCACATAATTGAAAATTAAAAAGAAAATAATCTGACAGTTGTTTTCTTTACAGAGAACATTTCCAAAATTAACAATTTATTATGCCTGTGACAAAAATAATTCATCTGCTTTGTAGGGATACTGCCTGGAAATAAACCTCCACAAGGTCATTTGAGTTTTTGTGTACAATCTTAGGATACTGAAAATTATCCAAATCGTGGGATACCAAAGAATGCAACACCAGCTGACAGCCTGGGTGAATGCATTTCAAAGAGGCTTGGGGAGGCTAGTGGAGACTGGACCAGAGAACCTGCCAGTGATCGGGAGGCCAGGGTCCCCGTACCACCTCTATCAGGACTGAACCTGAGATAACAGCACACTTCTGAGCTTTGCTCAAAAGGGAAATGCAATTTTCATCCCCAGCTGGACCCCATTACTTTTGCTGACCTGCATACAATGGTACTGATACCCAAATGCTTTTCATTTAATCACTGAAAATTATTTCTAAAACAACTCTTAAAGTCTCAGGAAATTATCCTGAGGACATTAAGCAAATGGAGAAACATCTATTCAAAAAAATCTAAACTTAAATCTCATTTGAACCTCACAACCACCTCATCCCCCTCCCCCCCCCCCACCTCTCCCAATAGCTCAGTGTGATGGGAGCTATACTCTGGGCAGGTGCAGTCAAGAGGATGGGGCTCCCCTTCCCACTACCTCCCAGTCTAGGGCTATGGCTTCATGCAGGCCACTGGCATCTCTCATTCCCTCCACCCCTTCACTCCCAGCTCCATATTACAGAAGCTTTATTCAAGGCAGATACAGCCTAGAGGACTGCAGCTCCCTTCCCCATCCAGTCCCCATTCATAGGGCAGAAGCTCTACTCCAGACACAGCAAGTCAAGAATCCTGAATCCTGAGCATCCATGACTCAGCTTGTTTCTAGGATGGAGGTCTCATGCCAGGAAGGATAAGCTAGGAAAACCAGGAGCTACCATCCCTGTCCAGAGTCCTGCTTGCAGGGGTGTCACATCAGGGGAAGCAAGTCATTGTCTCACCCCCGGCTCTGAATATTCCACAGGCTCTTCTCAGAAAGAGAGGCAGGTTGTAAGAACAGAGATCTCTGCAGCTTTGTGTAGGAAACCAGCTGTTTTTGGAACAAAGCATGCAGAAGATCGTGCCTGTGAGTATTTTTACAAACAGTGGAGATCTTAATGGTGAGCAGCTAAGAGTTGCTGGTAGCTCTATAATTCTTTTAGCAACAAGCTAAAAGATGATAAGTTCAGTGAAATGGTAGGTCAGCCAGAAGTTTAACATAAAGAATCAGGGAGACAGACAGCTAAGCAGTGTCCTCTGTGATTGGATCAGCCTCAAAGACTGGAAACATCCTGCCCCTGCAAAGGGACCCAAATTTAACTGGAGCACAAACACACTGTGACATAATATATGCCCAGGGCATTGCTTAAAACCACATAGCAATCAGCTAGTGATTAATGGGGACCAACAACTGGTTTGATACCAATAGAGGCAGATAATTCAAAAGCTTACGGGGTAAATGTTCATAGCGGCATTATTTACAATTGCCAAGATATGGAAGCAATCTAAGTGTCCAACAAGAAATGAATGGATAAAGAAGATGTGGTATATATATACAATGGAATACTATTCAGCCATAAAAAATAATGAAATTTTGTCATTTGCAGCAACATGGATGGACTTAGAGGGCATTATGCTAAGTGAAATAAGTCAGACAGAGAATGACAAATGCTGTATGATATCACTTATACGTGGAATCTAAAAAATACAACAAAATAGTGAATATAACAAAAAAGAAGCAGACTCACAGATACAGAGAACAAACTAGTGGTTACCGGTGGGGAGAGGGAAGAGGGGAGAGGCAATGTAGGGGTAGGGGATTAAGAGGTACAAACTATTAGGTATAAAATAAGTTACAAGGATATACTGTACAACACGGGGAATATAGCCAATATTTTATAATAACCATAAATGCAGCATAACCTTTAAAAATTGTGAATCACTATGTTGTACACCTGTAACTTATATAATATCTTACATCAACTATACTTCAACAAAAAAATTTTTAATTAAAAAAAAGAAACGATAAACAAAGCTTATTGGGGAGATAAGGGAAGGCGACAGTAAACACAGCCACAGCCCTCCCAGGCACTCATCTACACAGTCACATGCTCAAGGCTGCACCCCCTCAGGCATGACATCAGAGACGGTACATTGCAGGAGTAACAGATTTCACTGAATAAAAACTGAGAATTAATTTCTAGTAGATCCACCTTATAAGAAATACTAAAGGAAGTTCTTCAGGCTCAAAGCAAGCTATAACAGATAGTAATTTAAATCCACACACAAAGAACAAGGAGCTCCAGTAAAGGTAATTATGCAGGCAATTATGTAAGATGGTATAATTACATGTTTCTTCTCCTTTTTTCTTTTAACAGATTTTAAAAGCATTTAAATAGAACATTTTGAATATAATTTATTGTGATGCCTATAACATATGGAAATGTAATAATACATTCGACAGTAACTGCACAAAAAAAGCGGTAGATGGGAAAAAATCTGTATTGGAACAGGCAGTGACACCAGCTGGTAACTCATATCCACAGGAAAAAAATAAGAGATACAAAAATGGTAAATAAGAAGGTTAATGTAACAAACTTTACAAATATATACTTGTTCTCCTTTCTTCCCTTATTTCTATAAAAGAAATAAAATTATATAAAGTAATAACTATAACAATAAATTGTTAGGTTTGTAACATTTATAGATGTAATATGTATAACAATAATAAAAGAAAAAGGCAAGGAAGGAATAGAGCTATACAGGAGTAAAGTTTCTACAACTTGCTGGAATTAAGATAAATCAGAAGATTCCAATAACTTAAGATGTATATCCTAAACCCTAAAATAACCACTAAGAAAATAACACAAAAAAATACCTTTAAAACTCATTGAAAGAATTAAAATGTTGCACTGAAAAATATTCACTTACTGTAAATTGAGGCAGTAAAGGAGGAACAGAGGAGCAAAAAGTACATGAAATATAAAAAAACAAAAAGCAAAATTGCAAGTGTAAATCCAGCCTCATCTATAGTAACATTAAATCTGAATGGATTAAGTATCCAATAAAAAGGCAGAGATTGTCATACCAGATTTAAAAAACAAGATTCAACAATATTCTTTCAGGACTTCCCTGGTGACACAGTGGTTAAGAATCCGCCTGCCAATGCAGGGGACACGTGTTCGAGCCTTGGTCCAGGAAGAACCCACATGCTGCGGAGCAACTAAGCCCATGTGCCACACTACTGAGCCTGCACTCTAGAGCCCGCGAGCCACAACTACTGAAGCCCGCATGCCACAACTGCTGAAGCCCGTGCACCTAGAGCCCGTGCTCGCAACTAGAGAAATCCCGAGTGCAGCAACAAAGACCCAATGCAGCCAAAAATAAAAAATAAAATTAAATCTTTAAAAAAAAAAAGAAGATATACAAATGGCCAGTAATCACGTAAAAAGATGCTCAATATCATTAGTCATCAGAGAAATACAAATCAAAACCCCATGCAGATAGCACTTCACACTCACTAGATGGCTATAATAAAAAAGACAATAACAAGTGCTGGCGAGGACGTGGAGAAACTGGAACACTTATACACTGCTGGTGGGAATGTATGATGCTACAGCCACTTTGGAAAACTTTTTGGCAGCTCCTCAAAATATTAAACATACAGTTACCATAGGACCCAGCATTTCCCCTCCTAGGTAAAGGCATTAAAACATACATCCTCACAAAAACTTGTGTGTGTATGACTGTTAATAGGAGCATTACTCACAATAACCAAAAGGTGAAAGCAACCCAATGTCCATCAATTGATGAAGGGATAAATAAAATGTGGTATATCCACACAAAGCAATAGTATTCGGACCATAAAAAGGAATGAATTCTGATACATACTACAGCATGCATGAATCTGGAAAACATTATGCTAAATGAATGATGTCAGTGACGAAGACAACACATTGTGTGATTTTATTGATATGAAATGGCCAGAAAAGGCAAATTTATAAAAACAGATAGTAGATTAGTCCTTGCCTAAGGTTGGGGGTAGGGGTAATTGGAAGTGACTGCTAATGAGTATAGGGTTTCTTTTAGGGATTGACAAAAATTTTGTAAAATTAGACTGTGGTGATGGATGCACAACTCTGTGAATATACGAAAAAAGCATTGAATTGTATACTTTGAATGGGAAAATTTATGGTATTTGAATTCTACCATAATTCAATATAGTACCATATTGAAAAATCAATATCAAAAAAGCTGTTTAAAAAAACAGTTGGGGCAGTTAATTTTACTGCTTCATGGGCTCTTGAATTTCCAATCCTACACAATCAGAAATATGCTGCTACTCACAAAGCACTGTCTGCATTTCATGAGAGCTGTGTGGACATCCAAGAGGCAGTCTGTGCAGGCAAGTGGTGAATGCATCACGTGTGTAAAGCTTCTACGGGATGAATGCAGAATAGTAACTAAAATGTCCCCAGACGTTCATTTTGAAGATAAGATAGAAGACTTCTGAAATGTAAGACAAAACCCACTCCATGCGGACAGTATTCTAAATTTAGCTGTAGTATTAAGCCAGTTTGTCAGGCAAAAGCTCCTGGGCTGGCACCTTTGGTTTTCACTGCACTTCTCTCTAGACAGACGGGTTTGGCCTCATAACTATGAGTTTCCTTTTACTAGTACATTATTCATAAGGTTTAAGTAGCACCTTCTGACACAGTTTTCCCCCAGACACTGAGAACTTCCTTTGAGTTCTATTATAATTTGAATCTACAAGTTCCTCCTCCTAAGTGAACCGCTGAAGTGACAAGTCCCAGTGAGATCATTCTTCGTCCTCCCTGTCCTGCAGGTGTACCTGTGTCTTTAGATAATCACCAGCCAAGAGAACGGGAAAGTGGAAGATTCAAAGCTGGCACAAATTAAGAGTCCACAAGAACAACTTCCAGCATGACTGTCAAGAGGGAGAATCTTGGCCCCATGAGTCTTTGGTCCACTGACTTTCTCTTGGAGGCAGGGAAGAGAGAAGGTGAAGAAGATTTTGGTTATTATTGGGTTGTTACGTGTAAGCGTATTTGGGATAAAGAAATGAAATGAGAATCTCCAGAGCAACTGCTCCAAGTGCTTGGTGCATTCACATGGGTTACAGGAGTTAATCCACAAAATAATCTTTGAGGGAGGTAGTAGCAAACCCAGATTTCTAGAAGGAGAAACCAAATCCCAGCAAAGGGAAATCATTTGCCTGAGGCCATGCTGGAACTTGATCCTCACCTCATCCCACCTCAAGCCCTCTGCTGGGGTGATTCTGTGGTCACATGGACCAGTGGCCACTGACCAGGGTGACGGGGACAGGGTTTGGGTCAACCCTAAGGCTCTCATCTTTGAGGGGAAGCAAATATTGGAGACTTTGCTGACTCTAAAATCTCTGGCTGAAAAAGAGAGAAAACAGATGCAGTCTATTCATTACAGGTACACTAAATATTTATCAGCAGGTAAAGTCTTTCTGGAATCATTTAAAATATTCATTTATTCAAATTATCAAATAATTGTCTTTCTCTTTAAACGAATATTGGGAATTTTGTATACCTATGAGGAGAGGTAAATAGATGCCCTCCACTGTCGGCCAGCAAGCGACTAAAGCTTGCCATTATGAAAAAGAAAGAGCAAAACTTGGATGTTATCCAAAGTAAGAATGTTGGACTTTTTGCCCAAAGTAGAAAGGCAACACAGACTTTTAAAGTAACAGTAAATTAAGCTCCCAAAGCTGGAATACTAGAGACAACCTCCAGTAATTGGCTAACCCTGCAGCTGTGTGTCACGGTGGGTGCGATCCTGGGGCCCAGGGCTGGGTTTTTTGCTCTCTGTTCTCACTGAAAGGTGGGAACATGATCAAAGGATGCAGAGAAACTGAGATTCAGTGCCTTGCGTTTTATATCAGCCGTCTGGTCCCGTACAAAAGCATTTTGATGTATTTTTTAAAAGAAGCCAAATTTCCACTCCTCACAACAAGATCTGAAAATAGGGCACATGCTAACATATTCAACAATTTCACTTTCAGATCAAAGTTCACCCATCCCAGGTCATCTTTAAGATGTGGAGGCAGGCCATCTGCCTGCAGAAACATCAACAGCGGGACCCACTCACACTGTGCCAGCATTTCCTAAACTGCCTTCTGCACACCTCTCGAAAAACAACAATATTCTCAGGACCATGGGTCAAGTAAACACTGAAAAAAGTTTGGGGTGGGGAATGCAGTGATGAGCCCGGATGAATGCATCCTAGGAAAAGCCAGCATGGAGGCTGGCAGATTTCAACAGCAAGTACAAGAAACATTAGTCCAAAACCAGTTTTCAGGAAACAGGCCTGACCTGCAGTAGGGGCTCAGTCAACCAGCGGAAGGACAAACAGCAGTTCTGGAGGATGACTCCAGGCCCAGAATAGGGGGCGGAAATCTGAGATGGCAACGTATTCAGTTCTTCTGCAAGGCTAATGCCAGTCGGAGGCTGAAACATAACGTGAAGAAGGATCTTAGGAGAAAATTCAGGCTTGCGGGGAAGATCACTGTGATACACTGCTCAGGGCCACCAGGGAAAAATACTTGCTCAGTGCAGCCGACAATTGCAAAAAATTCTAGTATTTGCAGAGACGTGGGTGGACCTAGAGATTGTCATACAGAGTGAAGTTAAGTCAGAAAGAGAAAAACAAATATCGTATAATATCGCTTATATGGGGAATCTAGAAAAATGGTACAGATGAACTTTTTTGCAAAGCAGAAATAGTCACAGATGTAGAGAACAAACTTATGGTTACCAAGGGGGGAGGGGGGAAGGGACAAACTGGGAGATTGGGATTGACATATATACAGTACTATGTATGTATAAAACAGATAACTAACGAGAACCTACTGTATAGTACAGTAGGTTCTACTCAGTGATCTGCGGTGACCTAAAGGGGAAGGAAATCTTAAAAAGAGAGGATATATGTATACATATAACTGATTCACTTTGCTGTACAGCAGAAACTAACACAACATTGTAAAGCAACTATACTCCAATAAAAATTAATAATAAAAAATTTAAAAATAAAGTAATACATGCACGTGGTTTAAAAATTGGTATTAAAAAGAAGGACCTTCTCCTTCTCCACCCCTACCCACACCGTATAAATAACTGCTGGTGACAAGCTCTTACATACCCTTTCAGATGCTGTGTGTGTGCACGCACTTGTATATATCCATCCATCCTTTTCTTTACACAAATCAGATCATGCAGTACCTACCAATCTGTACCTTGCTTTTTTCACCTAATAACATATCTCTGCTCTTTGTATATCATATTACCACCCCACCTCCTTCTTCATTCTTTGTAATAATCACATAGTATTCCATTATATGGATTAACTACTTTTTATTTAACCAATCTCCCCTGTTAGATGCTGAAGTATTTACAGTATGTTTCTATGATAAGCAATACTATCCTTAAATATTCATTTCTGCTCTTCTACATAAGGTACAGTATATCTTTAAGTACATTTCTGGAAGAGAAGTTTCTGGTACAAAGGGAGTGGGCATGAACAATTTTTGATAAACACTGAGAATCAAGAGGCTACTGAAATAACAATAATAATGGCTATTAAAATCAAACAGAAAATATTATTTATCCCTAAACACAAAATAGCACTTAGGACAACCACAGGGAGCAGGAAAGTATCCATTTCACTCCCGGTCCCCAGAAGCACTATTTGCTGGTCCCCTCCTCACAAGTGCTTCGCCTCACCAGGTCCAGCATGGGCCCGTCCACACTTGCTAATAGAGGACCACGGCTCTTCTCTGAAAGCCCTGCAATCTCTTCTGGCGTGATGGCTACACCTGGCATTAGACCATCTAGGTTTTGACCCTAGAGAGATACACCTGTCACAGCTAGAATAGGGTTCAGCAACCATTTTTTGTAAAGGACCAGTTACTCAATATTTTTCGCTTTGCTGGCCATATGGTTTCTGTTGCAACTACTCAACTCTGCCATAGTAAGAAAGCAGCTGAATGAATGGGCTTAGCTGTGATCCTGCAAAACTTTATCTCTAAAAACAGGCAGTGAGCCAGATGTGGCCACAAGTTTAGAGAATTGGAAGACGAATATTGGCTATTTGCTGATGAGACAGTTTTACCATCGCAAGCTGGGGGGTCCTTAAGAAACAACTAGCCCTACAATCTAATGACTTATGCAAAGAAACCTTAAGAGCAGTTATTCTAAATCATTGTTTTTATAACAATTCTCTAAATCCAACTCCATGCCCAAAGCGTCACGAAGGAGCACTAACCCTGAGGACCCTTAGCAAATACAAGGCCAATGTCGAACAAGTTTGGGAAACACTGCATACTATATTCGCCTCCCCAAGAGAGTCCTACTATACATGGGACAGCAGATTAATGGTTTTGAGAAGTACTGCAGTAAAGAAACCTGCTTACTGAGTTTTCCTAAGTTACTTGGGCATCAAATCCATTTTTTGCAGAGTATAGCATTCTGGGACACACCTTTTACAAACGCCTGGTTGGTTGATGACCGAGATCACTTTCATCTCAGTCCTTTATGTATAGCCAGTAGGGCTCCAAAGGGCTGCCTTGAACAAGCCCTTGCATTTCCAGCAGGCGAGGGCAGAGATTTTCAACCTGTTTAGAAGTGGCTCCAAGTTGCGAATGATCTACATCATTTCCTCAGAAGGACCAGCAGTGGGTAATTCCCCCAGCCTTTCCTGTGAGCAGAAGTAGGACACCAGAGCAGTAGGCTTCCGTGGGCTGGGGTATGTCTGAGAGTTTGGACACTAAATGAATATGATTGAAGTTGAAAGTTTTAATAGCAAAAGGTTCATGGGCCTCTTGACCTATTCAAGACCACAGCAGGATGCTGTTAAGGATAAGGCAGGCCAGAGTTGATGTGTGACCTCACTCCTCTAACTGATAGGCCAACACCAAGCTCCAGCTAAAGAGGGTAGGGGGTCCTGCAGGGGTAGCAGGCACTCTTCTCAAAGAAACAAAAAGGCAGGGATCCATGAGCAGAGAAATTTTCTGACACTGGTCAGAACTGAGATACAAAGCTTTTATGTATACATAAAAGCTTTTATGTATACAAAGCTTTCCATCTTTTGCCTCATTGGAGAAAAGATGTAGATTTACCATTTCATCATTTATTCAATCAACAGTTTTTATGGAGAACCTTCTATGTGCCAGGTACTTCCTAGAGCTGAGGATACAGCAGTGAACAAACAAAGTTTCTGCCCTTAAGAAGCTTACATTCTACAGGAGGGAGAAAGACAGTATCCATGGAAACAAAAAAATAAGGAGTAAGGGCCTGGGATAGTCTCCTGGCTTAAGTCATTGCTGTCATGAAGGCTCTTTCAGTCCATCTGTTCTTCTCTAGTGGGGAATCTACCACCTCCGTGGCAGCCTGCTCTTCCGCTCAATACAACAGAATTAGATGTGGATTTATTTTTATTCACTCTCTTCAGGTTGTGCTTCTGACTCAGAATCTGTGTCTTTCATCAATTCTGGAACACTTTTAAGCAATATTTCTTTTATTATTTCCTCCCCTCACTTCTCTGTATTGACTATTTCTGGTGTACCAATCAAACGTTAGTGTAAATTTCTCACTTGTTCCTACATGTTTCCTAATCCCGCTTATGTATTTTCCATGTCTTTGTCTCCATGTGATATATTAGGTATAATATCTTCAGGTAGAACTTCTCATTTACTAATTTTCTCTTTAGTTGTATCTAATCAATTTAACTGATCTTTCGAGTTTCTATTCGCTTGTTTTTAGTGTTCTTGGTCATTTCTGCTAACCTTTTATTCCTCAGTCATTGTTTTCATACCTTCTTTTGTTTATTTAGATATTTCATTTTCCACACCTGGTAACATCTGCAGTCTTTGCAGGTCTGACACTATTGTTTATCACTTTGGCCAGCCAGTTCATTATGGCTTATTTCCTCATGTGCTACATGAGTTTAGATTGTGGGTCCATGTTCCTTTGAACATTAGCTCTGGAAATCTAAGTTTAGTGTGTTTTCTCCAGAGACGATTTCAGATTGGCTTCCAGGGCCTGGGGGGTATTCTCAATTTAAGAGGACCTTAAACCAAATCAGTATTACAGTTATGGGAACTCTATCCCTGGACTCCATTTGGGTTTTCTGGCCCCTCCATCATATTCAAGGCCAAGACAGGAAATGTCCTTATCATTCCCATCTTTTATCCTGGTTTTACTTTTCATTGACAATGTCACCCTACTGGGTCCCAGCTTTATTCACAAATCTCAACCCAACTCCTGATCTTGTGTCAGCCCTGGGTTTTGTATCCCATCCCCCAAGCACAGAGCCTGGGAAAACTGGGATTAGCAGACACCTCCAGGACACCATCAGTTTCCATTTACACTGTTTCTCTGGAGAGAAGGTTCCTTACCACTTCATCTCACTTTATCTATCAGTTTAGTAAAGCATTTTTTTTAAAAAAAAAAGAGAGATGCTTTTTACATTTCATCCAGCACCGTTAGATGCTCACTATTTCCTGGAAGGGCTACTTGAAGTTTTTTTCTTTCTTTTTTTTAACATTTTTATTGGAGTATAATTGCTTTACAATGGTGTGTTAGTTTCTGCTGTATAACAAAGTGAATCAGCTATATGTATACATATATCCCCATATCCCCTCCCTCTTGAGCCTGCCTCCCACCCTCCCTATCCCACCCCTCTAGGTGGTCACAAAGCACCGAGCTGATCTCCCTGTGCTATGCGGCTGCTTCCCACTAGCTATCTATTTTACACTTGGTAGTGTATGTATGTCAATGCTACTCTCTCACTTTGTCCCAGCTTACCCTTCCCCCTCCCCGTTTCTTGTCTACTCTGCACCCAAACAGAATTTGTTTTCAAAAGAGAACACACAACCTATAAAGAAGGGTTCACAAGGTCTGAATATTAGCTCTTATTTGGCCACCAGCTAGGGTGGGACTGACTGGCTGGCTGACTGTTTATATAAACAGTGTTGTATTGAAGCCAGCCGTGCTCATTTATTGGTGGATTATCTGCAACTACTCTTGATCTACAACAGCAGAGCTGAGTAGTTGTGACAGAGACCACATGGCCTTCAAAGTCTAAAATATTAACCATCTGGTCCTTTGCAGAAAAGTCTACCAACCCTTGAACTCGAAAGTGCCTGGAAAGAAAACACTTCCTCTGTCGTATATTTATTTTCCCAACCTGTGAAACAGGCATGTCGGTCATTTCTGCTGCTCTCCTCTCCCTTAGCCATGAAGGATAATCACGAAGAAGGTACTGGTAAACATTTTTGAGAATCCAAGTTGAAATTCTTTGTAAAAACCTAGGTCCTTTATTGTTTTGTTTAAAGCAGACGCTCAGGAAAGACTCTTGAGTTTCAGAAAGCATGAGGATTACTTTAAATTTTGACATAAGAGATGGGTAACATTCAGAATGAGCTTTGGTTTGAAATTTTGAGAATTAATCCAAAAAGTGCTCCTGTCTGGCTAGCCTCCTGATTTCCCCACAGCTAACGTTGGAGTGCCTGGGAAGTGCTTGGAGCAACCTCCAGATCAAGGGCAGGGAAGACACGTTCAAGAACGATGACTGTAGCAGAGGGAAGCAGCACTCTCCCCAGACAGGCATCACACAAGACAGGAGCAAAGCCACTGTTACCAGTGGGTACGACACCAGCAGGCATCCCTCCCGTCCCGTCTTCGCTGTCCCAGTGGCCAGTCTAATCCCAGTGGGCCTTTCTGGCCTCTAATGTTTTAGCAAAGGAATGTGCAGCACCAGTGACAGCAGAGGGTCTGACCTTTGTCAAGGCGAGATAACGTGGTAACCTTTACTGTCTGTCATGACCCAAGTGCCGCGGGGAGTGTGTAGGAAAAGGAAATCCTATGTGTTTGTGAGCTGCATCGACTTGGTGGTTATGATCAAAGGGTTACGTTCTGTCTGTTTTCAGCTAGATCTACAGCATTTGAACAAACAGCAACCAAACAAAAACCCATTTGCACGGATCCTGTAGAAGTGTGATTTCTTATTAGACCAACAGAAAAATGGACAGAGGTTATAGATCTCTCTAGAAACATCTAAAAAGCCAGCACGTGAATCCCCGCAAAAGCTTGGGCCGATGCTAGTGATCCCAGAGCCGCTAAGGAGGCCGGTGCAGCGGGCAGCGAGATGCAGAGATGCCCAGCTCCCTGGAGAGTGAAGGGTAAGCAGAGGCCAGCTGAGGGCTAACCTTGAGAAGTTCCTAAGCAGCCAGTTTCACCCTCTGTGTACTTGACAGCTATGTGGTCTTGGAGAGGCAGGCACAGCAAGACAGCCACACCGAGGGCAGGAGTATCCTTCTGCCACAAACAACCAAACCCACCGGATCGATCGTTTTTTTCTTTCGTTTACTTAACTGTCACCTACTGAGAGCCTCCCGGGGTTCTGTACTGTAGGAGACAATGGGGGGCTGTCACTGCAGGCACAGCCTGGGGGGTCCCTGCTTTCAGAGGGACTGCAGGTGCGTGCCATGGGAGCACCAAGGGGGGGCACTAAGCTGAGAGTTTCCGAATGACTCCGGCCTTCCCGCCTCAGTTTAAATATCACTATATACAATTCGTATTTTAATTCCCATTTTTCTTGTTTATCTTTTTTCTGTTTCCTCCAAGAGTATCAGCTCCACGAGGCAGGGATTTTCGTCTGTCTTGCTCACTGCTGTATCCCCAGCACCAAGAACGGGGCTTGGCAAATAGCAGCACCAAGAACAGGGCTTGGCAAACGAATGGACCCCAAAAATGCTTTTAGAGGCTTGTCATTCATTCCGACTTGTTTGTGCCACCGTTTTCAACTCATAAGCATGCCACACGGTGAGACCAGATGCCACCACCAGGACTGAGGGCCCATCGGGCTTAGCCTGAACTCCTGGGTGCAGAGGCCCCCTCGGTCCGCTGGAAAGCTCCCCGGCAGCCCATGAACCACAGCACAGGGGTCCCAGGCAGACGGGAGGGAGAAGCTGTACACGGTAGAGCCTCCCCCTGAAACTGACAGAGTCCGGCTCCTGGCCGCACCTGACCACCGCTGCCCTGCCTGCTCCCTCCCTGCCAGAGGGTTCCCCTGCCTTGATAGGAAACACCCCAGCTCTTTCTGCCCCAACCCGCAGGCCCAGCACCTCAGCTCCCCTCGGAGGTGGCCCCTTTCCATCACAGAGGATGTGTCCCACCCTCAGGACTTTGTGAGAGACGTCTGTAAAAGTGTCCCGAGGTCCAAGTGAGGAAAGAGGAACGGATACAAGGATGAGTGCAGTCTCCTTGAAAGCAGAGGTACTTCTGATATTTTACAAAACGCAGCCGAGTGGGTTTATGCAGGTTCTGGGCCCAGAGGACCCCAGGAACGGTTCTGCTGTTTCTTCCCTGCGTGTCCTCAAGCCAGTAACTCACCCACTCTGCGCCTTCATCTCGTCTTTCGTAGAGGACAAGAACATCTTTCACAGGCCTCATTTAGGTACCATGCAGGTGGAGCTTACTCTCTGCATTTTACAAATGAGGAATCTGAGGCTAAGAGAGGTCAGAAAACCTGCCCTGTATCACACAGCACCAGGATCAGGGGGAACTCTGCCTGGCCCCTGTGTGGCCACCAGGGCTGGCAGGGCTGGGCCCACTGCAGGATGCAATACCACCCGGGCTGCTAAAAATAAAACATAGGCTTCCCTTTGGAGGGATAGGAGTGAGGTGGGAGGAAAGGGGGTCCCAGAGAAGAGGAGTAGGAAACTCAGCCAGAAACCACACCATCACCTACACACCCGGACCACACACACACCTGCTGGGTTGGTGACTCCTGGGGCCCCGCCCCTCCCCTGCATCTTACATGTCAAAGGTGTAAAGAGGAGGGTTGTCATAGTCTCGTGGCTTGTAGTGACCCGGTTTTCAAAGTTACGTTCTTCTTTCCCCAAAACTATATTACTAAAGAAAGTACAAGTGTGTGACTCACAGAAACCTGAAATCATGCTCTCTGGGGGCCTTGCCGTGAAAAGAGTCAAGGAAAATATTCTAAAAGGCGACATGTTCAACTGGTTCATTTATGCATGGAGAGCATTCTCTGTCCCCAGGAAACTGAGCTCACCTCTCAAGTCAGTCTAAGTGTCCTTGTGGGAAGCAGAGCTGTTCTTACTTCTCTTGTCACCGGGGTGCAGACACGACCACAGCTCGGAGGCCACTGTCAGGCACCCAGGCCAAACTGCAGGCTGGGGGCCGCACCTGGGCTTAGAGCCATGATTACACCATGTATGAAATAATGAAGGCAGTTTTCTTCCCGGGAAAGAGCTAATGCCGGACAAGGGGACGAGGCCGGCAGAGAACGCAGGAGAGACCTCGGCCGTCTCCCGGCTCACAGCTCTGGGACCCAAAGCACCTGTTTCATAAAAGGCAGATTCCTGGGTCCCACCCCCAGGGAGGCTGATGCAGGGGGTCCAGGGTGGGGCTGGAGACACTCGTGCAAATAATAAAATCAATAATTCCATAGCACCAGGAACTCAGTACCGCGGCCTTCACCGTCAGCCGTGCCCTGCTCACAACACCACGGGGAGGTGGCAACTATAACTTATTAGCATTTTTATTATTACTTTAACACCCCTCCCCCATGCTGACCTGGGAGATCCACAGAGTCCCTTTCAGAAATGTTGGTCTGGGCCTCCCTTCACTTCCTAAGGAGGACGGTAATGGACTTGCTTAAGGTCACGGTCCTGGAGTGCGGGGGATGGGCTCTTGGGGTCTCTCACTCCCCTTCCTTGCTCACTCTGCCTCCCAGAGATGTGATCATTCCCCTCCTGCTGCCTGTTGCACCCTCCAGCGACAGCCCAGCCCCGCCTGGGGGGAGACCAGGGTTGGTGTGGGGAGGGGCGGGGGAGAGGTGCATTTTGCAACAAGCATGAAACCAACCACAGAATCAGTCGACTTCTCGTCTTGCCGATGCCTACCAGCCTGGAGCCCACAAATGTCATGCCCACTCCCCTGCCGAGGGGCAGCCCCTCCCCCCCCCGCCACCCCAAAGCTTTCTGTGGCTTCCACTGCCTCCTGCTAGCCTTCAGAGCCCGCAGGTGGCCTCGGGGGGTCTTCCCCTGCTTCCCTCTTTCTCAAGGCGAGCCCTGCCCACCTGCTCATGTGGGCATCCCCTGCCCCTTTTGCTCTGGGGGAGTTTGGTTTTTCTCCCAGCCTCAGAGCCTCCCTCACCCAGATGCACAGTGCTCCAGGCCTCAGGATGCCCACCCAGTGTGGTTAGAGCACAGATGGGGCCCTGGGGACCGCTGGTGCCCCCAGGGGGAATGCCAGCACCACTGAGCCACCCCATGCCCCGTCCTCAGCCTCAAATGCTGGTGAGAGAAAGAGGCGGCATGACCTTCTTCAGGGACATTTCAGAACCTGGGAGGCTGAGCTGTTTTCCCAATGGGTCTGTCTCCTGTATGTAAATCTGACCTGCTGGACAGACGCAGACAATGCATTTCAGTGGATTCGGGCTTCGAGGCCAAAGCCCCGCTGGTCCCACCCAGGTGGACGCCCCTTCACCCCCTCCCATCGCAGGAGCCAGGGCCACTCCAGGGCTGAGCAGAGGAGCTCAGAGCTCCCTCCAGCCCCGCTCGCCAGCTCTGGAGAGAGGCAGTGGGGCCAGTGGTCGAGGGGGCACCTGGGTCAAACCCTGGCCCCCTACTCACCCGCCATGTACCCTAAGGAGACATGAGGACAACTCTAGGACCTCTGTCAGAGGGGAGAGGCATAAGTAAATAAGATTGAGAGAAGCTTGTAAGAACAGACTCAATAAATGTCCGACAAGGCGGGGCTCCTGGCATCCTGGGGACCCGCACCTGCAAAGCTGTTCCCCCAGAGCCGAGTTTGAGCCCAGGCCCAGGCCCCGAGCTGCAGCCAGACCTCCTAACTCTGCTGCCACTGGACTCCCTGGCATCAAACTGGGGTGCCCACCCCCCATCACCGTCTGAGGGCCCTCCCACTGGCCACCAACAGGACCCTGGGAGAAGGCCACCTCCAGGGGACCTGGTGGGGACAGAACAGTTTCACGACAAGAGCTCCCCAAGCTCTGTCACTCTCCACAGGGACTTGAGGCAGCCGGGGTGGGGGGAGGCGGTGGCTGGGTGTGTACCTGAGGAACAGCACATCTGCTTAGAGTACCAACAGGACTGAATGGCAAGCAATTTAGAACCTTTGTTTTATGTTAAAACAAATGCAGACAGAAAGAGCAGAAGAGAATGCTACATGGATTTTCACTAGAAAAGTAAAATATATTTTGATCAGGGTTTGGGCAACCTGGTGTCACCCTTCCACTCCCTCCACTCTTTGTAACATTTCTATGGAATTTCGAGCAAGGGCCAAGGTCACGCTCTACAGGAGGCTTGGGGCTTGACCAGCCATCAGTCCCCTCCTTCCGTTCCCCTTCCCACGACATCCACAAGCCCGGGGGTTCCAAAATCCAGGCTGAAGGAAACATCACAGCAGTCACGACCGTTCTAAGGAAGTGCAACGCAGGTCTCTGATTGGGCCTTAAAGCAGACGGAGCCGGGCCGCTCCCTGCAACCTCCTGGAGCCCAGGGCGGGCGGCAGCAACACAGAACTCTCCTCCAGGAGAATTCTGGGAATCTGCAGGCGCCACCCTCCCTTCCTCCATCAACGCGCCCAGGAGCTGGGTACCTCTCCCCGGCCCACTCTAACCTGGGGCAGCCCAGGTGCCTTCCCACGGCACTCTACTGCCCCTCCTCTTGCATCTGAGCAGGGCTCAGGCTTGCTTTGACCCCAAGAATGCAGAGTCAGGGGCGCTGTACCCATTCCGGGCCTATTCGTTCAGAGGCCTGGCAGCTTCCACTTCCTGCTTCTTGGACGGGGCCCAGCTGCCAGGAAGTCCAGTGTGGGTAACTCAAGGCCAATCTCAGCCTCAGTCAAACTCCCAGCTGAATGCAGCTGCGTGAGTAACCCCTGACGACATTTCCAGACTCCTCACCCAAGTTTCATAAGCAGTAATGATTGCTACCGATTTAGGCCCTGAGTTTTGGGGCGATTCGTTACGCAGCAGCAAATAACTGAACACCAGCCCACACGCAGGAAAGGTGGGGAAAGGCAGAGCGAGCACCTGGGGCGGGGGAGACTTCAGAACTTGAGGAAACAGGAGGGCACAGGGGTCCCCAGAACAGGCAGGAGGCAGGCACCCAAGGGAAGTGTCCCCTCGCTCCCAGGTCACTTTGAATGTTGGTCCCCAAAAACAGTGCCCGAAGCTGGGGTCAGGGGAGATGGCTCAGTGGGCTGTGGGGCCCTGGTCTGTGACCCCAGGTTAAGTGGAACTGCTGCTTCTGGCTCCCATGGAGACGGGGCTGCTTCCTTTCTTGACCTTCATCTTAATAATGATGATCTTGACCTTGAACTTGACTTCATCTTAGTACAAATGACCTAAAATCTGTTGTCCTCCTCCACACAATTAACTGGGAGATTCCTCTTGAGTCATACTCCCAAGTGGCGAGATTACGACAAGGTTTTGGCAAATTGAACCTGCAATCCCCTGAGATGAACGGTGGTCATGACCTTCTCAGTTTTCAGTGCTCCACCGTGCAGGCTTCATGGTGTGTGCCCCTCCGCCGGGCTGGGCCAGGGGCTTATTTTGCTGTGCTGTTGCCTACTTCTCTCCAGAAGGTAGACTGCCAACGAGGTCTATTGTGTATCATCATACCTTTATTTTATTTATTTTTTAATGACTTTTTGTTAATTTTATTTGGCTGCGTTGGGTCTTCGTTGCTGCACGCGGGCTTTCTCTAGCTGCGGTGAGTGGGGACTGCTCTTCGTTGCGATGCGCGGGCTTCTCATTGCGGTGGCTTCTCTTGCTGCGGAGCACGGGCTCTAGGTGAGCAGGCTTCAGTAGTTGTGGCTTGTGGGCTCAGTAATTGTGGCGCACGGGCTTAGTTGCTCCGTGGCACGTGGGATCTTCCCGGACCAGGGCTCGAACCCGTGTCCCCTGCATTGGCAGGCGGATTCTTAACCACTGAGTCACCAGGGAAGCCCTTCATAGTCCCTTTATAACAAGAACCTTTTACAACACCTCTGAGACCTTCCCGAGACCACCAAACAAAGCCGGTTCTAAATGGGTTGCTCTAGCTGAGCAAACATCTAGAAGGGTTCTTTCCAACATGTGCTATCTCACTCTAGGAATACGAAGTTTCCTATCAAATCCTGTCCATTGAAGAAGTTCTAACCATAAGTACAGCTTGATACAATGTTCTCCAACATGTAAGTGACATTAATTTCACATTCTGGGAGGAAATGCAATATGAGGTCATTATTATTCTGGCACTCTGAAATGAATCCCACAAGGCACTGAAACAGATTTTCCAGCTTTGGGATGATTTAGAGGTGGGTCTGAGGTCCCTCCTGAGCTAGCCTGACCTCTCTCTTGCCCTTCCGCCACTACCATGACCTCATTTGAACCAAAACCCCACCTGTCACATGACAAGCAGACCTGGTGTCCCCTACATGAGTCCTCCTCCCCAGTATTTCCTAGGAGCCAGGAGAAACCCTACGCTCTGAGATAGGGAGCTGGTTTTGAACAGGGATTACAGAGGAGGCAGAAAGCGCTAAATCTAGGAAAGTTCCAGAGCCTTCCATGAGTGGCAGGTGACCACCAGCAGGTACCTGCTCTGCCACCTCGAGCCCAGCAGCAAGGAAGGTTGGCCACCAGGTGCCCAGAGTGTGGAACATCCCTAAAGATTTGATCTTGCCCATGAGGATGATGTTGGCTGCAAATCGGAAGACCTGGGTTCTACTCCTGACCGTTCCTGACATAACTGGAGGCAAAGTAAATGGTTCAGGCTGTTTTTCAAACTTTAACTTGCATCAGAACCACCTGGAAGGTTTGTTAAAACACAGATTAATGCCCTGCCCTCCCCACCCCTGGAACTCAGTCCACATCTGTGTTCTTCCCACACCTTGATTGTTTAAGATTTGGATTTGTTTCCAGTAGTTAAGAATTGGAAGTTTCCATTAAAAGAAAAATCAGATTTCAGGCTTCCTTGAAAAGCAGGTAGACTGGGCTACACGGGGCCTGCCCGAGCATAGCTGACTACAGTAGCACTGCCTAAAGAACCTTCTGCAAAGACAGAAATGTTCCGTGTCGTCCAACAGGTAGGCACTAGCTCCATGTGGCTACTGAACTCTTGAAATCACGGGAACTTCCCTGATTTCCCCCAGGCACAAGAAGAGGCTGGCCCTGTGGGCTTAAACTGGCTGTGAAGGAAATGAACCAAGTTGTCTGCAGGCGCCCATGAGACCAGTGCACCTGCTACAAGCCCCCTCCCTGAACGGGCACAGCCAGGCTTTAGATTAGAAGGTTGGGCCCATCCGATGACTGAGGGGTGCCAGGTCGGGGCTGGCAGGGTCTGGGCTAACACAGCAAAGGGCCACATCTGCCCCACAGCCAGGAGGACAGAGGGACCAGTGGCAGCTGAGGGTGGGTAGCACACAGTGGCTGGGGGTGTGGGCTCTGGAGACAGACAGCCTGGGCTTGAATTACTCACGGGTCACTCAGCCTCTCTGTGACCGATGAATGCGGCCTGGGGAGGGTCCGCACGGGGCTTGTAGGGTCTCTCCCCACCCCGCCCCCAGGTCAGATGACCAGCGCTGGGCGATGGTGAGAACCAGGGCCCCTCAGAGGGTGATGACAGTGGCCACTGTAGATTAAGGGCCAGGACCTGCCCTGTTCCCTAAGCACCACTTCAGCCCCAGAATGTAGTGCCACCCCAGGCCAGTGGGAGGAAGGGAGCCCGCTACCGATCAGCCATATGCACAGAATAAGCTATTTCATTTACGCAAAGTAAGCGAGACTTCCCACCCATGTTATGGAACCAGTGCACGCCCATTACATGGGTAAGCACGTGCCCCCGTGCCTGGCATGCGGGAAGCATCCTGCTTCTTTGCTCATTTCAGTAAAGCCGCATATCACGCAGGTATAGAGGTGGGGTGAGGAGTGAGGGTTTGGGTGCTGTAGGCTAGTTTCTAAAGTGAACAGGTAAGACAAAAAATAGTAATGATAATGGCCCACAATCAAAATTGCCCTTGAACTTGTGTTACATCACTCCTACCTACTTGGCTTTCAGAAAGTCAAGCATTAACTTCTGTTTCTCTGCATTTCCACTAGGGCCTTCCTGCTCTCGGGCAAAAGGAGGCCAAGGGCCAATTTGAACGTGTGGAGGACCGGTGAGGGGTTTTCCACCCCCTCCTCCCCACTCCCCTCCTCCCCTTGGAGTCTCTCAAGATAAATACACCCCTGAAGAGGCACCACTGAGGTGAGGTGTGACGGGAAGGGCACCCCTAGCCCAGGCTCAGGGGATGCATAACTCTGCTGCAGGCACAGGGATACAGCACCTGCCCCCCAGTGAGTGGTCTGATCCCATCACTTTGGGTTCATCACGTGCTCTATATTTTAAGTCAGACCACCTTCAACTGACCCTCTAAACTAGGTAAAAATGCACCCAGGCATTTTAATGGGATACAGCAATAGACCAAAGCATACTTTGATTTCCACAGATGCTGATTATTTAGAAAGTCATTTAATTTTATTCTTGATGGAGGATTTCCACTTAAACTGAAGCTTCTGGCTGATGGGGAGGCTCCCCTCACCCAGAGCCGACAGCAGAGCCTTGCTCGACATGGACCCCAGTGTAACCCAGATTCACGCAGACACACCTCAGCCCACCTGGAAGGGATGTGAGCCATGGACCCAGGTGAGGTGGGCCCCTGGGAGGCAGGCCCTTCTGGAAGGGGAATCTGGAAACATCCGAGCCACAAAGCCGACCCCTTACCCCTTCACCAGTCCACTGTGGGGAGCTGAAAAATGGTGGTCCACTCAAGTGACCCTCCCCAGAGAGAAATGTGAACAAAAGACAACGCTATTGACTCAGCAAGGCCTCTGGGGTAACAGAAGGCAGAAATGTGGTTTCCTGGAACCTTTCATCACATAATCTGGAAGTCTCTGTGGTTCCAGCCCAGGCCTGAACACTACCACCAACAACCAGCATTTACAGAGTTTTCAACACCCAGCACCCATAGCCATTTCCCAGAGAGCCATTTCCCATCATGAGAGTCAAGATGCCAAGTATTCACAATGTTGGTGGGCTCCAAGGTAGGGGTGGGAGACAACGAGTGGAGGAAATGCTCACCATTCTTAGCTGTGTGACCTCAGCCAAGTTGCCTATCCTCTCTGTGCCTCAGTCACCCCCACTGCAAAGTGGGGCAAGTGGTATCTACCCCCAGAGATGCTGCAATGATAAAAATAAATGATATGGGGAAAGTGCTTAGAGCATCACCTGGCCAGGGTGAGTGCTCAGTGAATGCTGGATGCCACCATCACTCTGCCACTTCCATGTCCTTAGATGGTCGTTCCAGAGGGACCACCTTGGGAAACACACCGGCTCTACCTGCATGCGGTGTTGGTAAGAAATTCTAGCAGGAGCAATGGTGAGACAAATGACTAAGACGTGTTCTGGGGAAGAGGATGGAAAACAAAGACCAGGTTAGCCAGTTGTGATGTGAAAACCTACAGAAGTGAGATTCCTTCAAGAAGTCACTGGGTCGATAAAGAAGAACATTCCTGTCAGAGGAAATCAACCCTTTATTTTTCCTGTTGATGGTTGGCTTCTTTACCCAGCGGGTAGAAGGGGGATCAACCAATCTTGAAGCAGGACTCAGAGCCCCCAGCCCCAGAGAAAAAGCTCCAGTGCCACCGATGACAGTCCCTGGAGGAATTAGGGAAAATGACAAAGCCAGAGAGAGCAACCATAAGAAGTCAAGCTTCAAAAATAAGTTTAAATTAGGATCTCCCTCTACGGTGCTCACCGTTCAAGACCAGCCCATGTCTGACACCTCAGGCAGCCCTTCCTGGACCACATCTGTGCACATCTTTCTCCCTGACCAGATGAGAGGATGGAATCCTGATCTCAGGCACCACAGGTCCCCAGTCGCCCTGCATGTGCTTGGGGCATAGTTTATGCTGAGTGATTAAAGAGACAGGCAAACAGACCTCTGGCCACCTCAACTCAAAGACTGTCACCTCTGCTCGAGCCACCCCAAGCAAGCCCCAGCTCTGCCTCCCGGCCGAGGGACCTCCTGGACCAGCCCTCCTTGCGGCCCCCTCCATGCGTGGCTCACCCCACGACCACGGCATGACACCGCTGCCACGAGGCCCCACGGCCCGCTGACCACAAATCAGGCCTGACACGCAGCCCTGGGACCTGTCAACAGACCAGTCTGGCTGCCCCTTCTCTCCTGGTGGATCGTTCTTTCTTTAGTTTCCTCTTCTTTTTTTAAATAGTACCTACCACTCTGGGGAGGAAAAAAGATAAAAGGCTGATTTTATTTTATCACTGAAACAGAGTTTCACTTAGATACACTGAAAAATACAATCATTTTCTATCTAGCAAGAAGGGGCAGGTTATCCTATCAATCCTTGCTTAACAAGCACCCTTACTTCTTGCCAGTTCCAATCCTAATTCTTAACAATTTATGCAACTTTTCAGTTTTTGTCTATTTAAGCCTCCCCCATATTGTAGTCCAACAGAACACTACTCAAGTGCTTCTTGCATCTGTGTCTCCTCAGTTTGGCTCAAATAAAACTCTTTTCTATTTCCAAAAAAATAAATAAATAAAGAGGGAGGGAGACAAGTTAAATAAATCTATCACAGGACAAGTGTCTGCAGTTAAAAATAAGGGAGATCTTTATTTAATGATCTGGAATGATCTCCGAGACATATTGTTCTGTGGAAAAAACAAGTTGTAGAACAATGTATAGATTGTACTATCACATATGCAGAAGCACACATAAATCACACTATATGTTTCTCTCTCTCTCTCTACACATACACAGACGTAAATGCATACAAATCATCTGGAAAGATACAGGTCAAATTGTTAACAGTGGTGACCTCGAGGAAGGGGCCTGGAATGGGGTGGGAGGGCACAAAGTGGACTCTAAATTTTGTAAGAATGTGCGCCATGTATCACTTTAAAAATACATTTTAAAATGGGTATCATCATCCAGAAATATAGCAAATGCTCAGCCCTTCCGTGCCTCTTAGATCGGATTCTTCTCACTGGGCTCAAAATAAAAGGTGAGTCATCACTCCTCTGAAACATCCTTTTCTTCACAGAATTGAGAAACAGGCTTAGTTTCAGAATGTGAAATCAGGCCAGAGTTCAATGATCTAGAAATGCAAAGTTAAGGTAAAGTAAAAATGAAAGGGTCTGAGAGGCGGATCTGAGAAGGCAGACTGATCCCCGCCCTGCACTCGGCACCATCCTGCTCTGACCCCACGCCAGCTGGGTGACGGGGACCCAGGCAAAGCTGCCCCGTTCCTTCCTTCAGCATTTACAACTGGAAACGTACAATTAATTATGTTTTTTCAACAGACAAACTTAGGTTTGGGGATGCTGATTCCTATATTTGCAGTTTGTATTAATTTTCCCAGCAACCAGAAATTCTCCTGAGGGCCCTGAATTAAGGAGTCTTTTCGGAGGCAGGGAAAAACAGAAATCATCCACCATACAGAAATCTTTAAGAAACAAAAACCGTGAGTCAGCGGAGCGGGAAGACAACTGGCCTTGCACGCCCCAACTGCCGGGGGTCCCCGTCTGCACATCCACCCACTTGCTGCACAACCAGGTACCTCATCAGAGCACTTGCTGGCCACGAGGCTACAGTGAGACACCAGCCCCGGGAACCTGGGCACAAGGCTGGCTACAGTGAGACACCAGCCCCGGGAACCTGGGCACAGGGCTGGCTACAGTGAGACACCAGCCCCGGGAACCTGGGCACAGGGCTGGCTACAGTGAGACACCAGCCCCGGGAACCTGGGCACAGGGCTGCTCAGGAGGAAACGGGCAAGGTCCACCCAAGCCCAGAGCTCCGATCAGTGAGTCAGCTTGTCCTCCAGGCCCAGGACCAAGAACCAAGCTATATCACAGTCAGGGAAAGCGTGATGAACTCCACAGAGCCACACTGGAAGGGAGAGATACTCAGCCTGGAAAACACAGCAACGGTTAAATCCCAGAGGCAAAACATTGGCAGGGCTCTCTCCTTGGGTGACGGTCCCAGCTACTGGGACCAAGCATTTGTCCCCCTTGAAAAGGTTTTTCCCACATAGGGAAGAGAGCCTCCTATTCC
This sequence comes from Balaenoptera ricei, assembly GCF_028023285.1. NCBI lineage: Eukaryota > Metazoa > Chordata > Mammalia > Artiodactyla > Balaenopteridae > Balaenoptera > Balaenoptera ricei. Next base: position 11,668,944 of record NC_082651.1, on the reverse strand, counting down.
CTCAGCTGAAGGGCACTTCTGAATATTCCATAACTCAAAAAGCGTGAAATTAACCTCCCAAGGACATGTCAAGAGGGATGGAATGTTCTGGTGGATCTGCCTTTGGCCTTCTGGACCACTGGACAGCTGAATTTCTTGCTAGAGAATAATGAACAGCTTTGGGTCCCTGTGAGCTTGGTTCAACGTGAGTCTGCCCTTGAGAGGTGAAGACCCCCTTGTAAGGTTCGGTTCTGGGGATTCCTCCTCCTCCTCCTTGGGAACTGGGAAAACCTTTCCTGTCACCCATCAGACCTCTCCCACACACCCTAGAGAAAGTCATTCAACAGAAAATATTCTTCCCATTCTCATTATGGGAGATGCTCTGAGAAAGGACAGATTTGACCAAGGTCACCAAAGCAGTTAGCGACAGGAGTTAGGAGGGGGACTCAGTTCTTTGGATCTCAAAGTGCTTGGTGAAAGGGCTGCCATTTTGGTGCAGAGTCAACGGATGTACTGGGGCTTTCTCTAAGAGCAGCGTCACTTCCCCAGCCCAGTGACGGGATCTGAGTTCCTCTGACTTGTCCTCCCTAGTGGAGAAGAACTAGAAGAAGAGGGGGGAATAGCAGAAACAGGAGAAGATCTAGGCTAGGCGCGCCCCCAAAGAGATACACCCACAGGTCACACAAGTTGGGAAGCTAGCATCGCATGGAATGACACCTAGATGAGCTCTTATTTCTACTCAAGGGGCACAGCTGTCTGGTTCTTAAAGGTTGCCCATTACAGTGAAATCGAAGGCAAAACAAAAGACCTAAACGTATATCTGCCCCCCCCCCATACAGACAAGCAGACCCACATAAGGTGCAGGGTTTCTGGGTGAGAACCCTGGCGCCATCCACGCTGGGTGCACGGCCGCAGGCATCCTGACCCTCACGAGTGGGACGAATCCTCATCCATCTCAGAATCGGGAACCTTGGGCTTTGGTTCTGCCCTGTCACCAATGAGCTGGGAGGCTCAGAGAAAATCCCTTAATCTTCTAGGCCTCTGTTTCTTCTCTGCTTTTTACTGTTTTGTTCTGAATATAAAACCAACGCACATTCAGTGTAGAATACGTGGAAAGCCCAGAATAAAATCAAGAGGAAATAATCATGGATAATTTCATTGCCAAAAAGCAAGCACTGTTCATATTTTGACAAATTTCTCTCCAGTCTTATTTGATGCATATTGACACAGCTTTCACCTCTGGGGAGATAACCAGAGTGCACTGCACATACAACTCACTGTCAAGCTTTTCATTTTATTGTTTTTTAACATCTTTATTGGAGTATAATTGCTTTACAGTGGTGTGTTAGTTTCTGCTTTATAACAAAGTGAATCATCTATACATATGCATATATCCCCATATCTCCTCCCTCTTGCGTCTCCCTCCCACCCTCCCTATCCCACCGCTCTAGGTGGTCACAAAGCACCGAGCTCATCTCCCTGTGCTATGCGGCTGCTTCCCACTAGCTATCTATTTCACATTTGGTAGTGTATATATGTCCATGCCACTCTCTCACTTCATCCCAGCTTACCCTTCCCCCTCCCCATGTCCTCAAGTCCATTCTCTACGTCTGCGTCTTTATTCCTGTCCTGCCCCTAGGTTTTTCAGAACCAATTTTTTTTTTTTAGATTCCATATATATGTGTTAGCATATGGTATTTGTTTTTCTCTTTCTGACTTACTTCACTCTGTATGACAGACTCTAGGTCCATCCACCTCACTACAAATAACTCAGTTTCGTTTCTTTTTATGGCTGAGTAATATTCCATTGTATATATGTGCCACATCTTCTTTATCCATTCATGTGTCGATGGACACTTAGGTTGCTTCCATGTCCTGGCTATTGTAAATAGAGCTGCAATGAACATTGTGGTACATGACTCTTTTTGAATTATGGTTTTCTCACGGTATATGCCCAGTAGTGGGATTGCTGGGTCGTATGGTAGTTCTATTTTTAGTGTTTTAAGAAACCTCCATACTGTTCTCCATAGTGGCTGTATCAATTTACATTCCCACCAACAGTGCAAGAGGGTTCCCTTTTCTCCACACCCTCTCCAGCATTTATTGTTTGTAGATTTTTTGATGATGGCCATCCTGACTGGTGTGAGATATCTCATTGTAGTTTTGATTTGCATTTCTCTAATGATTAATGATGTTGAACATTCTTTCATGTGTCTGTTGGCAATCTGTATATCTTCTTTGGAGAAATGTCTATTTAGGTCTTCTGCCCATTTTTGGATTGGGTTGTTTGTTTTTTTAATGTTGAGCTGCATGAGCTGCTTGTAAATTTTGGAGATTAATCCTTTGTCAGTTGCTTCATTTGCAAATATTTTCTCCCATTCTGAGGGTTGTCTTTTGGTCTTGTTTATAGTTTCCTTTGCTGTGCAAAAGCTTTTAAGTTTCATTAGGTCCCATTTGTTTATTTTTGTTTTTATTTCCATTTCTCTAGGAGGTGGGTCAAAAAGGATCTTGCTGTGATTTATGTCATAGAGTGTTCTGCCTATGTTTTCCTCTAAGAGTTTGATAGTGTCTGGCCTTACATTTAGGTCTTTAATCCATTTTGAGTTTATTTTTGTGTATGGTGTTAGGGAGTGTTCAAATTTCATTCTTTTACATGTAGCTGTCCAGTTTTCCCAGCACCACTTATTGAAGAGGCTGTCTTTTCTCCATTGTATGTTCTTGCCTCCTTTATCAAAAATAAGGTGACCATATGTGCGTGGGTTTATCTCTGGGCTTTCTATCCTGTTCCATTGATCTATATTTCTGTTTTTGTGCCAGTACCATACTGTCTTGATTACTGTAGATTTGTAGCTTTTTATTTTAACCCAATATTATATCGTGAGCATCCTTCCGTGTTATTAAAAACTCGGCCTAAGCATTACTTTCATGCCCATATAATATTCCAGTATAGGAATGCAACATAATTCAGTTAACCTGCTCCCCTTATTATGCTGTTTCCAATTTTGTGAATCCTGAATAACGGAGAGAAACCTTTTTGTGGCATGAACTGATTTCTGCATCTTGGATTATTTTAGGAGGATTGATTTTCAAGGTTCTTGTTACATGTTTACATTTCAGATTCTCTGGAGGGATTAGAACATATGAAAGATTTGCAACCTCAAATGCCAACTGGGGTTAGTCACGGAAATGAGTACAGTTAGCTGGATGGAAGAAGGAAAAAAAGAAAGAAAAAAGCTAGTGAGCGTGAGTCTCCTGAGGATGGCCGCTGCCACAAGGCCCCAGCTGGTGGCTACCATGTGGGATAGGGTGCTGCTGGGGTGCCCAGTTTTCCAAAGAAGCTGAACATCCAGAATTTCTACTGGTGCGTCAGTATTGGCAACAGAGGTCTCCTTGCCCTCCCAGGCTGGCCAGCAGCCGGCCACAGCGCCTCCACAGGGGCCAACTGTTTCCTCGGAGCCTGGGGGGTTCCACTCGGCCCTGAGCAAGCACCTCGTTTCCATCAGGTGCTGGAGTCAATACCAAGGGGTGAGTCATGAGAGCCACACATAGGGTTCTGTAGTTTGCACTTATTTAAAAACTTTGTCCTTCCTTCTTTCTGGGCGTCCCCCTGCATCTGGGGAAAACCTTAGCTCCAGCCTCAAAGTCTCAGCCAGAGCTGCGAAAGCAGCTATTTCAAATGCCCGTTTCAGAAGCAGAACCAAAGAGGCTCCCTTTTTGCCCTCCTTCTCTATCATTCTGGCCCTCCCGTCTCCAGAAATCAGGTGAAAGTCCTGTCCGAATGAAACCCCAGGGTTCCAGGGCAGAGCCTGCTTTTCCAACAGAGCAAGTGGCCGAGCCCTTCAGGTCTGCTGAGGCCAGCCTGGAAAGCCCAGGAGGGTCGTGTGTGTCCCCGAGCAGGTGTATGTGACACACAAGGGCTCTCCGGCCTCCGAGGCCTCGCCATTCTCAATGGGCCACATCGCAGCTCTGCCAGCAGCCCCGGACGTGCCTCCAGAACAGAGAGAGAAGAAAACGATTCTGAGAACCCAAATCCCCTTTCACAAAGCCCGGGGAGGTGCCTTTTATGCCTCTGCCATCTGTCATCACAAAATTCACAACAGCTCCCGAGTCTCACGACACGGCCATTTCTGCAGGGGTCACCCGGAGCAGTTGAGACGCCCTGACAGCCAAACAATGTGCAGCAAGGTGAAGACCGGTGAGAAAATCCTGCTAAACAAACACCGAGGGGTCAACGGCTCAGAGAGCAAGATCCACTTAAACCCACTAATTGGAAATAATTCCAAGTGTTTCAGGCATTACGTAGTGACAATAAGGTGCAAACACGGGATTAGTGACCTCCAAAAGACAGAGAGCTTTTGTTCCATCTTTGTCAGAGCAGAAGTTCCCCCTGTTTTGAAATTCCTATCAACTACCCTGTGCGAATTTCAACGTTTACAATTTAATAACGTAACCAGGGCTAGATTCTGAGTTTCCCCCCGTTCCAGGTCAAGTAGCAGAATGTATGCAAGGAAGGGGGAAGGAGGGACAGGGAATCAATAAAGCGCCGAAAGTAACCAGGGAGGCGTTTCATCCTGGTCTTTCCCAGAGGTCAGCTAAGCAAACGGACACCTAAATTGCTGTCCCAACGGGAAAAAGCCACACGCATTTTCAGAGGTTTGGGTTTTGGTGGTAGTTGTTTTTAAGTCAGTCTTGCCAATCTGTATTTGCCAAGGACCTTAGTCCTAGACTACGGTTTCTTGGTTTTGTTTTTGTTTGTTGTCTTAATACGCTGTAGAATTTCACTGAGCTTTATAAGCAACCAAAAAGGAAGCAAAAGTTTTCTGAAAATGCCTTATGAGCCTGGAACCTGGTTTGGTTTTGGAGGCATGAACATTTTGCAAAATTTGATATTGAAAGAAACCCATTTCCAAAACAAAACAAAACACCGTGTTACCTCTAGAAACCCTTTTAGAATTTACTGTCGACTTTGGTTCAATAGAGCTATTCTCATTTCCAGAATCACTCCCACCTCGGAGAACAGGGGAACCTGTGGGTAAAGCGGGACATTTTAATCACCCAGCTCTGCATGTGGTCCCCAAGATGCAGATAATCCTGGCTGCCACTTCCTAGGCACTCTATGCCAGCCTCTCTGAGAAGTGCTTGCCATGCACAGAATCACCCAGCTACGGAGTGGAGGAGCCAGACTTGAACCCAAGTCTGTCTGTCTGTCTGTCTCTCCAAAGCTCCTGGTCTCTACAATGCAGAGCTGTGTGGAGCTCTAGCCAGAGAGGAAGGCTCTTTAGGTACCCCCAGCATTCTACCTTCTGCACCAAGATCCATGATCTTAAGTACACACCATGAACCAGCTGGGGACAGCAGGCCATGTCTAAGCCCAGGCCAGGCTCAGAGTGGCCGCTCTGAAAGGGCCTGAATGACCAAGGTGATGGAAGACACCCCAGCCTCCTACCACAGCGGAGGTGATGAGGGACCTGCCCAAGGTCTTTACACAGGATTACAAAATGGCTCTCCAGGTGACAATCTCACACATACACACACAAGTGGAAAGCTTGCTGTAGGGGATAAAAGAACAGGTGTAAAACCAGTGATGCAAAACCACACCTAGGAAGCAGGAAGAGGAAAGTGGGTTGGGGGCTATGCAGGTTGCGTGAACTGGGTTGAGGATACTGGAACATCCTTGCGGCTGAAGAAAGGTTTCCCAAGGATTCCAGAAGCTGCCTCCTCTCTTCCGTCTTTGGTGAGATGGAGGGTGCCTCGGGAGACCTAGCGTGGTCCCAGGGGTCAGGTGCATCCCTCAGATGCAAACGCCTTGGCCTGTGTTCCCCTTGGGTGCCAAGCACCTGGCGAGCATACACTCCCCAGCAAATAAGAGATCGGTCCAGCCATCCAACCCTCCTGTTTGCAGAGCACCCTAAACTGAGACTCCACAAGTTGGAAAGGCAATCAGGTTTCACCTTTGGCCAAGCCCTTGGCCACGGGACGCATCAGAGGTCAGTGGCAGCTGCATTTCCAGCTCCGGGGCGCCCACTGGTTTTCCCCCCTCTCTCCTTCCCCCAGGTGCACTCCTGCCAGAGGCCACCCCAGTGAGCCTCCCTTTCACAGCGTCCTGATGAATAGATTGTCTGTGTTTTCTTTTGCCTTCTTTTTAATGGCTTGCACCATGCTCCAGCAACCCAGCTGTGCGTGTCAAATAAAATGTATTGGGGTCAGATGGATTCTCACATAGCACCAAAATGCACAGCATGCCAAGCAAAGGGCACCCAACCACAACATGCACATTCTAGAAAGCTCCGCTAAGAAGATTGTAACTGCTCCAAGAGCCATCCGGGCTACCAAAATACTGAGTCAAATGGCATCATCTCATGTCATTAGTCCATTCTCTTTCTTTCTTTTTTCTTTTTTTTTTTTAGATTTTTCAAATATAGTTATGCAAAAGACTTCTGTCTTTTAAACTCGCTGTGCAAACACTAACATTTTACTAAACCCAGGTAGATAAAATCAGCTCAGGTTGAGTATACCCTGAGCGCGGAGCTATAACTGATTCAGCTTTGCAATTTGACCTTTAACTGTCCTGCAGAAATGAGAAGCAGATTTAGAGAAATGGTGGATTGCTTTTTATGTTATATACAAAAGTACCGCCCCGCATAAAGCATGTGAGCTCTCGTCAAAAGAGCCAAGGTTTGCAAACCAAAGGAAAATCAGAAGGCAGGCTTCCTGTTTCACACACACGGAGGAAGAGGGGTCTTTTAAACCTGTAATAGAACAGGTGGGCTCAAGAAATGCAGAAAAGGGTACGTGGAAATAGACTCTTACTGCCATGGTGATATTTGAAAGAAAAAAAAACACATGTCTTTTGTTCCATAACTAAATGAAATAAGCTAAAGTCATAAGTAAAGTACATGTGTCTACAGCCCAGCCCAGAGTCAACTTGTTACATCTGACTTTCTGTTCTGGTTAAAAACATCTCTTTCTTTAGCCTGCTGGTGAATACGCCCTCACAGCTGAGGACAGATGTGGCTCGCAACGCCTAGGGAAACAAACGCCAAACAGCAGACCACTACCACGGGCTCCCGCACCTGCAGGTGACATCACCCGACTCTATCTCACCCCAGAAATCTATTAACATGAAGAAACAGGTGTCATCAGACCAAAACCCACTCTTAGAAAGCATTCACCTCATCCGCCGGAGAGTGGAAATGACAAATGAGATGCTGAACTTCCACTCACCTTCCATGTCTGACTAGGGGGGCAGGGAGGACCCCTCCCCCCAACCACCCCCCATCCTCCCAGGACACCTGTTCCCTAACATCCCAAGGACTCCAGATGCAGCCAGAACAAAAGCTTGGGAGAAAACACTGATCCCTGGATACTGCATGTTCCTTTGTTTCAGGGAATTTAGTCTTTTCTCTTTAGCAAAATGTAGTTAATCCCGGGTCAGTCTTCATTAATCTCTTTGTCCCTGAAACAGCTTTTCTCTTTGGCTGAGTGACCAGGCATATAGAATGCATTCAATATATAGACAGAGCACATAAAAAATGATATACCTGGGATTCCTCTTAAAATACTCCAGCAGGAGAGGAAGGGCAGGATAGAGATGAACTAAAATTGTCAAAATGTTGATAACTGTAGAAACCAGATGAGTAATTGAGAATCCCCTATTGCTATACCCCTTGTGTTTGAAATCTGCCATAATAAAAATATGTTTTAAGGGTGTAGTAACATTCCCAGTTGTTGGTCCAACTCCTCTTCTCTCCCTCCTTAGTAATAGAATCCCAGTTCTGTTCATGTAATCCACCCTCCTCCATGGAGCCACTATGCTTCACTAAACCAATTATCCTTTTCAGTGATGGCCTTAGGAATGGACAGATGGTTTATCTGGCCAATGTGAGATGAGGGTAAGTTTCTTGAAGGATCTCTGGGGGTAAAATGTTTCCATGCTGCTACAAAGTGACATATAGACATTCTTCTGCAAAATTCTGTTGTATCTGCATGTGACCGCAAGAACCTCAGCAGCCATTTTGTGACCATGAGGGAGTCGGCCAAAGACAAAACCAATATGCTGAGGGTTGCAGAGAGGGAAGATCAAAGCAACACTGGTCCTTGAGGATGTCACCGAGCTACTGAAATAACCACCCTGAAACTGCCTGACGTCAGGAATCATTAAGTGAGAAAACAACCCACTTACCACTTAAAACAGTTCAGCCAGGGTTTCCTGTTACTCATAGCTAAAGGCATCCTGCTTGATACAAAATAACTATTCAGTGAAGCAAGGCAAGAATGGATGAAGATGACTCTGATGCACAGAGAGAATTATCAGATAGTCTTAGCAACATCATTTGAGTCTTAGCAAAGTCAGTACAGTTGTTATTCTAAGCAAGAGTTGAGATTTACATTGTATATCCCCTTAGCACACAGGGTCTTCTTATTTCACAGCACATTCCGTCCTCCAAATCCGCAGGCTCCACATTGGGGATTCAACCAACCACAGATCAAAAATATTTGAAAAAATAATTCCAGAAAGTTCCAAAAAGCAAAACTTGAATTTGGTGCACCCTGGGAGATATTTACATAGCATTTACATTGTATACAGGAGATGTGCATAGGTTATATGCAAATACTGTTTTTACATAGAGGACTTGAGCATCCTTGGATTTTAGTATCCCAAGGGGGTCCTGGAACTAATCCTCTGCGGATACAGAGGGATGACTATTGTTTATATCTTTGACAATCAATCATGTGTATCTTGTATCTTCTCCTATAAAGTTGTTCTCTGACTTGTTTGGAGCATCTTCTCAAATGGTATTTGTATTTACAGCTATGCCCAGGTTAATGAGCTCCTAATATACTGAAAAGAGCCTGGTCTTTATTAAGTGGCTGTGTGGCCTTGGACAAATTCCCCAACCTCTCTGCGCATTAACATCCTTCACTATGAAACTGAATCAGTAATACTCATCTTAGGGGCTAAGAGACTTAAATGGGGAAGGCTGCAGCGTCTAAAGCATAGCACGCTGCCATTTCATCCAAATCAAGACTGTTTTTAACCATAATTCAAAAAGAGTCATGGACCACAATGTTCATTGCAGCACTATTTACAATAGCCAGGACATGGAAGCAACCTAAGTGTCTCTCGACACATGAATGGATAAAGAAGATGTGGCACATATATACAATGGAATATTACTCAGCCATAAAAGGAAACGAAACTGAGTTATTTGTAGTGAGGTGGATGGACCTAGAGTCTGTCATACAGAGTGAAGTAAGTCAGAAAGAGAAAAACAAATACCATATGCTAACCCACATATATGGAATCTAAAAAAAAAAAATGGTTCTTAAGAACCTAGGGGCAGGACAGGAATAAAGACACAGACGTAGAGAATGGACTTGAGGACACGGGGAGGGGGAAGGGTAAGCTGGGACGAAGTGAGAGAGTGGCATGGACATATATACACTACCAAATGTCAAACAGATAGCTAGTGCGAAGCAGCCGCATAGCACAGGGAGATGAGCTCGGTGCTTTGTGACCACCTAGAGGGATGGGATAGGGAGGGTGGGAGGGAGGGAGATGCAAGAGGGAGGGGATATGGGGATATATGTATATATATAGCTGATTCACTTTGTTATACAGCAGAAACTAACACACCATTATAAAGCAATTATAATCCAATAAAGATGTTAAAAAAAAAACTGTTTTTAAGGTCAAGGTTAACTGTTGGCAACTGGGAGAATCACTGCTTTTTTCTTTTACCCTTGCTTTCAGGTATACAAAGAAAAGTAACAAGTATAAAAGAAGAAACAACAGAATTTCCCTTTTTATGAGCAAATTGTCTCTAACACCTAACGTTTCTTTTTGTTTCCCGGCCTACTTTAATCACAGAGGATGTGTGATTAAAAAGAAGATCCTAAAAGGTTTCAGTTCAGACCAAACAGGCCCCTTGAGGTCAGTCAACTATCTCAACCAGGAGAGTTTCTTGGAGCACAGGTTGGTAGCTCCCCCCAGCCCCCCACTCCTGGCCCCAAGTCCTGCATCAGTGTGAGAGATGCGGGGGCGGGGTGTGCAGGGAGGGGGACTGGCTGAGCAGAGCAGTGGTCTTTGAACTCTTAACCCTGCACCAGACGGACAGGGGCCACTGCTCCCTCCCTTTCTCACGGGATGAAATGAAAACTCAGAAAATCCTGGTCCCTCCTGCATCACTTCACGAAGAGCAACCGCTCTCCCGGGGTTGAGCGGGCTTTCCAGACCCCTGACTCATGGACAGCCCTCAACAGCTTCCGTCATATCAACACACCACCTGAAGTCTCCTTAACATACTTCCACAAATCGACTCAGTTTTCACTTAAGTAGATTTATTCTAAGAGGAAATCTTCCATCAGCATGGCCCGCCCTTCCAGCCCAAACATCATCATGTAACTGCTCTCCCACTGGACGGTAGCACCTGCCAGTGGCCAGCAAATACCCCGCCCTGGGGGCTGGGGCTGGATCAAGGCTGGGAGCCACGTGAATCATCCCCAGGAGCCCCCAGAGGCTTTGGGAAACACATCTTCTGTTGGAGTCCAGGGCTTGAGTTGGAATCCCCAGGACCACATGGTGTAGAACCATCACATGCCGCCTCCCTCATGAGGATGCAGTGAGCCTCTGCCTGGACCATCCCTACAGACAGGAGGGAGTCTGGAAGTTTCATCAGCAACACTCATCATATCCTCCAGCCACCTCTGCCTGCTGATCTCTTCTTTCTCCTCCAGAAGTTGCCTCCAGCCCACCTTATGGAGCCTGGCATGGCCTACGGCCCACACCCACCCACACACACATACACACACACTCAGTACCTCAAACACTTCCTTTTTCACCCTAATGGTACGGTATTTGCACCAGACTCACCAGAGGCAGACACGGTGTGCTTTTACCTTATTTAGTCATGCTAGATACTCAGTACTTATTTACTGGTTGAATGAACAAACAAATGAATCTACATCCAATTGGATTTTTTTAATGTTCTGGATTTTATTTCTTTTTCTTTTTCAGATTTTAAAAAAGGAGGGAAGGTTGGAGAGAGGGATATTAGAAATCGGACAGTAAATCGAGGTAAAATAATCAATTACCTTCCAGCTACCTGTCACACCCCGTGGATTATTAACAAGGCAGGACCCTCCTGTGTATCTCCAATGAAAACCACACTAGGAATGGCAGAGGGCTGGCTCCGAGGGCGACAGTGAGTCTAACTGTTGACGCGTGCTTCTACAGTGTTGCATAGACAACCATAAATGGATTCGAGGTGATCTACCATTTAGGATGGGGCTACCGTTCCCTCCCACCCATGAGTACGATTCATTGAAAGCTGATTTAATTTCTACATGTAAACCGAAAAGCAAAGAGATAAAACAGAGCAAAAAGACTTCCAGGGAATATCAGACAGTATTTTGTCAACACAAAAGCCAATGTAGCATGTGAGCCTCTTAATAACAGATTTGATTCCGTCTCCACTACTAAGCACGTGATGCCTGCCAGCCCTGAAGATGGAAAGAAGAATAAATACTGCACCGACCTCGAGAAGCTCCCGGTCTAGGGCAGGATTTCTCCCTCTTGGCACTATTCACATTCGGGGCCGGATAGTTCTTTGTGGTGAGAGGCTGCCCCGTGCACTGTGGGGTGGTCCGCAGCGTCCCTTGCCACAGATGCCAGAAGTACCACACCCCCTTACTGGGACAACCAAAAATATCACCATTTGTCCCTGGGAGGCAAAATCACCCCAGTTTAAAACCACTGGCCTTGGGGTGTAAATAAATAACCAAAAGATGTGCCTCAAAGTATGAGGCCAGCACCGATGGTAACCCAACTTGCTCTCTGGAGCGGGGATGTTGCGGACATCGGGGGACAGCTACACATGAGGACACAGAGCTCCTTCTGTGCCTCTGGGCACCCGCTCTCCACCTCCACCCACCGTGGGCTCCAAGGAGATGGAGACCGTCTTGTGGAACAGACGAGCGGCTGTGACCAGCAGTCACGTCTACCTTATGAAAGACCGCAGAGGGTAGACTTACATATTCACTTCTCTGCATGGCACTTGACGCTCTACCAACTGAAGCAGGAAGTATAATCTAAGCGATAAGACACCTCAGGAAAACAAAAAAGAGCTGCCTCGGCACAATTCCTCTTGCACTGGGCCCACAGTGGATGGCACGCATGCTGCCCCCTTCAGGAGGAACGCCAGGTCCCCCACAGGCCCATTCCTCTGTGTAATTTAGAGTCTGCAGGAGGTTCTTGATATCTAGGCAGTTTGAGCCACAGAGGAAGCCAAAACGTCATTCATAAGCAACAACTGCCTATAAACAAGGCACCTTGCTGACTAAAAGGAGATAAACCTAGAACTTTCTGTGGCTAGCATAACTGTCTCAGGATTACCTCTTGCCAATTTAACTGTACATTAAAACTTGAGAAACACCCTTCAGGAGGAGGGCGCGTAGAACCTACAGCCCAGCTTGCAGGTCGAACCATAGAGAAGCCTTCAGTGGTCCAGGCCCCCCAACGCATCAGCCTGAATCCCTGGGTCCTCTCTCACTTAAGGGAAACACTAGCAAGGCCTTGGCAAACTCTCCTCCCATAAGATGGGTGACGCACACTCACTGTCACGTGATCCGCTGAGGGAAGGCAACGAAGAGGATTTGAAAGCAAGGCAGAATTGCAGGAAACAGTTTTCAAGAGGTACATTGGACTCGCCTTTAAAGCACATGAAAAGCGGCAGAACTTCGACAATGATGCAGTTGGCCAAAAAGGGCGTATGCGTTTGTTCCTGAATATATTCAGGAACAAACGCATACGCCCTTTTTGGCCAACCAAACAAGCAGGCAAGGCAAATCAGCACTACAAAGAAGTCTCACTTCGCATCGGTCAAAAGGGCCTTCCTGGAAAAGTATAAAAACCAGAAATGCAGGACAGGCCATGGAGAAAAGGGAGCCTTGTTACGTTGATGGGCGGGATGTAAATTGCCAACAGCCACTCTGGAGAAGTGTATGGTGTTTCCTAAAACACCTAAAAAACAGAGCTACAGAGCATACGGCACTTCCACTCATGGGCGTATATATTCGGAAAACCAAAAATGGACAGGACACAGGCACCCCAAAGTTTAGGGCTTCTCTGTTTACAAGGACCTCGCCTCAGGTACATGTTAAATATCCCAGGAAAGAGAAAAATGGATAAACAAGTTGTGGTACTTATGTACAATGGAATATCACTCAGCCACGAAATCAACCAGGGTGATACGGCACCTGTCAAGGGAATACACAGAGGACCCTACACCTCCCTTCATCCAGCGGGACTGTCATAAGCTCTGCACAGTGGCCCCGAGATGGCAGAAAGGCTGTTCTTCTAAGTACGAAGAGGAGCCCGCCGATGGTCTTCGCACAGGCTCGTTTCTCTGTGCAGAGGGCACCCCGTTCACTGGGTGCCTGGTGCCCTGCCCCCTGCCCGGCGCAATCAACCGAGTGGGAGTTGGGGTGACACCTGCCACACTCGCCTGGGTGGCCAGGGCGGAACACAGAGCTGCTTTCTCACTACTTTCTCACTGGTGAGAGCTAGAAACAGCTGCACCCCCTTCCCCGGGTCTCCAGAGAGAGGCCAGCCAACCGATGAGTTTTCCAGATGGATGAGATGAGCAGTGCCTCTAGGAACGTGACTTCAGGCACCTGCACCAGGGCCTCCGCTCTCCCCACGGAGGGGGGCCAGCCCGGCCCAGCCCGGCTTCCTACAGGCTCAGGGGACCCCAGACTGGAGAACAGGTGCTGGCAGCCCCTCCAGCACTCCCCGCCCTGGCAGCAGCCTTGTGGGTGAAGAATAAGGTCAAATCCAATTGCCTCCTGCTGAACCAATCCACTGAAGGGGCCTCACTCTACCCAGCACCTTTCGGTCCAAAAAGTCCACGGGTGACAAGAGTCCTGACCACCCCTGTGAACCGGCTTCAAGAGATCAGCCAGTTAAACTGTGCGAGGTTACAGGTGTCAACTGTCTTCACTGAAGATGAGTGAGTGAGCAAAACCAGGGAACTGGACACGCAAAACACAGCCTAATTCCATATGCAGAAGCCCTGAGACCGCATCCCAAAGCACCTGGACACAGGACTGTCCACGTGGCCTCAAACTCGGCGGTCTCAGTGCAGAGGGGCCCGGGCTCTCTCCGACCTTAGCTCTCTTTAGGTCATGTTTGCTGAGGAATAACTCAATTACAGTGAAATGCACCCCTCCTAGGTGTTACAGTTCTACCAAAATTTAGAATATGTCTACCATGCCCCCCAAAAATCCCTCATGCCGCTTTCTCAACCCACCCCCAACCCTGGCAACCACGGACCTGTTTTCTTCCCTATGGTTCTCCCTTTTCCAGGATGTCATACAAATGGAATCATACAGTATGTGCTTCTGAGTCTGGCTTCTTTCACTCAGCATGATGCCTTTTTACTGCTGAGTATATTTCATTGTGCAGATGTGCCAGCGAAATGTGGGATGTGGGAGTCTGTTTATCCAACTTCCCAGGTGAAGGACAGTAAAGATTATTTTCCTTTTGGGGCTGTCGTGAATAGAGCTGCTGTGGACATTTGCATATAAGCCTTGGTGTGGGTGAATGTTTTCATTTCTCTTGGGTCAGTACAATCTGGGAGTGGAGTCACTGAGTGGGGTACAGTAAGGTAATGGTTAAAATTACAAGAAACAGACTTCCCTGGTGGCGCAGTGGTTAAGAATCTGCCTGCCGGTGCAGGGGACATGGGTTCAAGCCCTGGTCCGGGAAGATCCCACATGCTGGGGAGCAACTAAGCCCGTGCGCCACAACTACTGAGCCTGCGCTCTAGAGCCCGTGAGCCACAACTACTGAAGCCCACGCGCCTAGAGCCTGTGCTCCGCAACAAGAGAAGCCACCGCAATGAGAAGCCCGCACACTGCAACGAAGAGTAGACCCCGCTTGCCGCAACTAGAGAAAGCCCGCGCACAGCAACGAAGACCCAACGCAGCCAAAAATAAATAAATAAATAAATAAATAAAAATAAAATTACAAGAAACTACTTAAGTGTTTTCCAAAGTGGCCGCACCATTTTGCCTTCCCACCAGCAAGGGATGAGAGTTCCAGTTACTCCTTGTCCTCATCAGCACCCTCATACCAACAGTGTTTTCGAGTTTTGTGTTATATTGCTGTGTTTTATTGGGGTTTTTTTTAAGCCACTCTGATCTCTGTGTAATGGTATCTCACTGTGGTCTTAATTTGCATTTCCTTAACGACTAATGATGTTGAACATCTCTTCATGGGCTGATGGGCCATCTGTAGCTCTTCTTTGGTCAAGTATCAGTTCAAGAATTTTTGCTCATTCATTCAATTGCTTTCCTGTCAAAGGGTTGTGAGAGTTCTACACATATTCTGGATACAAGTCCTTTATCAGATAAGTGTTTTGAAAATATTTTCTTCTGGTTTGTTTTTTGTCTTTTAGTTTCTTAGCAGTGGTTTTTCAAAGAGCATATGTTTTTAACTTTGATAAAATCCATTTTACCAACTTTTATAGTTTATGCTTTTTGTGTCTGAAGCAATCTTTGCCTGGCCCAAGGTCACAAAGATTTTCTGCGATGTTTTATTCTATAAAGTTTTCGGGATTTTTTGCTTTTACTTTAGGCCCATGACCCATTTTTGTTCATTGTTACACATGTTGTAAGGGAGGGGTTGAGGCTTTGGGGTTTGATTATCCTTTCTCTGATGGGTTTCCTTGGCACTTTTGTTGAAAATCAATTGATCATTTACTTGTGGGTCTACTCGTAGACGCTATTCTGTTCCACTGACCTGTATATCTGTCTTTCACCAATACCACGCTATCTTGATTACTGTTGTTTTAGAGTATACGTTCTAAAGTCAGGAGGTGTAAGTCTTCCAACTCTGCTCCTTTTCAAAACTGCTTTGGCTATTCTAGCTCTTTTGCCTTTATATATAAATTTTTGAATTATCTTGTCATTTTTTGAATTAGCTTATCATTATACAAAACATTTATGTTTCTACATTTTCATTTGATTTGTATTGAATCTCTAGATCAAACTGAGTTGGGTGCCTTACCTTTTTGAAAGTAAAAGAGTGGTTACCTTTCAGAGATATTATAAAAGGAAGATCAACCAGTTCCTCCCAGACCCACCCATGCAGAATGGCTTTGCCAAATGGCCTTGGCTCGAAGGGCTGAGTTGTGGAGTTCACATGTTCTGATGTGGAGGGGCACGTGTTGGGGGGAATAAGAAGGCAGTCTGCCTCTCCAACCTGCTACCTCAGACAGAAAGGAAAAGACACAAAAAGGAAAAGACCTGGAAATTAGGCCTGAGACCTACAACAGAAAGGAATATGGTTCCTGGACAAATTGTTGAAAAGGAGGTGACATCTAAGGGGCCACTGGAGGGTGAGTAGGAGTACACTAATGCAGAAGAGAGGAGGAAAGTTAATTCTTTAAAGGAAAATGCCAGAGCAAGGGGTAAAGGAGGCAGGAAGCTCAGGGCTGCAAAATGGGAGGAGACAGAGGTGGGGGATGAGGTCTGGAAGCCCATGCTAAGGGTCAGAACGCTGTTCTCTACGTATGGAAGCCCATGGAAACTCCTGAGTGGGAGGGGCATGATCAGATCTGTGTTTGAGAAAGATCCCCTTGGTGGCAGGAAAAAGATTCCCCTAGAGGCCATCCTGTGGAGGTGGCAACAGGTATGTGATGAGCAGGTCTGACTAGGGAAATGGCCAGGATCCTGGACGAGAAGGTCCCTAGAAAACAAAGCCACCAACTTGATACCAGACAAGAGATCAAAAGTGGATGGAGAATCAAAAAATGGGCAGAAGACCTAAATAGACATTTCTCCAAGAATACATACAGATGGCCAATAGGCACATGAAAAGATGCTCAACATCGCTGATTAGTAGAGAAATGCAAATCAAAACTACAATAAGGTATCATCACCTCACACCAGTCAGAATGGCCATCAACGAAAAGTCTACAAATAATAAATGCTGGAGAGGGCGTGGAGAAAAGGGAACCCTCCTGCACTGTTGGTGGGAATGTAAATTGGTGCAGCCACTACGGAAAACAGTATGGAGGTTCCTCAAAAAACTAAAACTAGAGTTACCATATGATCCAACAATCCCACTCCTGGGCATACACCCAGAAAAGACAAAATCTCTAATTTGAAAAGATACATGCACCCCAATGTTCATAGCAGCACTATTTACAATAGGCTAGACATGGAAGCAACCTAGGTGTCCACTGACAGATGAATGGATAAAGAATATGTGGTGTGTATACTCAATGGAATATTACTTAATCATAAAAAAGAATGAAATAATGCCATTTGCACCAACATGGATGGATCTAAACATTATCATGCCAAATGAAGTAAATCAGACAGAGAAGGACAAATATATGATATCACTTATACGTGAAATCCAAAAAACTGATACAAATGAACTTATTTACAAAACAGAAACAGACTCACAGACATACAAAACAAATTTATGGTTACCAAAGGGCAAAGGGGGTGGGGGAGGGCAAAGGGGGTAGGAGTTTGGGATTAGCAGATACAAACTACTATATATAAAATAGATAAACAACAAGGAGCTACTGTATACCACAGGGAACTATATTCAATGTCTCGGAATAACCTATAATGGAAAAGAATCTGAACAAGAATATATATATATATATTCTGGTGTATAGTCACTTTGCTGTACACAAGAAACTAACACAACATTGTAAATCAACCATACTTCAATTTTTAAACAGGGGTGCCGGAGGGGATGGAGAGGCACATCCACATACCCCTTAGTCCCCTGGACCCTGAAAAGCATCTACCACTCACCAGGCACATCCACAGCCCCATGCCGAGCTCTGCTGTACAACCTCGGCCCCCAAGGTCCTCACTAAGAGGATCTAACCCAGACACCCTGTGACCATTCATATTCTGCTCTTCGGAGGGCAAACTTTTGCATTAAGCTTATCTAAAAAACACAACCTTCCAAAAGATGGCTTTGCTTTTAAGATTATACCATTGGGATTGAATAAATTTCTTGGCAACCCTGCGTATAAATCTGGTTGGAACCTCACTGTGAAGTCGGAAAAACAGACAGATGGAACAGTCGGCCAGAGAACCCCAGTGACAGAAACAACTACTCCCTGGAAGGGGAAAAAAGGCCAGAATGGCATCTTTGTTTATTTTTACAGACTTTGGAGAACAACAGTCTCCACCAGCTGTCTCCACAAGATCAAACCAGCTCCAAATGGGAGTCGCTAGGTGTTTGAAATCAATGTCCAATAGGCCTGATGGCCCTGTTTCTTGTCTTTTCCTCCCTTTGTATCTTAAGATGACAATTTCATTTGCTCACTGATGCAGCCTGTCCATTCAATAAATATTCTGCTTCATCTAGGAACTTCAAACTCTGCTTCTAATCTAAACCAGAACACAAAAGTACACGACCCCTTCACTTCCTGCGGGGCCCTCTTGGGCTCGTTCAGAAACCAATACCTGAAGGCAGTCTCAGAATGACCTAAAATCAGGGGGTCTGCCTTTTCGGTGTAAGGTCACACCCACCTTAGTCCAGCTCAGGGCTGATCAAGCTGTCAACTCGCCCACTTCCCTGGACTGATCACATGCAAGCTCCCCCATTCTCCCTTCCCCTTGCCAACCCTCAGAGGACCTCAAAACCTTTTAGGGATTGGTACCTGTAGCTCCAATATTAGGTTTAGAGCACAGGCCTGAATGGGGTACTGATTCTATCCAAGAAACTGACAGAAAGAAATCAGTTGTGAGAATGATTTACCTTTAGCCTTCATCTAAAAGTCAAAACTCTGTGGTTTTCCATTTAACTATAACAAGCCAAATGGAAACTTCCCTTCCTTCCTCATTTACTTTTTTAAACTGAAGTGTAGTTGATTTACAACATCGTGTTAGTTTCTGGTGCACAGCAAAGTGATTTGTGTGTGTGTGTGTGTCTGTCTGTCTGTGTATATATATATTCGTCTTCATGTTCTTTTCCATTATGGTTTATCACAGGATATTGAATATAGCTCCCTGTGCTATATAGTAGGACCGTGTTATTTATCTGTTTTATATATAGTAGTTTGTATCTGCTAATCCCAAACTCCTAATTTATTCCTCCCACACCCCCTTTTCCCTTTGGTAACCACAAGTCTGTTCTCTATGTCTGTGAGTCTGTTTCTGTTTTGTAAATAAGTTCATTTGTGTCATATTTTAGATTCCACACACAAGTGAAATATCATATGGTATTTGCGTTTCTCTGACTTCACTTAGTACAATCATCTTTAGGTCCATCCATCCTTCCTCATTTATTAGGACAGGACAACCGACAAAAACAAAAAACAAAACAAAATAATTCTGTCGGGGGCCACTTTGCTGCTCTCACACCTTGCTTTCATGAGCCTTTCTTCGAAATATGGTCATAAGTGCCACGTGCAAAAACTCCCCGCTGTTGTTGCGTGTGAGCTCTCCACCGTATCGGAGAACGAGAGCCAGAGCTGAGCCGATCCCTCCTGAGCCCGGTTCATCCTGGCCCAGGGGTTCCCACCAGGAGGCAGCAGGCTTCCTTGGGCTGCTGCCCTGTGACAGGCAGGAAGAACATCTAAACTCTCTTTCAATCTTGTAGAAAAAGAAAAAACAAAACACCCACACAGTGGGGAACAATTTCCCCGCTGGGCGGGTAGTGGGGCCCCTAGAGCTGTTACCTGCAAAGGGCACTTCTGGGGGTTACCCAGCTGTCACCACCGTGTGGATTCCACCCGAAAACCTCAAGCCACACAGCGGGGAATGAACATCAAGAGACAATTTTCCACTCTGTGAAAAATGACTTGACTTTACAAAAATAAATTAAAATGCCATGACAATAAATGAAATGTGTGCAGGACTTGCTGTCAAACACATGGTCGGTCACGGTAGATGCTCTTCTTTGCTTGGTACATCTATACGTTTGGAATATGACTATGTCATTCTCCACTTCCTGGCCCCTCAGCCCCCTATCCTACAGCATGTCACACACACACACACACACACACACACACACACACACACAGAGGCACGCACGCACTCCTGTGTCACACGCATAAGTCTGGAGTAACAGGTGTAGCAGGGTTTAGAGGCTGAACCATCATGTCTGGGGCAGGAGTGGGGATGGCTGGGGTGTGCATGTGTTGGTGAGGAGCTGGGGGTAGGGGTCGGGCCGGGGACTGGTCTTGACCCTGAGCACTGTACACTGTAGTTCACTGTAACAAGGGAGATTTGATAGCTGAGGCACCAACACAGATGCACCAAAACAAAATCGGGCATCCTTCGAGCCGTAAGCTCCTTTCTTGCCGCACAAGAGCCCCTCTCGCTCCAGGAAGCTCTGCCCCACATGTCTGTAGCAGCCTGAGAGGTGTTGCCTGTTAGCAGCGTTACCGGATTTTATAGGCTCTTTCCCCTCCTCCCACACTCATGTCCTTTAAGGCCACCGAGTCTGTCCCTCTTCATAGGTGAGCCCATCCTCCCAATACTGGCCTCTTGGAACCACATTCGCCTCTTCCCTCCCCTTCATCTCACCCCCACCTACTGAAGGAGTCTGCTGGGATTTCTCCACCACCTCGCTTGGCCCCAGCCCTGCTGTTAGAATTCTGGAAACAGACCTGGTGATTAGAACCAAAAGTCCCGAACTGTGTTTCCAAAAACATCCCTATCCACACAAGAAAGACCCAGGAAAACCTCAATCCCGTCATCTGGGCTCTGGGCAAACGTGACAAGGGAATTGGAAACCATTTCTCAATAGCAACCGTGAGCTTTTGAAGTGACCAAGAACTACAGAGACACAGATACAACCCCATTTAAAAAGTAATCAACAGGAAAACAGTACAGCAGCTCCTCAAAAGTCTACAAATAAAATTACCACGTGATCCACCAATTCCACCCAAAAGAATTGAAGGCAAAGTTTCAAAGAGATATTTGTATGCCCGTGTTCACAGCAGCATTATTAACAATAACCAAAAGACAGAAACAACCCAAATGTCAATCGACAGGTGAATGGATAAAGAAAAAGTTATGTATGGAGTGGAATAGTATACAGCCTTAAAAAAGGAAGGGAATTCTGACACATGGTACGTGAATGAACCCTGAGGATATTCTGCTAAGTGAAATAAGCCAGCCACAGAAGGACAAATACCATATGATTCCACTTCTATGAGGTTCCTCGAATCATCAAATTCAGAGACAGAGAAAGTAGAATGGTGGTTGCCAGGGGCTTGGGATGGTGGTGTCAGTGTTCAGCGGGTGCAGACTTTCAGTCTGGGAGGATGAAAAAGTTCTGGAGATGGATGGTGGTGATGGTTGCACAACAGTGTGAATGTGCTTAATGCCACAGAGCTGTACACTCCCTAATCCTTTTTAAGGGTTCAAATGGTAAATTTTATTTTTTAGATCATTTTTAATCTAAAAAAAATAACACAAATGAACTTATTTACAAAACAGAAACAGACTCACAAACATGGAAAACAAACTATGGTTACCAAAAGGAGGGAGGGGGGACATGAATTAGGAGTTTGGGATTAACATATACACACTACAACATATAAAATAGGAAAACAAGGTCCTACTGTATAGCACAGGGAACTATACTCAGTATCTTGTAATAACCTATAATGGAAAAGAACCTGAAAATAAATATATATATATATATATATATGTATCGATATAACTGAGTCAATTTGCTGTACACTTGAAACTAACACAACATTGTAAATTAAGTATATGCCAACAAATAAATAAATAAATAATATGGTAAATTTTTGTTAGGTATAATTTACCAAAAAACAGCAATCGACAAAAGGATACAATTAATCTAAATAAGCTAGTAGGATTTTTAAAGAGGGGACACAACCAGAAACCCACCCCCTTCATCCTCCTCCTCCTATGTGAGGACAGAGGTGTGTGACAGGGCCAGGCAGCAGGAGGGACAGAAGAGCCACCACCAGGCAACACGGTGACCTGCAGGTGTCTGAGAGGAAAGGCCGATTCCTCCTGTGCCCGCTGACCCCGGAGACAGGACAAAGGCCATGGGGCAAGGGGCAGGTGGTGTGGCCCTGACCCGCAAATGTCTCCTCAGTGACACCATATCAAGTGTCACCCATTCCTGCAGACTGGAGGATTCTTCCTCACCACACTTGATAGCTGCTGTTGTGCTTCCTGGAATTTTTAAGTCAGAATCCCCTCTGTTTCAGAAATAATTTTTGCAAAACACAACCTCTGGGGACTTCCCTGGTGGTCCAGTGGTTAAGACTTCACCTTCCAATGCAGGGGGTGCAGGTTTGATCCCTGGTCCGGGAGCTAAGATCCCACATGCCTCGGGGCCAAAAAACCAAAAACAAAAAACAGAAGCAATATTGCAACAAAGTCAATAAAGACTTTAACAAATGGTCCACATCAAAAAAAAAAAAAAATCTTAAAAAAAAAAAAAGCAAAAAAACCACAACCTCTGATAAGGCCTCCGTTATTTTAAGATGTTGGTACCTGGACAGGTCAAACTCTCCTCACGACCTCTCCCACCTTGGCTTGCGTCAATCGGATGTGGAAATTGGACATTTACACTTTGTTCGAGGCCCAGCCAAGCCAAAAAAAAAAAAAAAAAGTCTCCGGGTCATCCCTGAGTTACAGCAATCACTTTCTAATCATTCTCTCCGCTCCTAAAGACTTCAGGCTCCTGGCAGGGGCACACGGATGCTGTGAGCCGTCTCTTGTGAATACGGGCTTCGCTGGGCCACCGCTCACTCCCGGGGACCCCAGCCCCTGAGGCATATGGTGAAGGCACTCGGAACTGGCAAAGGAAGCTCAGTAGATACCTTCACTTTCCTCCTCCTCCACATCACTACTTCCCTTTGTAACTTATTTAGATTTGTCTTCGCTTTTTGCTGCATTTATGCAAATATCCATGACTCCCTGCTCTGAACCTAACAGCCCAGGGCTAAGACAGGAGATAGGACAGCCTGGAGGCAAACTTCGCTGGAAACACAGCCCAGGGGCAGCTCCCTTTGCCAGGACAGTCTCCCGTGGGAGCACAGCAGTGGCCTGGCCAGGAGGAGCGCGGGGCTAGGCTCCTTGGATAAAGCCTGGGCCCAGAAGGCAGATGCTCCCGTAGACAGACAACTGCTAGCCTTTCTGCTTGCCTGCCATCCAGCCTGGGCAGGGCCTTTGTTTTGAGGGGTGGGTTCCACGTTTAGGGTTGCGACTGAACTCCTAGGGCTACAGACGGAAGGCTGAGGCAGCCAGGATCCACCCCACCCCTCCACAGCCTCCCCATACGCTGCCTCTCCTCCAAATACATGTCAAACAGTCATTGAAAGGCTATGTGTTCTCAGGGACCTGTATTCTCAGCCTGCCCAGGCATCTCCCTGAGCCAGCTGGACCTGCGTCCCACTCTCGCACTTTAGTGGAATGAGGATGGTTTAAGGGCCGCTGCCTCTAAGAAGCCTCCTTTGATTGGCTGACCTCCTCCTATGAGAACTGCATCTGTCCTGTCTTCTTCATACATACCCCTTGTGTACCCCCAACTAGTGAGTGCCTTGTAGCAAGGACAGTCTTAAATTTCTTTTCACAAGTGCTCTAAATAAATACTCCAACATTCAGCTGGGCTCTATGGCAGAGTGCATTTCCAAATATGGCCAAACAAAGCTCTGCCACCTCTCATGTTCTTGTTACAATGTGACTGACACTCCTTCGGCTGAGTGGGGGGTTCTCTACTCCCTCCCTCTGAACACAAGTTGGGGCTCGCGACTATGCCAACCAATAGAACAAGGTGGAAGTGATGCTCTGTGAGGCTGAGCCACAGAACGGAGACAGCTTCCACGTGGTTCTCTCTTTCCAGGACACTCACTCAGAGAAAGCCAACCACCATGCTGTGAGGAAGCTCAAAAGAGCCCATGTGGAGAGGAACAGAGGCTGCGGCCCCAGCCACGAGCCAGCCTCACCCACCAGACACAAGAGCGAGTGAGCCTTCCGATGACTCGCTCCCCAGCCCTTGAGTCCCCCAGCACAGGCTCCAGACCCTGTGAAGCAGAGACAAGCCATCTTCACTGCCCTTTCCAGACCCCTGACCCACACACTGCACGAGCATGATAAATGGTCGTCCAGTGAGACAGTAGGCAGATAGGAACTGGGGCAGAATCCATAAATGTGGCCACAGGATGAGCAGCTCCAAAGCTCCGCCCTCTCTGAAATGGGCGTTTGTTTACCACCCGAACATCCTTCTTTCCCTTCATCACAACGGAGCTCCTGTCCTTGGCTCCCGTAGGGCCATGGCTCAGGGTGCCTTTCTACTCAGCCTCCTAAACCTCCATCTACCAGCCACATTTCCTCAGCGAGGCGGCTGCTCTGGGGAAAGAGGAACAAAGGGGAATGTTGTTTACAATCCAAGTGAAGTGCTTTCTTCCATGGAGCGCCCACCACCTCCATGGGGCTGTGATAGGGAAGAAGAAATCTGACCCCATACTGAATCTGTTTCTTTTACTTTAACCTTTGTATTCTATTGCTCTTGCTACAAGTTAATCACTAAAAGAATGTTGCCTATAGCCTGGAATATACAAGGTAGCCCATTCTCAAGGCTCTGACCTTTAAAGGTATAACACTTTCCCATTCACATAGAGATAAAAAGTTGCAGAACAGAGAATAACATTTGTCTCGTTGGAGGTTTATAGGAACATCGTGCCCTGACCTACAGGACAGCTGCAAGAACAAAGGATTCCAGCATCAAGAAGTCTGCAACAACCAGCCACACCCCCTCCCCTTTTAGTATGAAAGAAGCCTGAATGGATCTTTGGGACACTAGTCCATCTTCACAGTCTGCTGGCTTTCTGAATAAAGTCGCTAAGCCAAGCCCTCGCTTGGCTTTCTGGCCTCGTTTCTCATGCAGGACATCCCTCTTTCCACTTCTCACCCTTGGACAGAGTCCACTCCCAGAAATCACGTCGGGTCCCTGCTCTAGAGCATTACATTTTTGACTTTAAAAGAGATGGGTGGGGCTTCCCTGTTGGCACAGTGGTTAAGAATCCTCCTGCCAATGCAACGGACATGGGTTCGAGCCCTGGTCTGGGAAGATCCTAGATGCCGCAGGGCAACTAAGCCCGTGCGCCACAACTACTGAGCTCATGTGCCACAACTACTGAAGCCCACGTGCCTAGAGCCCGTGCTCCACAACAAGAGAAGCCATCGCGATGAGGAGCCCATGCACCGCAACGAAGAGTAGCCCCCGCTCGCCGCAACCAGAGAAAGCCCGCGCGCAGCAAAGAAGACCCAACGCAGCCAAAAATAAATAAATAAAACAGATAAATTAAAAAAAAGAAATGGGCTATCTACCACAACTTTTACGTAAAAATCTTATTCCTCCAAAGACTGATTAACTCTCACCAATCAAGCAACTAGAACAATTTCATCTACTTGCTATCACACTGACATCACAGATGGAGCAGCCACCAAAATTAAGCTCAAAAACTTGTAGACTCAAGCAAACCAAAAGCTATAAATCAGTAAGGATACTCCTTAAAAGAAAAAATGTAACTTTACCTGTGGCTGTAGCGAATGGCTATCATCAATCCAAGGTGCAATTAAAAAGAGAGAGGAATACATATTAAATAATATCAAGCATATGCTGAATTCACAAGAAAACTGACTTAACATGCCAATTTTTTTTTAAACATTTCTTAAAACACCTTCCTGCTAATGCTTCCTAAATAACACTTTTTTTTTTTAATAACACGTTTTAATGATCAATCTTTAGTTTCAACTTCACTCTTAAAGGATAATGGTATTTTGAAAAGGTCTTAAACAGGGTACAATATTCCACTGTGGATTAGACAGAAGGTGCCTCTCATCAGGAAAGACTTCCAAAACAGGGCTCTTTTTTGCCTTTTTAAAAACGCTTTCGGGGCTTCCCTGGTGGTGCAGTGGTTAGGAGTCCGCCTGCCAATGCAGGGGACATGGGTTCAAGCCCTGGTCCGGGAAGATCCCACATGCTGTGTAACAGCTAAGCCCGTGCGCCACAGCTACTGAGCCTGCGCTCTAGAGCCCACGAGCCACAACTACTGAGCCCGCGTGCTGCAACTACTGAAGCCCGTGCACCTAGAGCCCGTGCTCCGCAACAAGAGAAGCCACCGCAATGAGAAGCCCACGCACCGCAACGAAGAGTAGCCCCCGCTCGCCACAACTAGAGAAAGCCTGCACGCAGCAACGAAGACCCAACGCAGCCAAAAAAAAAAAAAATGCTTTAATGTTTATTTTTTATTTTTTATTGAGGTGTAATTGCCAAATAAAAGGGTATCTATTTAAAGTGATGACATATACACATACATTGCAAAATGGTTAACACACATTATCACATTAATTAACACACTCATCGCCTCACAGAGTTACCTTTTATTTCTTTTTTGGTGAGAACACTTAAGATCTGCTCTCTTAGCCACTTTCAACTATGCAATACAGCGTTGTTAACTACAGTCACCATGCTGTACATTAGACCCTCAGAACTTATTCTTCTTAGCCCTGGAAGTTTGTGCCCTTTGACCAACATCTCCCCATCTACCCCCACCCTGCAGCCCCTGGCAACCACCATTCTACTCTGTTTCCATGAGCAAAACAGGGCTCTTTCAGCTCTGAGACAAAGCTGTGAAAAGATGGGATTGCAGAGCGGATCTGATTCTGAGGTTTGCATTAGGAGAGCATGGCCACGCCCAGGTCCTGGGAGCGACCCTCTCACTACCTCCACCCCAGGGGGACTGACCACTTGGGCCAGAGCCTCCCTGAGGGGATCAGCACAGACTTCACCCTGATCCTGTCAGCTCAAGGCCAGCAAGGCAGCTCCGAGGACTGCAAGGAAATCGCACCTGTGATATACACGTGACATCAAGAGAAAGTGTACACGACTGCCGGGCACGGCCACAAGCAGAGCCCGAGGTGACACTGCGATTTCCTCCTTACCCTGTAGGGGTGTCAGGGAAACCTCTCAAGCACAACTAGGGGTTGGACCATATGGCCTGGGCCTCGGCTGGTTCACGCAAGGCCAGTGGTGGATTACATGAGAGCCACATTCAACTGCTAACCATAGCGGTGTCAGCAAGTGATTTAAACTCTCAGAGCCTCAGTGTTCACAACTGTAAAATGGGCAAAGTAATTATGTTCTCACCAAATTAACATAAGGATGAAACAATTTTTCTATCTATGTGTTTGTGTGTATGCCCACGTGTGTACATACTGCCTGATGGATAGGAAAAAAACTCTATAAATAATCACTACCACTATTTATAGGCAACACCTCATTGATGAAAATGTCACACTCCAAAATTTAATTTTTAATTGTTTTTAAGTTTAATTTTTGCAACTTTGCAAGTATTTCATCCTGTAAAACACAGTGGTCAGCCCTAATCATGCCTATGTAAGTCTCACTAACCCGCTTGTGGCTGAATTATGGCATGACTAGTTTAAGAATCTCAATTGCAGTTAAAAACCAAAGCATCATCTATAATATCATTTCTGGGCCAAAAGTCCACCTAAGTAGCACCTTAACACCCCCAAACACGTCACTGCCCATTCCCTTGATGTCAGCTCCCATAGAAGTGAGGGTGGGGAGGTGACATTTGTGGCACCCTGCTGGGTGTTGCAAGATGACAGGAGGGTCCCTGGGGCAGTGGGAGGGTTGATGGAGTAAGCAAGAGCCAAGGGGAGGAAGAGTTAGGAGAAATCTTTGTGATAAGAAAGCCCAATTCTTCTAACCAGCTCAGGATACTTCGGAATCCCACAGCTAGTGTGGGAATAGCTCCAGAATCATTCGGCTGGGTGTCACCACTGCATGCACCTGAAGTATGGAATCAGCGATGGTGAGATGAGGCTTCATTTTACCGAAAGCATATCTAAAAGTGAAGGCATGAAATATATAACAGGTTGATTTCATAACCCCCTCGCCTGAATGCATTTAATTATCTATTTCAGCTCAGCCAGGAGTACATTTTCTCTGAGACTTCAGCAAACAGAAGAGGAAGATGCCTCAGGGACCATCAGGAATTTAAAGAAAAAGGAGGAAATTACTGGGGGAATGAAATAAAAGTAGAAACTGCAGCCTAAAAAGGTCAGAATGAGCAATTTACCAATTTCACAGGCTGGGTAACTTCACATTTCCTGGGGTTAAAAAGTTCTGGCTTACAGTTAGGCTAATTATAAGATAATTTTACTGCCTGAATATTTTGATAAGCTTTGGAGTACTGTTTAACTGGTGGCTTTCCACAGTTGAAAGATAAGCCCTTGCTGGAGTAGGGAGAGGAAATGGGTCTGGGGAAGGACAAGAATAAGAAAAAAAAGCAGAAAAAGTTGTTACCTGGCAGCTGTGCTGGTTAAAAGGGGCTAGGAGATAAATCCTTCACAGAAGCAAATTTGAATTAAGCATTTTTATTAGTCTTTTCTTGGCTTCTGAATCAAATATGTTTTACAGTCATTTTTAAAAGGACACCTTTGTTAAGGAAGAGAGTGTGAACCTTGGGATGGTACAGACCAGCCACAGAATCCCGCAGGTCTCCAAAGATGCGCTAGGGAACAGGATGATTGGCACCTGTACAAAGACCCCAGAGCTATGTGGGAACCCACTGATGGGACGGATGGGAACAGGTCATTGTACAGTCCTTCTGGAAACCTGGCTTAAACGCCACAAAGAATGCACTGGATCTGATTAGGCAGCCCTGAGAAGGTACTGGAACAGCGTAGAAAGTTACTGCGGGCCTCGCCATGAAACCCCACATTGGAACAGGTAAACGAGGCCAGTGAGCTGTGTGGGGAGCCTCCTTATGTCTCCTCCTCCTCCTCCATCCTACATATTATCTGACTCTAGAGAAGGCAGGGGAGGCAGAAACTTCTCTGAGGTTTCTGCCCCATAGAAAATGCCACATCAAGGTAACTGGGCCATCTGCTGAGAGATGGGCCAGAGTTGCTTTTCTCCCTCGGCCTTAGGGACGTCCATCAGCCAGCCAGGCCCCTGTGAGCCCTCACCCTGGCCAAGACGCATCAGCATCTCAGAAATTCTTCGAGCAAGTCTCACCACTGCCTGTGTGTGCACACACAGGCACATGTGCACACATTCACACCCGACTCACTCGTATGTGTGTGCACATAGGCACACATGTGCACACTCGTGTGTGCGTGCACACGCTTACACACAGAGGCACATCCACACGCATGTATGCACGCACAGGTATGTGTGCATTCCTATTCATGCATGCATGTGCACATATAAATAAGCACGTGTTCCTGGGTGCACACGTGCACGCACATGCTTATACAATACTCACATGCACCAGCACATGTGCACATATACGTACGGATACACATTCCTACAGCCATGTGTATATGCATTCACCCATGTGCATAGAGACACTTTGGCATTTGGAGAGGCCCATTGAGCCTCTTGAGACAAAGGGGGGCCTCAGACAATTGACCCTTTTGTTGCTGGTCTCAGCAGGGGCCCTGGGGAGAGAGAGGGGGGAGGCCCGGGGGTTGGCCCCCTGACCCCGGCCCAGCCCGGGCTGAGGCCCAGGGACACGGAGGTCAGCGGAGTTTTGTGCAGACACCCTCCATCGAGAACACCCCCCCGGGACATACTGTAAGTATTGCCAGAGAGCACTTAACAAACTCCCATTCGGAGTACTTCTTTCGAGATTCCCACAATTTGTTAATAACAAAATTCAATCACATTTTAATGGCCAGGAAAGAGTAATTTAACTTTTTTTTTTTTTTTCCAAATCTCCACCAACTACAAAAAACCTTTTTCCTGCTGCTTCGGCCTGAAAATGCTCCTTTTTTGGAACAGCTGACCGAGGCAGCTGTTTCGTATCAAGTCTAGGGGTTTTCTATATGACCCAGGGAGCTCAGACAACTGGCAGGCCTTCCTGCATTAAAGGGTAATCTGAGAATAATTTGCCATAAAACACCCAGAAGTGGGCCAGCTGTAGCCGGATACACCCTATAAAGCACCACGTGGATTGCGCAGACCTTGTAAAATAATCATAATTTTAGAAAACACAGTTTTAAAATCCATCTTTTGAAAAAACTTTAAAGGAAAGAAGTGGCTGGCACTGTCTTAGAAGGCAGTAGGGAACGTCCTTACAGGTGCACGGACTGTCACCAAGCGCCTCTTCCCTAAGGCCCGCTGGCCCAAGGGTCCCTGTGTTGCTGGGAATCTGCTGTGCTTCGTGTTTACGATGTGCTGTCACACACACAAGGCTGCCAGCGGCAGGTGAGGAGGAGAAGTCCAGTAAGGGCCAGCCTCCACGTCATCCAGCTGGTGAGTGGCACTCCAAGTGTGAGTCCAGAACTTTCTAGACCAGGGGTGGTCTGCTGGCCGGGGCTGTGACCAGAAGCCACGCCCCTTCACGTGGTCAGCCACCAACCAGCCACAGCCCTGGCACCAGTGCTCCCCGTTCCTCAAAAAAAAGCTGGACATCAGGGATTTTATTATGAAAACTCCCATGTTTGAAACTGATTTGACTACTTTTCAAAAACTACGGGAGCCAAACCAAACATGTCAGTGGAATTTGGCCAGAGGGCCACGGGTCTGCAACCTCGCTTTACACCTTTCCACGTTGCCAAGGCTCTCCTCGGGTTTTCCAGGCTTCCAATCTTGAATTAATGAGTTTGTGACAAATTTGGGGAAAGCCTTCCTGTTAGGTGTGACTCTTCCCTCCCTTTCCTATACTTCGGTGGTGCTTTTTTTATAGTTTTTTTTTTTTTTTAATTTCAAGGGTCCAAAGATTTATAACATCACAAAATAAACTCACAGAGAAAGGTTGTTGTTTATTTTCCTCCTGTATTTTTTAAACGATTTCCTCCCCTTTACTGGGAAATATGGGAAAGGAGCGTGAAGGGGAGAAGAAGGGCCATGGCGTGGACAGAATCCCACACAAACAGAGCCACAGTGTGCTGGTCCAAGGATGGGAGGCAGGGAGAAAGTGATCCACCGAACGCATCCTATTAACCCCTTCTCTGGCTCTCCTTCCAACACTGTCCTCTCCTCCTAATAGCCAGGGCCCCCGTGCTCCCGCAAGCAGCACCTTCCAGAGCTGGTCTTCCTGCAGGTAACACCCCAGACTTCCTGCCCCTCCGTGCGTGACTCTGAAACCCTGCCACACACGCCACAACCCACTAGTCCTCAGCAGTGGACGTCCGTCTAGGGCTCTCTTAGGCACTCGCTACTTCCTCTGAAAAATTAACTATGCTGGACCAGCCGATGCTTATGGTCAGTCGCAGGGAGCTTTGTGGTCCAGTCTCCCGCTTTTTCTTGCCTGTTTCCTCACGTTACCTATTTCGTGGGGTTGCTTTAGGCAGATTAACTTAGACTTCTGGGATGAGGAGGAGCAGTCACAGCATCTCCTGCAAACTTGTGAGCAATGCAAGTTCTCAGGCCCTGACCCAGACCTACTGAATCGGAAACTCTGGTGGGGGAGTGGAGTGCGGGGCAGGTAGCCAGCCCTCCAGGGGTCAAGTTTAGGAAGCGCTGAAAGAGATGATGTACGGAAAGAACTTAGCAAAAGGCTTGGCACAGGTGAATTCTTAGTAACTATGACGACGACGACGATGATGTAACATTGACAATGTTACAGTTCATAATAAAACTATTTTCATTTTATGTCCTCTTAATGTCATGTCAATGTCCTACACTCAACTGCAGGGATTATCATCGCTGTGAGCTCAGCCAGCTAGTAGGCCTAGGGTGATGTTTGGGGAGATGAGGCCTCCTGGGGCTCACAGGTGATTACCCACTCTGCAGGGAGAGGTGTCCGCACCCGGCTGAGATCCACTGTGTGCTGTCCACAAACAAGTACAGGGCCGGCTTCGTGGAGGCCAAGGGCAAAGTCTCAACAGGCTGCAGCCCTGCCCTCCCCCCGCTGTGCTTCTCTCTCTCATTCCCATCAAAAGAGGGAGGAGACGGCAAGAAAGGCAGGAGGAAGAAACAACAACAACATATTTCTCATTATTGAGTTTATTTCGTGATGTTATCCTTCCTTGGGCCCTTAAAATTAAATTTAAAAAAAAAACTGAAAAAGCTAAAGAAAAAGTCACACTTAAGTTTAGGAAAAGAAGGGCATATGTATAATATGTAAACTCTTTCCAGATTTGTCAGAAACCTAGTAATTCAAATCTGAAACTTTCAGAACCTGATGTAAAACTTGCTAAATCAATGGAAATTAACATTGAACAAACACTGAAACCTAGGCCGCGGTTGTTTCACCAACCTAAGAAAACAAGTTGCTTTTAAGTCTCTAAGCCCCAAGTAACTGAAAAGGTAAGACCCGTGATACTGCCGTTCTTCCTCGCAGTTCCTGGGAACCTAAGCCAGGCACCATCTTTTTGGAGTAAAAGTTAAACAGCTCTGCTTGGAAAGCTTGGAGATGAGTTTTCACAAGGACTTGCTTTGTCCCCCAATTCGCACAAATTAAAAACATCTGTGAGTCTGGAGTTGCTGCCCGTTCCCCCACCCCCCCAAGCAACAGCACCTGGGCCCCCTTCTGCCAGGCATCTCCCAGGGACCAAGCCCCATGAGCCATGGGTCAAGGGACCACCCCCTGCCCTGCTCTCAACCTCGGTACCATCCTCTGCAGAGAAACAACAGTAACTGCAGCCCCTCCCCAGGAGACGGGGTTGGACACTCTCAGGGCCGAGCAGTGACGAGGACTCCAGGAGGCCAGCTATCATCCTTGTCATTGTCATTAAGTGGCCGTGGTCTGTCCACCTGTGTCACAGCAGAGTGAACTCATGGGCGTACATCAGGGCCCGGTTACTCACCTTTGTGTGGCCGGTACCCAGAGCTGGATAAACAGGGCTGCCAGAGAGCTTCATGAACCACTGCATTCACTCCAGGGAGAATTCAGCTTGTATTCACTGAATTCACCTACAGCCTGTAAGGGTCAGAGGAGCTGACCGTATTTTTTTAAGTTTTAGGTTTCCAACAAAATAACAGTAGATTTTGGTTTCTTGGCTTCTCTTGATATGAATGGTTGGGTATTCGATAATATGAAGAAACCGCACACTCTTTTCGTAGAAAACCTAATTTGCACCGGCGTGACGAGGGACGTGGATTCTGTGTGCAGCCTACATCACAGAACAACTAACCCAGAAAACTCTGGAACTTGCAGTGGCAAACACTACTTAAGTGAAAGCTTGATTATAAGCCAGAGTCGGCCGGGGGAGAAGGAAGAGGCTGAAGAGAAGAAAAGGAAATGTACGCGGACTGAAGGGGACAAATGGGTGACACCCTCACATGCAGTCAATAAAAAGAGTATTTTAGGGCATTTCTATGGTGGATTTTGGCCTGTTCAATACAAGAAAATGAAAGGCCGTTCATAGCCTGTCACTGCAGCTTAGCGACCCCAAAACCGCTCGTTGACCCACTCTGACCCCCAGATCCTCATCGGAGTCAAGAGTAAAACTCCCAGGAAAGGAAATCCCTTTTTAATGTAAGACACAAAAATACTTTTAAAGAACCTGTTTCAAAGAAAGAATACCAGTTTTCTTCCTTCTAGCTCTTACCTACTTTCTCCTCTAATCAAATTCTTACCAGAAAGAAATTCACAAAAACATAAACAAACAAACAAAAATCCCTCCTCCCAGGTATATGGGACGTGGGCTAAAATGAGGCCCTCCAGAAAACATGACAGCAGCTGTTAAAAAGACCGCAGTAAAAAGAATTTAAAAAATAATTTTAAAAAAGAGTGCAGTAGATCCACTGTTGAAAAAGAGACAATATATTTTTAAGTAAACGCTTAATTATGAGATAATTGTATTAATAGATTCACGTGCAGGTATCTGAAATTATATAGAGAAATAATGGAGAGAAGCCCCATGTATCCTTTGCCCAGTTTCCTCCAAGATGTCACCCCCAGTGACATCTTGCAAAATTATCATGCAATATCAGTGAGGGTATTGACATCAATACAGTCCAGCTACAGAACATTTCTGTCACCTTGCGTTGCCCTTTTATAAATGCATCCATTTCCCTCCCACACTTATCCCTGTTTAGCCCCTGGCAACCATCAGTCTGTTCTCCAGTCCTGTAATTTTGCCTTTTCGAGAGTGTAATATAAATGGAAGCCTACAGTATGTAACCTTTGGGGATTAGAGTTTTTCATTCAGCATCATTCTCTGGAGATTGATCCAGTTGGCTGCATGTACCAATAGTTCATTCCTTTTCATTGCTGAGCAGTATTCCATGGCATACTGGAATACCACAGCCAGGTAATCTGTTAAAGGACATCTGGGCTATTTGCAGTTTAGGACTATTATGCGTAAAGCTGCTATGAACATTCATGTGCAGGTATCTGCATGAGCATAAGTTTTCATTTCTCTGGGATAAATGCCCAGGAGTGCAACTGCTGGTCATATGGTAGTTGCATGTTCAATTTTATAAGAAACTGCCAAACCGATTTCCAAAGTGGTTGTACTGTTTTACAATCCCACCAGAAATGTATGAATGATACTGTTTCTCTGCGTCCTCACTAGCTTTTGGTGTTACCACTTTTTTAAAAAATTTGTGCCATTCTGATAAGTATTATTCTGATAGCCATTGTGGTTTTAATTTACATTTTCCTAAGTGTCTCATGATGTTGAACATCTTTTCATGTGCTTATTTGCCAACGGTAGATTCTGCTCAGTGAAATGTTTGCCCATTTTCTATTTGGATTGGTTGTTTTTCACTGTTGAGTTTTGAGAACTCTTTCTATATTCTATATACTAGTCCTTTGTCAGATATGTGGTTTACAAATATTTTCTCCCAGTCTGTAGCCTGTCTTTTCATCTGTGTAACAAGGTCTTTACAGAGCAAAAGTTATTTGTTTTGATGAAGTCCAACTTATCAATTCTTTCTTTAAGGGATATGCCTCGGTGTCTACTCTAGTGAGGTGGATGGACCTAGAGTCTGTCATACAGAGTGAAGTAAGTCAGAAAGAGAAAAACAAATACCATATGCTAATGCATATATATGGAATTTTTAAAAAATGGTACTGATGAACCTAGTGGCAGGGCAGCAATAAAGATGCAGACATAGAGAATGAACTTGAGGACACAGGGCTGGGGGGCAGGGCGGGGGAGGGGGAAGCTGGGGGCAAAGTGAGAGTAGCATCGACTACCAAATGTCAAATAGATAGCTAGTGGGAAGCAGCCGCATAGCACAGGGAGATCAGCTCGGTGCTTTGTGACCACCTAGAGGGGTGGGATAGGGAGGGTGGGAGGCAGGCTCAAGAGGGAGGGGATATGGGGATATATGTATGCATATGGCTGATTCACTTTGTTGTACAACAGAAACTAACACACCACTGTGAAGCAATTATACTCCAATAAAGATGTACAAAAAAACTTTTAAAATAAAAGTATTTTTTAAAAAACTCTTTGTATACCCGTAGACCCCAAAGATTTTCTCCTATTTTTTCTGAAAGTTTAATAAATTTATGTTTTACATTTAAAAACATGATGTATTTTGAGTTAACTTTTGTATAAGGTGTGAGACATTTTTTTAAGATTTTAATTTTATTGGAATATAGTTGAGTTACAACGTTGTGTTAGTTTGTGTGTACAGCAAAGTGATTCAGTTATACAAATACATATATTCATTCTTTTTTAGATTCTTTCCTCATATGGGTTATCACGGAATATTGGGTAGAGTTCCCTGTGCTAACATTTTGCAGGGGGGTCGGGGGGGCATTGTTTGTTTGTTTACAGATGTCCAATTGCTCCAGCCCCATTTGTTGAAAAGGCTATCTTTTATTCCATTGAATTTCTTTTGCACTTTTGTAAAGAATCAGTTGGGCATATTTATTGGGGTTTATTTCTGGGCTCTCTATTCTGTTCCATCGATCTATGTGTCTGTCTCTCTGCCAAAACCACTAGACTTGATTACTACATAAGTATTGAAATTGAGTAGACTGACTCCATCCACCTTATTCTTTTTCAAAAAAAAAATTTTTAGGGATTTCCCTGCTGGCGCAGTGGTTAAGAATCTGCCTGCCAATGCAGGGGACAAGGGTTCGAGCCCTGGTCTGGGAAGATCCCACATGCCGCGGAGCAACTAAGCCCGTGCGCCACAACTACTGAGCCTGCGCTCTAGAGCCCATGAGCCACAACTACTGAGCCCACGTGCTGCAACTACTGAAGCCCGCGCACCTAGAGCCTGTGCTCCGCAACAAGAGAAGCCACCACAGTGAGAAGCCCGCGCACCGCGACGAAGAGTAGCCCCCGCTCGCCGCAACTAGAGAAAGCCCACACGCAGCAATGAAGACCCAACGCAGCCAAAAATAAATAAATTAATTAATTAATTAATTTAAAAAATTTTTTTAGCTATTCTGCTTCCTTTGCCTTCCCATATAAACTGTAGAATAATCTTGTGTATATTCACACAAAAAAATCTTGCTGGAATTTTGATAGAAATTGCATTAAACCTGTATATCAATTTTGAAGAAAATGGGCATCACTACTATATGGAGTCACCCAATCCATAAATGTGGTATGTGTCTCCATTCATTTAGATCTTCTTTTATTTCTTTCATTACCATTGTATAATTTTCAGCATGCAGTTCCTATACATGTTTGTTAGATTTACTTCTGCGAATTTCTCCTCTCTCTCTTCTTGAGCAAGTGTAAATTATTTTGGTGTCCACATGTTCGTTGTTAATATATAGAAATACAATTTATTTGTGTATGTTTATCTTGTGTACTGCAACCTGCTAAATCCACTTAGCAGGTTCTAGGAGAGTTTTCGTAGGTTCCTTGGGCTTTCTGTATAGACAAGCATCATCTCCAGATAGGATCGGTTTTGTTTCTTCTTTTCTCATCCAAATGCCTTTTCTTTTCTTGCTTTACTGCACCAGCTGGAAGTCCAGCACTATGTTGAGTAAGAGTAGTGAAAGCAGGCACCCTTGCCTTGTTCCCAATTGTAGGAAGAAAGCATGCAGTCATTCACCATTATGTATAATGTTAGCTACAGGGGAGGGTTGTAGATGTCCTGTATCAAATTGAGGAAGTTCCCTTCTATTCCTATTTTTCTGACAGTTTTTATCATGAATGGGTGTTGAATTCTGTCAAATGCTTATTAAAAACACTTATCCTCCTTTAAACTCTCCCCTCTCTTCTTCTCTGTCTAGTTTTTTAAAAAATACACAAAACGAATGAAAAACCAAGCCCTCTGTCCAGGTGTATAGAACATAGGCTAAGATGAAGCTTTCCATAGAACACAATCACAGGTGTTACAAAAGAGTGCAGTAGATCTGATGTGAAAAGCGCCACAACATACTTTTAAGCAAAAAAAAAAAAATTTCAGGTACAATCTAAATGTGCATATAATGTGTTGAGGGGATATCTGATATTGAACGGTTATATATATAATTATTAGAAAGGAAGTCTGGAAGACTAAATACCAAATTGTTGGATGGGAGGGGTTTGGGTGGAAAAGGATCTTCACTCCCTATCATTTTATACTCTTCTCCAGTGTGTAATGTGAATGCTTTAACATAAGCAGGTATTAATTGGTAATTTTTAAACGATCTAATAAGGGAAAGTATGGAAAACAACTACCTTGCAAAATGCTGTGAACCATGTACTTTTTGCATAGCTGAATGCAATTTTTCTCTTAAGGTGCTGTCTTTTGTCAGCCTGAAATATGGATGCTTTGGCAAGGAGATATTATTAAAATATGTTCCACCGCCACTCAAATTCACACTGAATAAAAAGGACAACATTTTGAAATAAAGATTCAAGAAAGGGAGTAAAAGAATGAGGACACATCTCTTGGTAATAAAGTCTCTCACCCCTACCCCAGTAGATTCTCACAAAGATTCCATCTCATGACCTGAATTTTTAGGTCAGTATAACCTAAAGGTGCTAACTTCGGACTTTGCCGGGAGGGGAGGGAATTTGTCGAAATTGATGGATTTGATAGAGGCAGTGACTGAAACACTGCACACACACCCAGCAGAGGGGGAGAAAGACACAACCAGACAAGGAGAGCCCTACCGAAGTGTGATTGTGTGGTCACTGGGATACGGAGAAGAAATGAGGCAAAACACCTTCTCCAGTTTACAAGCACTGCTGTGAGCCACCACTGCCTCATCAGGTGACAGAAGAAACCTTCCGAGTTTTCTCCATATTTCCAGGACAATTCTCCAAGGTGCGTTCTCTTCCTCGGAAGAGAAAAATCAACTTCCCAAAGAGTAGTCAAGTCAAGCGACACAGCTGAGGGGAGACCAGCACACCCCAGGGCTACCAGTGAGGCGTGGGACCAGTACTAACCACCACCAACAAAGACCCAGAGACACAAACCCACCTCCCGAAGCGGATGCCAATTAGACTACGATGAGCTGGCACTCCAAAGTGAGGTAGGGTTGGAGCTTGGGAAGTTCAGCAGGTAAAAAGCTGTAGCACTGGCATAAATGGCACAGTCACTGAATCAGAAAATCTAACCAGTATCAGACATATGGGAAAATACTCAAGCTTAGGATGTAATATGAAAAAGGCAGAACATAAGTGATAAGCATTTCCACACTGACGTTACAACCACAGAAAAAGGTAACACGGGTGACTCCCCCCTCATCCTCAGCTCACCGGCCCAGCCACCCTCTGGGGTCAGCCAGTGTCTCCAGCTGAGCTGCTCTGGACCCCGCCCCTCCCCGTGAACCCCACTGCCACCTCCTTGAGAGCGTCACCTTCCCTCCCAGGAAGCACAGCGAGAGCTTCCTAAGGGGCTGCCTTTCTCCAGCTGAAAACTCCGAGCTGATCACACTGCCGAGCCCTGTGCAATGCCCTTGTGGGACCCCAGTGGCCGCGTGACGAAGCCGAGACTACAGAGCCACCTCAGCTGCCCCTTTTTCAACCAGCCGCCCCTTTCACTCCCACCTGGCTCATCAAATCAGCCCCACATTCCCAAACGCAGTGCGTGCTACTCCCTTTCCCATCCCACCCCATCCCATTCCCCGAAGTGCTCTTCTCTCCTCAGTCACCTTTCAAATCCTATTCATCCTACAAACCCCCTCAAACATCATGACCCCTGGGAGGCTTCTCTGCCCCACCCCGGCTTTCATCAGCCCCTCTTCCGGCTCCTTCGCCCAGCATGTGCGAGGCTGCGATCTGTGTACAGACGTCTTTCCAGCATCCTGCAGGCTCTCGGAGGGCGGGCTTTCATCTTCTATCCCATGCCTGGTCCACAGGGAATCCAGGAGTTCAGTGAACATTTGTTGAAATCATGGGTTTTGTATTTCCTTCGTTGCTCTCCTTTAACATGGTTACGCAGTTGTCTGTGGGCATTAAGTTACATGAAATTTGTATTTGCCTCCCTCTCGTCGCAGATGCCTCCACGTTCTTGTGCTATGGTGCAATGGCCACCAATGACAAAGTTGTGCTTACTTCTCTCTGTGTGGAAACTGCCCATTTTATGCAAGTGAGATACAGGGTTCCAGCTCCATCATCAATGTTTATGAAAAGCCTATTGTGTGTAAGACACTGAGGAGGTCATAAAGAGGCACAGGGCATGATCCCTGAGCTCGGAGAGTACAACATAAACCAAGAAAATAGCTTCATTATCCACTGTGTTAAGTGCCAGACTCCAGGGGTTCCCGGGAGGGTGACCTGGCTGTGAAACCTTCACAGAGGAGCTGGGGCTGGAGCTGGGCCTCAAGGATTCACACAGATATGAGAACAAGGGTGACTATCACGTGGGGACCTCAGCATCAGTAATGGCTTAGCAGTAAGGACTCTGAGTCAGACAGGAAGTTTGGACAATAATACACCTCTGGGTGGCATCCACCAAGCACTTTCTGCAGGTCAAATACGGTGCCAAGCACAGCAGAAACGTCGCTTCATCTAAGCCTCATAAAATCGCTGAGAATGAAGCATGACTATTCCCATTTGGGTATGGGGAGATGGAGATTCAGAGAGTATGCTACCTTGCCTAAGGTCACACAGCTAGAAAACCACTGAATGCCTGGGGATATTTGGACTGGAGTATTGAGGGTCTTTTTTTTAGTTTAAACAAATAAGAGTTTATTTTATTTTTTTATAATAAGTCATCTGAAGGTGGGTGAGTGCTGATGTTGGTTTCGCTGCTCAACAATGTCCTTAGGGACCAGGTCCTATAGAGGTCCATTTTTAGCAACTGGCTTCTCATCCTTGTGCTTGTTGCCTCATGATCACAAAACGGCTGTTGCAGCCCCAAGCATCATGCCGTATTAAGTGTCTTAAGTACAATGCTAAACATTGGGAGCATGAGCCTGGAGACAATAGAGAGATGCTGAAGGTGTGTGACCAAGGTAGACATATTCAGTGATGTTTCTGTGAGGTTCATCTTGGCCTTTGCTTAAAAGGAATTGGAGGAGAGAGATTCTAAGAGAGAAAGCTTTCCTTTAATGTGCTATATTTTTGGCCAAAGATACATTTCATTCTTTGTTGATAAGCAACCAATTTGCAAATGGGAAATTAAATAAAACATCCAGCTTTGTGGGGACTGTGGGAGTTGCAGGGCTGTCTCTGTCCTTTGGTGTCAGACTTCCCTGACCCCTCTCAGCCCGGCGCTCTGGAGCAATCTCTAAGTCTTCTGGAATATCCAGCACTCCTCACTCTCTCTCCAGTCCTTCATACCTTCCTGCCACGGGTTATGCCCAGAACCATGGCCCAGGCCTTCAGTCAACCACAGAAGGAAGGAGATGTCACACCGAAATGAAGGAAATGAATATTTTTCAGGGTTCTACGAAAAACCTCCACTGTGGCTGGGGGCCCAGGACATTTCTCCACCAAGACCCTCAGAGTCCTGTATAGAGGGTATAAGGCCATTTGATGCAGTACTGTCTCTAAAAGCAAAACTGTGGAAACAGCATAAATGTCCACTAGGAAGGGTCTGGTTATATTGGACTACTACGCATGATTTAAAAGATTGAGGAACTTTTCTATATACTGACTTAGAAAGATCTCTGAGAATTAGGGCTGGGTGAAAAACAGCAGGCAGAAATTCACTTCTAATGTGGCCTTGTGAACCCTCTCCAGACTGACCCTCCCATAGATAACAGCTATAAACTCTGAGCAAAGTGCAAAAACAACTACTGAGAATTTTGGAGAGTAAAAACAAGCAAACAGCTTATAGAGGAGGGTCAAAAAGATTGGAAGTAGGGACTTCCCCGGTGGTCCAGTGGGTAAGACTCCACGCTCCCAATGCAGGGAGCCCAAGTTCAATCCCTGCTTGGGGAACTAGATCCCACACGCATGCCGCAACTAAGAAGTCCGCAGGCCGCAACTAAGAAGTCCGCATGCCACAGCTAAGACCCGGCACAGCCTAAATAAATAAATAAATAAATACTTTTTTTTTAAAAAAAAAGTTAAAAAAAAATTTGAAGTAGCACCTGGCACAGAGTGAACTTCCTGGCTTTTCGTGGTTGTTGTTTTCCTGGGATTTGCCCTGAAAACAGGCCACAGTGGAGGAGCAGGACAGCACAGAGGCAAAACTCTGAGAGAAAAATCCTGTTGTCTTGCTGGCTAGAGGCAATGGGAAAAGGAGCAAAGGCAACTATGGTCCCTGGCGTGTGTGAAGGAGCCCAAAGAGGCAAGAGTAGAAGAAGGGGTTCTCCTGACTTTGTACATGAACTCTGGATGAATCTCAGGCTGACCGCTAAACCAGCATGCATGGGACAAAGCAGTGCATCAAAGGCTTGAAGAACTGAACTTAGACTTGAACCCACAGAAAAAGCTCAAGGTCAGGCCTTGAGTCTAACCAGGTTAATTGCCTGCTAAAATAAACCATCAACATTCTTTAGAAGACTATAGCATAACTCAAAGTCCTCAAAACATAATATTCACAACATCCAGGATATAATCCAAAATTGCTCAATTTATGAAGAACCAGGAAAATGTGCCCTGTTCACAAGAGAAATGACTATCAATAAATACCTACCCTAGAATGATCCAGATGTTGAAGTAATCAGATAAGGGCTTTCAAGCAGATATTATTACCATGCTCCATGAGGTCAAGGCAAGTATTCTCTAGTTAACGAAAAGATAAGCAATCTCAGCAGAAAAACAGAAGATAAAAATAAGAAATAAATGAAATTTTTAGTTTTGTAAATATACAATATCTGAAAATAAAAGTTCACTGAACAGGCTTAACAGCAGAATGGAGATTCCAAAGGAAAAAGTCAGTGAGCTTAAAGATAGATCAATATAAATTATCCAAAAGAGAGAGGTAAAAAATGAACATAAAAGAAGATATAAATAAATGGAGGGATATGTATTTGAAGACTCATGTTCATGTATTTGGAAGACTCAATATTATTAATATGTCAGTTCTTGGGATCCCAACACAATCCCAATCAAGTTCCCACCAAGTTACTTAATAGATATTGATAAACTGCTTCTAAAATTTATATGAAAAGGCAAAGGACCTAGAATAGCCAAAACAACAATGAAGAAGAACAAACTCGAAGGACTCACGCTATCCAATTTCAAATAGAAGACCCAGAAATAGCCCCACAAAAATATAGTCAACTGAGTTTTAACAAAGCTGCAAAGGCAATTCAACTGAGAAAAGTTAGTCTTTTTGGCAAATGGTGCTGGAACAGTTGGACATCCATATGCAAAAAAAAAGGGGGAGGGGGGTGGACCTACACACAGACCTTACACCTTAAACAGAATTAACTTAAAATGGGTTCCAAACCTAAATGTAAAATGCAAAACCATAAAACTACTAGAAGAAAACATAGGAGAAAATCTATGCAACTTTGGGTCTGTGATGAGTTTTAGATAAGCCACCAAAAGCACAATCCATGAAAGAAAAGCTAAATAAATTGAAATTTGTTAAAATTAGAAAGTGTCTATGTCAGAGACACTTTGTTAAGAGAATGAAAGCCGCAACTTGGGAGAAAATCTTTGCAAAACACATATCTGATAAAGGACTGATACCCAAAATATCCAAAGATCTCTTAAAACTTGAGAATAAGAAGGGCTTCCCTGGTGGTGCAGTGGTTAAGAATCTGCCTGCCAATGCAAGGGACACGGGTTCGAGCCCTGGTCCAGGAAGATCCCACATGCCGTGGAGCAACTAAGCCCGTGCGCCACAACTACTGAGCCTGCGCTCTAGAGCCCGCAAGCTACAAGTACTGAGACCGTGTGCCACAACTACTGAAGCCTGCTCGCCTAGAGCCTGTGCTATGCAACAAGAGAAGCCACCACAGTGAGAAGCCCGCGCACCACAACGGACAGTAGCCCCCGCTCGCCGCTACCAGAGAAAAGCCCGCGCGCAGCAGCAAAGACCCAACACAGCCAAAAAAAACTTAATTAAAAAAATGGACAAAAATTCTGAAGAGACACTTCACCAAAAAATATATACAGAGGTCAAGTAAGGATATGCAAAGATGCCCAACGGCATATGTCATCAGGGAAATGCAAATTGAAACAACTTGATACCACTATACACCTATTAGAATAGCTAAAATCCAAAACACTGACAATAGCTGGAAAGGATCCAGAGTAATGAGAACTCTCTCGTTCATTGTTGGTGAGAATGCAGATAGAGCAGGTAGAGCCCCTTTGGAAGAGAGTCTGGCAGTTTCTTTTTTTTTTTTTCACACACACACACACTGTATTTTATTTTTACAAGAGATAAATCGACTGACACCAAGCACTGTACATGGATGACCACAACAAAAGCAACAATGACTGCAATCACCAAACATGAAACACACTCATACTATGTCATAGTATTGACATTCAGTAGTCTGGCAGTTTCTTACAAAGCCAAATATAGTCCTACCATATAATCCAAAATACTCCTAGGTATTTGCCCAAATGATCTGAAAACTTATGTCCACACAAAAACCTGCATGCAAATATTCATAGCAGCTTCATCCATAATCATCAAGAAATGGAAGCAAACAAAATGTCCTTCAACGAGTGACTAGATAAACTATGGTACATTTATATAGTAGAATACTATTCAGCAGTAAAAAGGAATGAGTCATCAAGCCATGCAAAAACATGGATGAATCCCAAATG
Organism: Balaenoptera ricei; assembly: GCF_028023285.1. Classification (NCBI taxonomy): domain Eukaryota; kingdom Metazoa; phylum Chordata; class Mammalia; order Artiodactyla; family Balaenopteridae; genus Balaenoptera; species Balaenoptera ricei. The sequence goes on along the minus strand of NC_082651.1, from coordinate 11,624,913 downwards.
CATATTGCTAAGTGAAAGGTGCCAGTCTGAAAAAGCTACATACTATATGATTCTATTTATATGACATTCTGGAAAGGGCAAAACACAGAGCTGGCAAACAGATCAGTGGTTGCCAGAGGTTTGGGGAGGGAAGAGAATTGAATAGGTGAAGCACAGGGTATAATTTGGGGGTCATGAAACTATTCTGTATGATACTGTAATAACAGATACAGGAAACTATACATTTGTCAAAACCCATAGAACTTTACAGCATGAGGAGTGAAACTTAATGTATGCAATTTTTAAAAAAAAAAATCATTTAAAAGTTGAGGGGATCCCAGAATGGAATGCAGATTTGACAAAACAATCTAATAAATACCACAAATGTATGAAACCAACTCACTGCCAGAGGTAAGGGATAAAAGGACTGAACTAAGTAACTTTGGAGCTGAGTGTAGGCTGTAAGAATAAAAGCAAAATGAACTGAACATAGTACTGCACTGTAGACGACAAAGTTGTTTCCCATGGGGTTATGAGTTAATTCTGGAGCCACTATGCACATATACTGGAATTGAACAATTAAGCAAATGTTTGGCAGATAGTTGGAGCTAGGTTTCTCACTGTTGGAGCAGGAGGTTATAGACAAGCAAGGGGAGAAGTCTAGAATGATCCATATGGTAAGGAATTACAGTTGAGACATCAGTATGAAGTTTAGCTCCATATAGATACAAAGGGATACATATTTATAGATCTCTGTGTATACACAGGTTAGTATACAAACATGCATTTCCTTCCTCCATCAACTGAGAAGACCTAGAAGTAGTAACAACACTCCGATAGCAACAAAAACACCTAGCACCCAAATCTTGGTTTCTAAAACCATTCTTCAATGAAAGGAACCAGGGCTCCTTGTGGAAATGCCTGATCCTAGGGCTGGGGCACAGGACCATGAAACCAGGGGTTTTGAGAGCCCGGCTTTAATGGATTACACTTGGGGTCACAGTTTGGGTAAAATCCAGCTGATGAGGTATGACAGCCATTCCTGCCATAAAGTTTTCCATACAGATGCCTGATATTTGTTGGGAAATGAGATCTGAAAAGGGTCATATATGTTTTTCAGTAGAAGTTCCTAATCATACTGTGAGTATTCAACCACAGTGGAAGGAAGGAAATTTTCCCTCTGACTACAGGGTTCCCTCCTCCCACCCACATCTCCTGGGATGTCCTAAATCACACTTTCCTGGCAGCTGTCATCTTACTGTTCTCCTTTGTCCTTCTGCAATCCAATTGGTGAATTTCTAATTCTGGGCCGACCCAACCATTTCGTTTCCCTACCACTGCCCCAGGTACAAACTAAATCATCACATTGCTAAGCCCTGCCATAAATACAGGATGGACCACAGCACACTACTCAGGACTGGGTCTTCCACGGTCTCCACAAGCCCCCTTCTTCCTCGCCTCTCTCCTCCCCAAGCCTTTGATGGCTTTGGAGCCGGAGGCTCCTCCTCCAAAGTTTCCACCCCCACTCCTGCTCCCTCTCCTTAGACCTTGACCTACCTCTGCATTCCTAAGAGAATAGAAAGCATCTGTTAGAATGCTCTCAACGTCTTCGTCCCTGCTTGAAAATTCCTCTCTGTCTCCCCCCTCTCTTCAGACTTTCTGTCCCTCCTGTCTCTGAGGAAAAACCATCTGCTTTGGTTTCAGGGTCATCCCTCTACCTGTGCTTTAATGTCATGTCATAAGTCTCCCTGTGACCTTCCCACCAATCAACCTCCCTCTGTCTGGCAGCATTAACCTCCCCCTTTCTACTTCCTCTTTCCCCTCTGGGATGAGCTCAGACGTGCTCAGGTCGCTCCTGCCCCTGTGATAGCATTCCTCCACCCCACAAGCATTCAAACGCTGGTCCCATATCACCTCCCTTGGTTGAAGGCACGGCTATAGTCCCACACAGACCTGGGTTCAAATCTCAGCTCTGCCACTTACCGGCTGGGTGATGCTGGGAAATAACCATGACCATGCTAAAGTCTACGTAGGGGCTTCTGCATGCTGGGCACCCAGTGAAGGGCTTCACTTACAATAAGACAATAGCTCACGGCATCCCATCAACAACCTCAGGAGACGGGTCCATTATATTTCATTTAGAGAAGAGAATCCAAGTAATTTGTACAAGTTCACACAGCTAATAAGGGCAGACATGGAACTCAAACCCAAACTGCCTCACATTCTGTCTCCCAAGAAGCCTAACACTGGTCCCAAATCCTTCATCTATGGAATATCAATCTTGGTGCCTCCCTTCATTGATATATATATACTACCAAATGTCAAATAGATAGCTAGTGGGAAGCAGCTGCATAGCACAGGGAGATCAGCTCGGTGCTTTGTGACCACCTAGAAGGGTGGGATAGGGAGGGTGGAAGGGAGACGCAAGGGGATATGGGGATATATGTATACGTATAGCTGATTCACTTTGTTATACAGCAGAAACTAACACAACAATGTAAAGCAATTGTACTCCAGTAAAGATGTTAAAAGAAAAAATCTTGGTGCCTCCCTTGTGGAACTCCTGTAAGAATTAAAAGAAATGACGTACGGAGAGCACTTAGCATGAAAAGTGCTAAGTCTGGCACTCAATAAATCAGCATCACTCAACAAATGGTGGCGATTGCTGACCATACATGCTTTCTGGAAATTCTCTCCGCTTGGCTTCCACGAAGCTATGACCTGGTTTTCCTCCCACCTCTCTGACCCATCTCTTGCATTCCCCATCATGCCCGTTGGCTTGTCCTTTAAATATAGGCTTTGCCCAGAGACCCTCATAGCTCCCTCTTCCTGCACAAGGGGAACCTACTCCCCCAGCTTCAGCCAACGACTCCCAGAGCCTCCACATGCCTGCCTGACACTTCTGCAAACTCACTTCTCCCTCCCTAAACCTGTTCCTCCTCTGTGTTTTCCATTCCAAACTAAGATGCCCCGTGAACCCCAAGCTAGAGCTCATTGCTTCTTTCCTTAGAAACGATCAGTAGCGCCCCATTGCCAACAGAATAAATTGCAGAATCTTTAGCAAGGCAAGCAAGGCGCTCCATCATCTGGTCCAAACCATCTTCCCAGCTGCCTGCAATAGCCCCAGTCTCCTGGAAGGTTGCAACCATGCCTCTCTGCCCCAAGATAGGCTCTTTTCCCAGCTCAGCACCCAGATGGTCCAGCAGTTCCAAGCATGGCATCACGTCACATCCCTCACTGTCCTGGGAATCATCTCCAGACTGGCTCCATTTGTCTGCGTCTCTATGTAAAAATGAAGCCCAGAAACCAACATGGTCCAGGAACGGAGTGGAACTATGCACTTCTCTTAACACAGCGTGTCCTCTTCCTGCGCCCAGCAGGCCAGGTCAGGATGGGTTCTAACTTCGACGTGGCAGCCGCGTCAGCCTCCACTGGTCACGTGACGGCGTGTTCCCAGGGCACCCACACTGGCACAGGATCCTTTCAGGTCTACACTCTGCTTTTCCAACAGGACTGAAAACCACTGAAGGGCAAGGACTTATATCTATGCTCTGTCCTCCAAAACTCACAATCTTCTCATGCATTTAGTCCATCTGTAGTGAGTAAAGGAGAGGATTTGTAAGGTCATATGTAAAGGTGGGGTTATGTCAGAGGAAAGGTCATACTTAAACTAACTCCTCCCCTCCCTTTCTAAAATTCTGCTTAATTTAAAAATGGAGTATAGACAGAGAGTAAACTTTTTATATTAAGTATCTCTAGTGATTAGAAGCTCAGAATCACGCTGAAACACTGACAAAAGTGTCCTCTAAATCCGAGTGGCAGTGGAAGGTCTTATTTGACTGACAAGATGAGTCCCTTTAAAAGTACCGTCTGGAGCACGGACTGAAACGAAGCCTGGTGAGACGCCAAACACAAGAAAGGGGAACCAGCCCCTCAGCGCCTCACACCGTGACAGTTATTTATTCAGGCATGAAAACTGGGACACCGTTCTTTCGACGCTAATTAGACAAAGAAATGAGATATGCAAATATTTTTTAAAAGTCGACTCACTACAACATTCTCACCAGACGAAAGTTAATAAAGAAAATAGGACACCACAGGGTCACGCTGGGGCCAAGGCCCGTTGCTCTGACTACCTGACCTATGATATCCCTGGGAACAAAAATCAAGTTCGCATCTAGGGCTGCCTCCACAACCCTGGGGACAGACAGGATCCAGTGCTCAGAATGCCACATGGGTCAACTCAGCTCAAAGGTCAGAGGTTACCCAAGCAAGAGGCATGGAAGTTGCCGGAAACCTAAGATGCTGCCCTTGGAGGCCCCATGTCCAGCACTCCTTCTCCAGCGCAGCCTCAAAACACAGGGTCTTTGGCCAGAGGAGTTCAGTGGGGGCCCTGTGGGGCAGGGTGGGTACAACACTGCACCGCCCCACCCAAGCTGTTTGCCATTGCCAAGCTACCTCCCATGCCAGCCTCTGTCTTCTCATCTGTAAAACAAAAATCATGGCAAAGCTGCCGTGAACACGGGGTGAGAAAATGCCCATGCAGCATCACGTGCCTGGCCCGCTGTGGGCGTTCAGCATCTGGCAGCGGCCCTCCCTGCTCCTGGACCTCGATAGGATGAAGATGCCTGTGATGGGCAGGGGAGGTCACAGGGCTGAACCAGTTCACAGATGTTTACTGAGGGCCTCGTAACAGGGCAGCACCTTGTGCTGCATGAAGCCCCTGTCCTGAGCAGCTAATAGTCTAACGGGGCAGATGGAGGAGAGCCATCAGTTAACACCTGGGCTGGGATAAACCAGGTGCCGTGAGAGCTCTGTGCCCGGAAGGTCAGCCACAAGGGTGGGAGATTTCCTGGAGACAGAACAGAAGAGGTGAAAGGGAAAGAGAGAGCCTGGGAGGGTCAAGGGCAGAGGAACGGTTTGTGCAGACCTGGGAGGTGACAAGGTGTGGCTTGTTTGAGGAACTGCAATCAGGTCTATTGCTGGAGTACGAGATCAATTTCTCTCACCCAGAGAGAATACCCCTAAACCCAACTCCTCTGCAGCTTGGGGCCAGGGCTACTCTCTGAAGCTTTAATCCTATTACGTGGCTGCCTTTAGAAACCATCCCCGGACCTGTGTGTCATCCACCCAGAAGAGCACTCCAGTCACATCAGCAATGTCGTCAGACCCATGAGGCTCACCCGTGAGCAATCTGCAAGGGTGAGCCAGGGAGCAAGTGAGCTTTGCAGGAAACAGAAACAAAGGAGTCTCTGCCCGTAAACACGCATGCCTGGACTACAAACACCCTGGTGGGGGCAGGTTCCAAAGTTATAAAACAAAGGTCTGGATACACGCGTAAGAAATGGAGAATGTTTGCTTTTATTTTTTTAAAGATTCAGATCAGGGTCCCAGTATCCTTAATACATTTAAAATATCACATCTGATCTCCACAGAGCTGTCATCTGGACTGATTTATTCTCCACCAAAGAAGGCTTCCCTTCACCACGATATTCATCCATCCATCCACCCATCCATCCATCCATTCCCCAAGTGCTTAACTAAGTGCCAGGCCCAGTTCTAAGTCCAAAGTAGACAATAGTGACCAAAAAGATACAGGTCCTGCTCACTGGAAGCTGACATCCCCAATGACCAGTCTGAAAGTTCAGGGACCCCCAGGCAAGACCTACTTGCCCCTGAGTCTCATGAGCAGCAAAAAAGGTGGCTCTAAAGAAGCCCTCAGTCACCCTGCCCAGGGCCAGCCTGGCAGGCAGGAAATGCCCATTCCTCAGGAACCTGATTATGCTCCAGCTGCCTCTCCAAACGAAGGTCAAGCAGCCCATGGAAGCTCTGGCCACGTTAAACCCTCTGCTCATCCATAACGGGCTACGTTGGTTCACTCTTCTCTGCCTTCATACATGGTCTCCCCTCCACCTGCAATGTCCTTCCCTTGCTTTGTTTGCCAACCAATTTCTACCTGTCCTTCAAAAGTCAGTATAGGATCTTTGTGGGGACTCATCTCTGAACAGCTTAAATTAACCCTGGTGGTCCTTAGTCTGGTCCTGTCATAACTCCCTTATAGAAGTAACCTCACATTGATCGTAATTGCTGGTTTCCAGTCCCTCTGCCCCCCAAACCCCCTCTATCCTGCTAATTGACCCCAGCTAACCCTTGAATTAAAAAAAAAAGATAATTCAGGGAGCAGAATTCTGAAAAACAATCTCTAGTTGATATCTACAGAGGATTACAGAAGCAATTGCAACTAAAAAAAAAAAAAATGTATCTCTATAGAAAAGGAATAGATAAGAGAAAGAGCTCTCGAAAATTAAAAATAATTGTATAAATAAAGAGGTGTAATCAGGAAAATGTCCAGAACATAGAGAAAATTCTATTGAAAAATATGAGGGAAAAAATAAGAGAGGCAATCAAGATAACAGTTCTAACCTCCAAATAATTATAGTTTGAATTATCAAAGAACTAGTAGAAGAAAGTTCCCCAGAATGAAAAGAGATATTAGTTTTCAAATTGAAGGAGCCTATCAAGTGACATGCAGGATAAATGAAAAAAAAAAAAAAAAAAACAGATGTAAACACTTTCTTGAGAAATTTCCACATACCTAAGACAACCAACTTCCAGAGACAAAGTGCAGGCCTCATCCAGGGAAATATATGACTTTCCACTAGCAAACTTTATGCTAGAAGCCAATGGAGCAACACCTTTAAAATTTGAGGGAAAAAGATTTTCAACTGGCAAGTCTCAGCTAAACTATCAATCAAATGTGAGGGCAAAATACAGACCATTTCATACACACAAAGAATCAAAATATGACCATGCATACACCTTCCAGAGGAAATTACTTGAGGATATACAACAAAACCCAAAGAAAACCAAGCAAAAGGACAGTAGGGGATATAGGAAAAAGTTGACCTACTCCTAGAAATCCAGTAAAAAGAATAATATTTAGAAAATGATTGCTGTACATCAGGCTTAGAAACAAGAGATTAAAAATTAAAATAAGAAATCAGCTCCACTGAGTCAACTTGGCACGAAGGGCTTTCTCAGACATTCTTCTCTAAAGGCAGGGTCAGTGGCTCCTTTTTTTCCAAACTCCACTTTGCTCAATGATGATTTTAAAATGGTGATAATGGTGATTTTATAAACTCTCAATTTAGTCACAATTAATATGCTTTTTTCCTTGGGAGTTTTTTGATGATTTTTACTTTGTCATGTGATTAAAAATGTATGACCAAAAAAAAAAAGAAATCAGCTCCATAAGACCTTCCAGGAGAAAAGTGGTCGGATTCCATGCAACAGAGAAAATGAGCACGAAGCTGGAAAATATTACTGATATGATGATATGGTGATGAAGACATATGTTTCTGCTCCCAACAAGAAAAAAGAAAGGCAACTGGAAACTCCAGGAGAAACCAAAAACCTTACAAAAAATACAATAATCTAAATAGTAAGCAAACAAAAATGTGACATGATTTTGAGTAATTATAGAGTGTCAGAAAAGTGATTTAACCTTGATGCTAGGAATAGTGTTCTTCAAATTGTAAAAGTGTCATGACACTGGACCTACAGAGAGAAAACACAGTTCTCATATACTACATAGTTCTACAGTGAAGAGTACTTCATAGCCCTGGCCATAATAATGTAACTTAAAATCCAGAAGCTAGATTATAGTTACAGAATCAGCCTTGACAATATAAAAGTCAATGTTCCAATCAACAGAGGCTGGGAGCAGCTATAAAGGAGTCAAGAAATGGGGTTGTTCAGATAAGAAATGGAAGCTTAAGAAGATTCATAGGCACCTTGGTAATCCTTGAGAGAATTAAAAACAATAATGTAAAAATCAAAAATTGTGAGGGTAAAAAAAACTAAAAGGAGGGACAGGGGTGGGGTGTGGTGTAAGTGAACTAAACTCTTATCTCCCATAGCAAAAATGTAGAAATGCCTAGAGTCGATAAATAAGAGAGTTACAACTCACAAATATTCCACTAACCATCGTTTTGCTTCTCTTCTTAGCATTTATAAGGGGTTTGTGGAGGCAAATTTAAATGGTCCAGTTCACTTTTTAAAATTTTTCTGAGGAAGTGTGAACTTTTTTGGCTTATTAAATTTCACTGTGGCAGGCAGAGGTATTCAAAAATCATTCCACTGGACTGAGCTCAAAGTTGAACACACTCGATGAATGTTCATTATACGCAGACCTTTTCCCCATAAAAGGACATTCAATGTAAAGGCCAGCCTGTCTCCCCTCCCCTCTCCTGCTCCCAGTACACAGATGCTCACGTGGTGACACACGGCTATCAGGCAAAGACGGCGGTGCCATTTAAAGAAATCAGGTCTCAGGTCCCAGTGGGGAAAGAAGCCTGGATTCTGGCCCATCGGCTAAGCATTCGGCATCTGCCAAATCCCAGTTTGGGTGGAATCTCCACGTTTTTAAATGTAGACAACAAATTATTTTAAATGTTTGGTTTGGTTTGGTTTGGTTTGGTTCGGTTTACCAAAGCAAATAAAACTGTGGGCCAAAGAGGTCCAGCAATGCCAAGGAGCAGAGTCTAAGCTGAACTCAAAGAACCTCTTGCTTGAGGATTACTAAGTCATCCCAGTGTGAGTCAGGGCAGACTCCAGTGCCAGAATGCCGCAGCAGGAGGTCCAGAAAACTCTAGACAAACTGTTACCTCTTTCTATATCTCAGTTTTCCCATCGGGAAAATGGGAATCATGACAGCACCCATCTCATAAGGCTGCTGGGACGATTAAAAGAGCGACTACGTATAAAAGGCTCCGAACACATACAGGGAAGCACTGGGTGGATTCGTCAGCTGGGACCACGGAACGGAGTAATGAAACGTGGAGTGAGGAGAAGGGACGGTGACCTGTACCAGCACCTGTGCTACATGGAGTATCAAGTTTCAGGGGGAAAATCTCCTAAGGACAGCAAGCCATCCATCCATCCATCATCCATGTCTGACCTTCCAGGTGGCACAGACGGACCACAGACTTCCATGGAGAGGCGAAGCTCCTCACAGCTGCTGCCTGGGCACCCTTTCTACCTGTCCTCGGTGAGCAGGCTGCTGGAGCAGAGGAAGGCAAGCCCCTCCCAAGCAGGACCCAGGCCCAGAACAACTTGGAAGCAGTCCACACCGGCAACAACATCACTCATTCCCTCACAGCTAACACGGCCACATCCCAGGGTTTGAGGAGGCTGGGGTTTCCCACAGGGCTTAATCAGCCTCTGATGACTTAGTTGAAGGGACCTTTGTTCCTTGAAACATTGTCACAGCCGCAAACATCTAACATTCCTGGACCACATCAAATCAGGAGGGAGGCCCCAGACTTTTCTCTCCTGCAGCACAGAACGCCATACAGCACTGTGTGTGCTCGGGCTGTCCATCTGCAAATGTGACCTGGGTACTGTGCTCCATGGGGAAGAGCCGGATGCCAACTCCTAGGTCTCTGTGCCAGAGAGACCCAGAGGCTTCATTTAGAAATGTTTCCATAGAAGATGTGCATTGGACTCTGATCTCTGTGGTCCCATCCCACCATAAATATCCTGCGACCCTGTCTTTATGAAGAGTTATTCTCAAACCTCCACCACCACCTGCCAGCGTGATCCCTGGAGGCTTCCGCACACGATGGACCCCCTGAAGGTACTGTAGTAGCTCAGTTACCTGGATACACCTGAGCCACTGGAGGGCACACACACGCACCAGGTCAGCTCTGCTCACCGCCCACTGTGTCTCGTGCAAGGAAAGCATTCCACATGAGCTTACAGAATTGAAGCAAATTCAAAGCAGCAATTCTTTCAAATACCCATTTCAAATATTCATGTCATGTGCTACTTATCTATGGTCGTACTGGATCTTTAGATCTTTGGCTTTGGAGGAAAAAGGCAGCAGATGTATCTTTAAAAAAAATAAATGTCTACATTTCAGTTGTTAAAAATGTAAACAACTGCCATGGAAACACCACAAAAAATATTTAACCATTTTCACATCCACCCAAAATGCTGCAAACTTATTTTCTAAGACATCTGTGCGTCAAATTATATCCTGAAGAGTCATCAAGATAACTCCACATCCTTTTGCACAGCAAAGGAAACCATAAACAAAATGAAAAGACAACCTACAGAATGGGAGAAAATATTTGCAAATGATGCGACTGACAAGGGCTTAATATCCAAAATATACAAACAGCTCGTACAACTCAATGACAGAAAAGTAAATAACCCAATCAAAAACAGGCAGAAGACCTAAATAGACATTTCTCGAAAGAAGACATACAGATGGCCAATAGGATGCTCAACACCACTAATTATTAGAGAAATACAAATCAAAACTATAATACAATGTGGTATCACTTCACACCAGTCAGAATGGCCATCATTAAAAAGTCTACAAATAACAAATGCTGGAGAGGGTATGGACAAAAGGGAACCTTCCTACACTGTTGGTGAGAATGTAAATTGGTGCCGCCACTATGGAAAACAGTATGGAGGTTCCTCAAAAAACTAGAAATAGAACTGCCTTATGATCCAGCAATCCCACTTTTGGGCATATATCCAGACAAAATTATAATTCAAAAAATACATGCACCCAAATGTTCACAGCAGCACTATACACAATAGCCAAGATATGGAAACAACCTAAACGTCCATGGGCAGATGAATGGAAAAAGAAGATGTGGTACATATAAACAATGCAATACTACTCAGCCATAAAAAAGAATGAAATAATGCCATTTGCAGCAACATGGATGGATCTAGAGATTATCATACTGAGTGAAGTAAGTCAGAAAGAGAAAGACAAATACCATATAATATCACTTACACATGGAATCTAAAATATGACACAAATGAACTTATTTACAAAACAGAAACAGACTCACAGACATAGAGAACAGACTTGTGGTTGCCAAGAGGAAGAGGGAGGCGGGGTGGGAGAGGGGTGGATTGGGAGTTTGGGATTAGCAGATGCAAACTATTACATATAGGATGGATAAACAACAAGATCCTACGGTATAGCCCAGGGAACTATATTCAATATCTTGTAATAAACCATTATGGAAAAGAATATATATATATATACACATATATATGTATATATATATATGTGTATATATATGTATATACACACACATATATATAACTGAATCACTTTGCTGTATACCTGAAACTAACACAACATTGTAAATCAACTATACTTCAATAAAAAATAAATTAAAACAAAAGATAACTCCACATCCTATTTACAGTTTTGGTCTTGAGCCAGACAATTATTAGGCTGATGCATCCCCGTTCTCCTTTTATTGACCACATTGTAAAAATCAACACTCATAGCTGGTAAGAAGCTAAACTAATGAGAACCAAAAAAACCCAGCCAATTCTTACATACAAAAGTAAATAAATGTAAAGGAAAAAATAATCTGCAAATCATTACTGGTATTTGTCACCCTCTGGTGGTCAGCCTCAGGAAGCTTCTACATCAGAAAACTCTGGGGACTGTATTTTACAGACAATCCCTCTGAGGATCATCCAGGCCAAAGCCCTGATCCCATGGGACTTCCCCAGCGTCAGAGCAAGTTCTGCTACTCTGCTCCCCACACTGTGTGTACGTGAGTGCGTGTGAAGATGCTAAAGAAAGAACTCCAACCTGAGTAGAAGAAGATAAGCAGCGTGACTCCGCTTCCTCAGAGCACACACAATGCATCTAAAAAGACGAACATACAACTGACGCGGATGAGTCACTGCTTTCGTCTCTCCAATACCACTCTCTGCGTGAAGAGATGACTGGCCATGTTACAAAAGTGCCAAGAGAATAAATATACGGCAACTTCGGCTCACCAATTTCAACAAAACACACACTGGTGAGTACCATACATCTTCAAGACATTACTCTAGGGAACCCATTTCGTCCCCTCTCTCCACCCTCCATTATGCCACATTGTTTGAGGGGACAGAGGTCTCACTGTGCTCAGTATTAGAGTATGCCCATTTCTTTCCAAACCTATTCAATTCAGTCCCCACACTGAAGCCCTCATGTGTACAGGGCCCTACAGATGCTCCTTATTCGAGCCTACTGCTAGAAGAGGGCCTGGATCCAGAGGATGGTGTTTGCCTCTGGCCTCTCCCTACACACTCCTGCCTGGGGAGTTTTTCTAAAATATGGTGTCCATTAGGTAAGTGACTGCTTTTGTCTAGAATATTCCACACCTCCCATTAACTTCGAAATCATAGAGGAACTGATCATCACTGTGTTCAGAGTCTTTGTAGTAGAATGGGTGGGTAGATGGATGGATGGATGGATGGGTGGATGGATGGATGGGTGGATGAATGGATGGATGGATGGATGGGTGGATGAATGAACAGGTGGGTTACGAGTGTGCTGGTGGACAGGTAGATGGATGAGTACATGCATGGGAGGATGGAAGGAAGGAAGGGAGGGAGGAAGGGAGGGGGGAAGGGAGGGAGGGAGGAAGGGAGGGAGGGAACGAGGAAGGGAGGAAGGGAAGGAGGAAGGGAGGGAGGAAGGGAGGGAGGGAGGAAGGGAGGAAGGGAGGAAGGAAACGAAGGATAAAATGACTTCCATGACATTTAGTGCTCTACTAGGCCCTGCACTGAGACTGAATAAAAAGATATGATACCTGCCAAGTAAATTTTCTGTTAATAATGATAAAAATTAGATCAATCTAAGTGACAAGAAGAAGAGATGAAGATAAAATGATGCCAGAAGAAAATAAAAATAGGTGACCTCCTAGCAGGAATTAAACAGACAAAAATCTGGTAGTTTTATAGTGGTAGCCACTGAAATTGAAGTTATTAATTTAAGAGGACTGAGTGAGCTTCAACTCAGGGAGGAATGTCATAGCATCTGGTTCAAGGTCATCAGGGCAGATAGAATGTCACACTCTGACACAAGCTGTCTAGCCCCAGCCCCAGCCTGTGACTAAGGCACACAAGCATGGCACTACAGGAACCAGACACCGGGGAGAGAACACTGACGTCAGGGATATCTCTGGGGATGCATCAGAACCTGGGTGAAGAGGAAGCCCCAAGGCAAGACCAGAGACCAGCAGGAACACACAGCCTGCTCTGCCCTATGTTCACCCAACGCTCACAGGCCCAAGTGACTGCACCACCTCGCCCCTTGTGCTTAAAGAGCCGCCTCTGACTCAGAAGGATACTCAGATGCCCCAACCTCCTGCTCTTTGTTGTTCTAATTCTCCATGAACCCTCACCATCAGAAGGCCTTGGAAAGGTCATTCGAGGACACGATATCCCCAAACCCCCATCAACAGAGGGGAAAGACTCTCTTGAAAATGTGGGCTCTAGCACCTTCCACAGACCCTTGATTCACATCCAACAATGCTCACCATCGGGAAAGGCCGTGTGTCTATCACAAGGCCCAAGAGTCCCACCTGAAACCAATTTCTTCCCTTTGCTCTCCCCTCAGCCCCAGGAGACAGGAAAAGCTGCCCACCATCTTCAAAACCACAACCTTTGAGGACTCAAAGATGGTCATTTGGGCTCTCCAGTCATCTCTCAAGACCACGTGTCCTTCACTGAACCCCAGGAGGTCAGCCAGACGGCACGGAGCCCACCGCTCCCCATCCCACCACGTGGCTCTCACCATGACCATAGCCACTTTTCAGCCCCATCCAGCCTCAGCCTCCTAATTCTCCACCCTCAGCTCTGAGCAGCCACTACTACCTGGGGGTAAGCATGTGTTATAAACCCTATCTGTGATCCTCACAACCTCAGATGTCATTTTTAATCATCAGTATACCTGAACTTGATTGTATAAGCTTCCAGGTCCCTTTTAACAATAATAACAGCCTAGGGCTTCCCTGGTGGCGCAGTGGTTGAGAGTCTGCCTGCCAATGCAGGGGACACGGGTTCGAGCCCTGGTCTGGGAAGATCCCACATGCTGCGGAGCAACTAGGCCCGTGAGCCACAATTACTGAGCCTGCGCGTCTGGAGCCTGTGCTCCACAACAAGAGAGGCCGCGATAGTGAGAGGCCCGCGCACCGCGATGAAGAGTGGCCCCTGCTTGCCGCAACTAGAGGAAGCCCTCGCACAGAAACGAAGACCCAACACAGCCAAAAATAAATAAATAAATAAATAAATAAATAATAACAGCCTACATGTATTGATGATTTAGTATCTAAAGCCCTAGCAGTCCCCTACATATGAACCTTCAAGTTGCGAACTTTCAAAGATGCGAACGTGCGTTCACATGTCCAATCACGTAAGTTAGTTCACGTGTCTGGCATACATTGTCACATGTGTGCATCCTCTAAAAGTGGTTGTGCCGTTATGTACTTTACTATACAGTACTGTGTAGAGTACAGTAGTACAGTATCTTTATTTCAAGCCCAGGATGTCCGGAAGCAAGCGTAAAAGCAGCGGTGATGTAGCTGGTACTGCTAAGAAGAGCCAAGCAATAATGATGGAAACAGAAGTGGAGGAAGAAGAAGTAACTGAAGAACCGAAGAGATTCACGATGCAGGAAAGGGCAAGGGGATTTTCTTTCTTTTTTAAAAAAATTTTTTAATAATTAATTTATTTTTATTATTTATTTTTTTATTTTTGGCTGCGTTGCATCTTCATTGCTGTGTGCAGGCTCTCTCCAGTTGTGGCGAGCGGGGGCTACTCTTTGTTGAGGTACGCGGGCTTCTCATTGCGATGGCTTCTCTTGTTGCAGAGCACAGGCTCCAGGAGAGCGGGCTTCAGTAGTTGTGGCACGTGGGCTCAGTAGTTGTGGCTCGTGGGCTCTAGAGCGCAGGCTCAGCAGCTGTGGCACACGGGCTTAGTTGCTCTGCAGCCTGTAGGATTTTCCTGGACCAGGGCTCGAACCCATGTCCCCTGCATTGGCAGGCAGATTCTTAACCACTGGACCACCAGGGAAGTCCTAGGATTTTCTTTATTTGAGGAGGCACTGTTAGTTTTTGAGGCACAGGACCCGAACCTAGAATGGTACACAAAGGTTGCAGCAGCCGTTCAGAATGCAATCCAGTGCTACGCTGTCAGTGTCATCCATGACAAGGAAAAAAGAGCTACTACCCAGACATCACTGGATCGTTTTTTCAAGAGGGTAGATAGAATTGAATCCAGCAAGGAACCAGAACCTGTGCCATCAACGTCAGGCGTGAGTGAAATTGCAGCTTGTCCTCTGTCTCCTATTGCTGACGATACTGCAGCTCTACCATCTCCCACCTCCTCTCCCTCCTCCAGTCAGTAACTCTTCTTGCCTGTTCACTCGATGCCAGCCCCTGTATGCCAGCTGTTGTACTGTACTACTGTATTTTTCAAGGGACTATGCTGTAAAATTTAAAATGTTTTATTTTTTGTGTTTGTTTGTTTTTTATGTATTATTTGTGTGAAAAGTATTATAAACCTATTACAGCGTTAGTTGGGTACGTAGGCTCACTTTGTTGAACTTACGAACAAACTGGACTTATGAACGCAGTCTCGGAACGGAACTCGTTCATATGTAGGGGACTTACTGTGTAAGCCCCTTACAGGTATTAATTCCCTCAGGCTTTACTACAGCTCTACGAAGGGGTGCTGTTATGATTTTTAGAGGTGAAGAGATGGTTCAATAACCTGCCAAGGCCATGCAGAGGCAGAATGCAAATCCAGAGAGGCTGATTCCAGAGTCCATGTTCTCAGTGGCCTCACTCCGGAGTCTAGAACAGGCACAACATTCCAACTGCTTCCAGACATGCCAACCCCACTCCTCGCAACTCAGCAACTTTACACGGGGCATCTTCCCTTCCCTCGGCTCAGCGCTGGCCACTGGGGCAAGGCGATCAGGACAAGCACGGCTCCCAGCGGCTGCAGTGCTGGCTAATGCCTGTGGTGAGGTTCTTCCTAACCCAAGGACTCAGCGGCCTGCTGGTGGCCTGCCATGACCCAAAGCTGTAACTCAGCTAACTCAGTAGCTCACACCTGTGACCAAGCATCTCCAGCTCCTAGGTATTCAGGCACTGTATCGGGCTGCCCCTGTTCCCCCTTAATTCTACTGTATCTTTTAATAATATCTACATGTCAGTCTTATCTACTCAACATGCTGGGACCATCCTTCCAAACACGGGGCCATCTACTACCTTAACAAGGACCACCAAAGTCAAAGGAAGCATAGCCAGTGCCCATCTCAGGCAAATTCCTTTACCTCCTCTGCCTCAGTTTCCCCATATGTGAAGTGAGGGTACCGATGGAACCCTCTCAGAGTTGTGTGAGGAGAAATGAGTTAACACCTGTAAAGCACTTATGACAGGCATGGCTTATAATAAAGGCTCAATAAGTATTATTTTCTTGTAACAGTCTTGGTAGTGGTGGTGATGGTGAAGAGACGAATTAACTCATGGAATTTTCACAATGTTTCCATCAGATGGAATTTTTTTTTTTTTTTTTTTTGGCCTCATTTCACGCAGTGAGAAAACTAAAGCTCAGAGAAATTGAAGTGAAGCCCCAGGCCCACTACGCTCCAGTGGCAGCAGACCTTGAGCCCATCCGGGGGGGGCCATGACCGTGGGGTCTCCTCCCTGCCAGCGGTTAGGAGTGGTGGCCTCACCCTGACAGAACAAAGTCACTTGACGCCTCCAGCATCTGTGCTCTGCAGGGTGTCCCCATGGCCGGGGAGGCCCAAAGACTCAGCCTGCGGTCCCCCAGGC
Source organism: Balaenoptera ricei (assembly GCF_028023285.1). Lineage (NCBI taxonomy): Eukaryota > Metazoa > Chordata > Mammalia > Artiodactyla > Balaenopteridae > Balaenoptera > Balaenoptera ricei. The sequence continues at coordinate 11,608,273 of NC_082651.1, read as the reverse complement.
TCTCCTGGCCAACCACCCAACCCCGGGGGGGATCTGGGCCCCGCTTTAACTGTGACCTCACCAAGCACACAGCAGAGTTGCCAAAAGCAGGCAAGGCAAACAAGGGCCAGCTGATCATTTCACTCAAAGAAACAAGAGAAGCCGTAGCTTTCTCCACAGAAACCGTGCTTTCCAGCAGCCGGCAGGGTGGGCGTGGTCTCAACGATCCCTGGATCCAGAACCGGAGAGGCAGTCCAGGACTCCTGACTTGTACTCAACACGCAGATCCTGCAGTACGGCCCCTGCGAGTCGCTGACACCCTGTGCGAGGTGCCCACCCACCCCGGGTGACTCCCTGACCACCAGGGCCTCATCCCTAACTGCAAAACGGGCGCCAACACAGTGCCCCCTCCTGGCGCCGTAAGCCGGCACGTACATACGAAGCAGACGCGAAGGGCAGTGCCTGGGACGGGACAAACAGGAAGGAAGAAAGAAGACACCTTGTTCTGGGCGGAAGAGCCACAGAGCGTTAGAAGGAAGATGCGGCAGCATCCGTCCCAGTCACCCTGGCAACAGGCTGAGGGGTTGGGATGGGGAGGCACGGAATGAACACATACTGAGAACTGATCTCCGCTAAGAACTAACCCAGGTGCTTTCTATGTGAATTCGGATTCATTCTTCACCCATTCTTCCAAGTCCTATTTGCTGTGCACCTACTCTGTGCCCAGCATTGTGTGGGAGGCCGAACACATGGCAGCGAACGAGGCCGGCAGGGCCCCTGGCTGCGTGGAGCTTCTAGGGTTGCAGGGGAGACAGCCATCACACCATGAGTCGGTTATAACCACAATAAACGCTGCGAGGGGAGGGCAGAGCCTTGGAACATGACAGAGGGACCGCTTGCGGGCCGTGACCTTTCTGAAGGAGGTACATTTACCGGAGCTCTGAAACATCCGGGAAACTAACCAGGCGAAAGGTGGGGACGGGCTCGCCAGGCGGCACCGCAGCACGAGGTGGGAGGGGTGAGAGGTCGGTCGTGGAAGGCACTGGAAACTGGAAGAGAATGTGCCTTGTTCCTGGAGGCACTGTGAGGCCACAGAGGGTGACAGGGTGGCTGGGATGGGGCCAGGAATTTAGAACTGCGTCCGTCTGTTCTGTGCAGCGGTTCTCCAAGGGCGGTCCTGGACCGGTAACCTCAGCGTCACCGGGTAGAAATGCAGATTCTCTGGCCGCACCCCAGAGCTGCTGCATCCGAAACCCTGAGGGTGGGACCCGGCTACGGAGTAACACCTACTTAAAGGATTAGGGAGACTCTTTTGAAAGTGGGCACCAGCTTGCCTTATGCTAGAATATTATTTCCATGCAAAATCGACCCAAAACTCTGGGCTAGACCTCATGTACATTTCACACTTCCTCTACTTCTGCCTCCAAACCCACCGTGACTCTCCCCAGCTTCCTTCCTCCTTCAGAAAAGGCTTCCCAGCACCGCCCCCCCCACTCCGACTTCGGCTGCAATGTGCATCCCCCCCCCCCACCAAAATGTCTTAGTTTCCTTTTCCTTTTGTCTCTGCTAATCATTTAATCAGACATGGCATTTGGGGCACAAACGAGAGCATGGCTATTACAGCAAGACTTTAAGAGAAAATCTGAAGATATTGAGAAACGCTATGAAAATGAGAGATAACCATGGGGGAAAAAAAACACATCTGGGCAGAGTTTAAAATGACCAGGCGTGCTGGCCTTGAGCAAATGTCACCGTGGGGAGCCATGGTGACAGTTTTCTAACACAGGAGGAATGCCCTTTGGAGAAAGGGATCCGTTTTCCACTCATCAGTGAGCACAGCAAAAGCAGGACCTTCTCAGGTTTCAGCTGAGAAAGCATCTGTCCTGTGTTTAAGCTGCAGGAGGGGAGGAGCTGCCAAGAGAGCGGGTGAGATCATCCTCGCCAGAGATGCTCGCGATGAGATCACAGCGGCCGGGGTCCGTCAGGGACGACACATCGGCCGTATCTGGACCACGTGGGTCTGAGGCCCGTCCAGCTCTGCGAGGGGTCTCCCCGTCACCGGGCAAACCCGCCTCCCAAACAGGGCAGGTGCCGACTCACGACCACCGTGTTTTGCTTCAGATACTCAGGAATCCAAGGGACACCACGCACCTCTGCAGAACGTCTCAGATCGCCTGGTTGCCTGGAGGCCAGGACTCCAGGCGTTTGTTTCATGGAAAAGCCCATTTATTCCTCTCCCACAGCCAACGCCTATCTCCCCAGTAACAGCAGCGGGAGCTGCCATCACACCAGCAACAGCTCTGAGCGACGGAGCCCTTGCTCTGTGTCCGCACCGCACTCACATCCTCACCCAGGCCTCACCATTATCAGAAGGCCCATTTTACAAATGAAGAAACTGAGGCTTAAAGAAGGCTACTGATTTGCCCACGCCCCCATGGCTGGTCACATCCAGGCTGAGGTTTGAGCCCAGGGTTCTCTGATTTCAGAGCCCACGATCGTGATAAGGCCCGTACGTTGCCAGGAACGAAGTGTGTGTGTCAGATGCCCAAAAAGGAATTGATCCAAATGTGCCCTCCTCCCCAGACCCTCCGGAGTTGGCAGGGGCTGGCCCCTTGATAATGCTCAGGAAAATGGAGAACGGGTGCCTTTTAAAGATCAGCCACTCTGTGTCCTCTCTCCCCACCCCCACTGCTCCAGATCTACTGATACTTAAAAACCAAGTCTCTCCCAGAAGGCCCCCCCCATGCCCCATCTACACCACCCTGTGCCTGCCCCCCAGGACTCCACCACTGGCCTGAATGGGCGGACCGGTCCCTGGCAGTGTGGACATCCTTCACACGACATCACCCACTCCAAAACGTTAACAGCACAGGGTTTCTACGGCACCTTTAGAGCCAGGAACCAGCATGTGGTTTTAATATTCACCAGCACTCTCCTCAGAGGGGCCCTGAGGCTGCTGTGATCAGAGGGGCTATTGTGCAGATACGGCTGTCCCCGCTTCACAGAACCCTGATCAGATTTCTGTCCCATCTTCTCTACAGTGCAATTCTGGGCTCGTCTGCTTTCTCTCCTCTTGCCTCCTTCTGGAGTCTGGAAAAGGGCTGAAAAACAGTGTCTATCACAGACTTGGAAGCAGTATTTTCCTCCGTACTTTGCCGCTGTGCCAGCGCCTTGGCCTCACCCCTGGGCCTGCATCCTGAGGCTCTCCTGGGGCCTCACTGACTCAGCCGGTTCAGCTGAGACCCGCTGAGCCACTCTGGACCTGGGTCTTCAGAACTGAATACGCACCCCACTCACTTTAAAGAGCCACCGAAAACAAGCACATAAAGCAGCGCCCACGGGCGGGCAGATGGTCACTGGCTCAGGACTGAGGGTCACAGCTGCACCCACTGGCGGGAAGGGCACCACATGAGAGAGCTCGGTCAGGCAGGCTTCCCGTGAGCAGTGCAGACCCGGCAGGAGGGAGAAAGGAAGGATTTTCCTGCTTTCCAGGTGGCTGCACACTGATGTCAGGCCTGGAGTCAGGTGAACGAAACTTACTCCTTCTTGATGGAGCATCGGGTTCAAGCCACAGATGGATATTCACGGGTATGTCAATTCTCCTTCCAGCTTCCCCAGGCTCAGTGGAGCTTAAGAGATACAAAGAGACGGGGAGGGACCAGAGAACAGACAGTGCAGTGCCCTGCGGAGCAGGCAGCCTTCCAGAGCTTTTCTCTCCTGGCTGCTTTTTCCAAACCAAGACAGAGGAGGGGGCGGGGGTGAAATGGGAGGCAGAGTTGGCTTCTGGAGGTCTGGCCTCATGAACTCCTGCCTGTGATGGTGACTGTCACACGCCAAACAGCCGCGCCAAGCATCAATGCTCCCCAGTGAATTCAGCCAAGGCACGCAGGCCCTTATCCATGAGTCAGCTCTTAGCTGCTTTTCCAGAAGATGTGTTTGTTCTGAACAACCAATTATTCTCCCGGGACCATCTTTAGTGGCCCTGTTGCCGCACCGCCTATGTTCCACCCACCGTAATCAGCAGCACACATCTGGGATGCAGGGGGATGGGACCCCACGGTAAGAAGGCTGCAGAAAGGTTCTCTGTGCAGGGCCAACTGGCACTCGCTAGCATCTAACCAGCAACCCAGGCCACCTTACACCAACCGTGGCTCAAGCAGCTCAACTCTTGACATTGTTACTCACCCCTTGACATTGTTACTCACCCCTGGAACATGCAGAGAATAAATAGCGAGGGAAATTAACATCAGAGTCAGTTACCTTCACAGAGCCCGTAGCTTGGAAAGTCACAGCCAGTCTCGAAGGGGTCAGCACCGCCAATATCGCATTGAATCTTGCACTCTTGTCCTTAATGGGGGAGTGGTACTGCCCATCTGGAGCCACAGAACCGAACCTGCGGTGGGGGAGAGGCAGGTGGAAAAGAGAGATGGGGTTAACGTAAGAGAAGAACATGGCGCCTAGAAATGAGGTCAGGTGGCTCCCACGAGCACACACAGGGAAGTCGCACAGGGTTCCCCATCCTGGATCCTCCCTCACAAGACAGCAGCGTGGGGAGCAGGACAAGTGCCTCCCCAGGAGATGCTGAGAAAGGCTCAACTCATGGAAAGTAAGAGCAGATTTCCCGCCACTACTACCCTGCAACTCAGCAGTGGACTATGACGAAGACAGGCATGAGGACCGAAGTCCCAGCACACTTATGTTTTCTTTTATGAGTTTTATACTTTTAACTCTTACATTTAGATCTGTGATCCATCCTGTGTTAATTTTTGTATATCATATGAGGTAAAGGTCATATGAAGGTCAACTTCATGCTTATGATATCCATTTGTTCCAGCACCATTTGTTGAGAAGACCATTTTTCCCCATTAAATTATCTTGTCACCCTTGTTGAATATTAATTGACATAAGTGCAAGGATTTATCTCTAGATCCTCTATCTATTCCATTGTTCATACATCTAGCCGTATGCCAATTCCACACTATCTTGATAACTGTAGATTTGTAGTAATTTTTCAGATCAGGGATGTGAGTCCTCCTACTTTGTTCTCCTTTATCAAAATTGTTTTGGGTAGTCTGAGTCTCTTGCATTTCCATATGAATTTTAGAACCAGTTTCTCAGTTTTTTCACACACACAAAAAAAGGCAGCTGGGATTTTGACAGGAATATCATTGAATCTGTACATCTGCTTATAGACCCCTTTTTGATCAAGTGATAAACCAACACCCCCAAAGTGTGTTGCCTCTGCTGTTCTGTAGTATTTGGGAGGCAGCTTAAATACCAATGGAATGGCTTTTAAATCAAATCTTGCTTACCAAAGAATATTCTATATATTCTCATATTTTCTACAGACCGTGTAGCTCCCTATCATTTTTCTTTCTGGTTGAATCTGACTTTCTAATCCCTAGTGCATTGGATGAATGCTAAGCCAGTGGGTCCAGGTTCTGGCCGAGGACTGTCCAGTCCATTAAGATCCTATTAGTATGGATGAAAAATGGAGAGCTCCACATCTGTGGCTTTCCTTCCCTCTTCCCCATCTCCGAGAGTGGAGGGATGCTGATAAGTCACCAGGAAAGGTACAGGCACCTCTGGGGAAGGCTGGTGGTCCTATGATTTGCTGGCATGGGCACTGGTCATTCCTGAGGAGGCCTGGGGCCTTCATCACCCACCAGGACAACTACAACGATGCTTCTGTTGTTTCCATTTCATTTCCTACCAATTCACAGAGGGAAAAATGTCAACCAGAATTTGGTCCATTTTAAGTTTGTTTCCACCATATCTTCCTTAAACTTTTGGCATGTGTGACATTTATTTACTGGCAAGAACTTGCAGGCAGTAAAAAGGAGTAAAGTTACCCCAGTGTTCATTGCAGCACTATTTACAATAGCCAGGACATGGAAGCAACCTAAATGCCCATCAACAGAGGAATGGATAAAGAAGATGTGGTACATATATGCAATGGAATATTACTCAGCCATAAAAAAAAGAACGAAATAATGCCATTTGCAGTGACATGGACGGACCTAGAGATTGTCATACTGAATGAAGTAAGTCAGACAAAGACAAATATCATATGATATCGCTTATATGTGGAATCTTAAAAAATGGTACAAATGAACCTATCTACAAAACAGAAATAGAGTCACAGATGTAGAAAACAAATTTATGGTTACCAGGGGTGAAAGGGAGGAGAGGGATAAACTGGGAGACTGGGAGTGACATATACACACTACTATATATAAAATAGATAACTAATAAGAACCTACTATATAGCGCAGGGAACTCTACCCAATATTCTGTAATGACCTATATGGGAACAGAATCTAAAAAAGAGTGGATATATGTATATGTATAACTGATTCACTTTGCTGTACACCTGAAACTAACACAACGTTGTAAATCAACTATATTCCAATAAAAATTAATTAAAAATAAAAATTAAAAAGGAGTAAAGTGTTAAAGGAAAATCTATAGGAAAGCAAGCAGCAAGCCTGATGGCTTGCTTCTTCACATATTTAAATATCACTGTAGTTCAGGATTTTTATTGGATACATGAAATGCTGCTGAGAAAAGTAAAGTTAATTGGTGTTTCTTAGCCTCTGCAAAGAGCATAGTGAACCCCTGGGGCTCCACCCCTGGAATGCACTTGTAGAAGCAACCTTCACCTCATTCTTTCACCCATCTGACCTCACTGAGGGATGCTGGGAAATGACACTAAGCACCTCTGATATTATCCACCCAACCAGTACTGGTTAGAACAGCCTCTGAAGCTGAAGGATGGTACCTTATCTCCTGTCATCCACAAAGGAGGCAATAACACTAATTATTTTATGATAGCCAAAAAAAAATTTTTTAAGGAAATAACCTAAATACCAACAATAAGGGATTGATACATAACTTATAGATCATTTAACAGTCTATTATGGCAATATTAAAAATGATAGGGGCTTCCCTGGTGGCGCAGTGGTTAAGAATCCACCTGCCAATGAAGGGGTCATGGGTTCTATCCCTGGTCCGGGAAGATCCCACATGCCGCGGAGCAACAAAGCCCGTGCGCCACAACTACTGAGCCTGCACTCTAGAGCCCACGAGCCACAACTACTGAAACCCGTGTGCCACAACTACTGAAGCCTGCGCGCCTAGAGCCCGTGCTCCGCAACAAGAGCAGCCACCGCAATGAGAAGCCTGTGCACTGCAATAGAGAGTAGCCCCCGCTCGCCACAACTAGAGAAAGCCTGTGCGCAGCAACGAAGACCCAACGCAGCCAAAAATAAAATAAATAAATAAAAATAAAAATGATAATGCCTATGTGTATTTATTGTTGCACAGAAACATTGGACATATAATGTTAAACAGAAATTACAAGTTAAAAAAAATAGAATTTCTAAGGGGACTTCATTCAGTGAAAATCGAACATCTCTCTCTCTCTTTAGATATAACCTCATAGAGAAAAGTCTAAAGTGTTATACGTGAAAGGATAACAAACATTGTGTCTGGGTGATAGCATTTGGGATAATTTTAACTTTTTTTGATTTGCTTATCTACATTTCTCAATTAATTGTCAGTAAAATTGTAGGAGAGGTTATGAGAAGACACTCTGGACGTACAGCCCACGAGACCCAGGAACCAGGCCTGGGAAGGCGGGCAAAGAGCTCACACGCGCAGCAAGTTCGAGTTAAGGAGACAACTACTCACTTATCCAGCAGGTTCTCCCTTGGTATCCGAACCTTGTCAAATCTCAGAATCCCGTTATCAACACCATGCAGACCTAGAGAGAGCAGACGGGAAACGGAGCTGTAGGGGGCAAGTTTATGTGCATCAGAAATACTGTCCGGGCCACTTCCCAGGTCTGTCGCTGCTAAAACGCAAAGCCCTTTCTCTCACTTCCCGAATTGTTGCTGCTTTCTTATTTGGGGTGGGGATGCTGTTTGCTTGTTGCCATGAAGAGTGGTGCCTGCTTCTCCAGCCCCCTCCTTCCTACCAAGAATAGAGGAGAAAATGCTAGACCCTCTGTGCAGACCACCTGCTCTGAGGCCAGCTGGGGGGTGGGGTCTGGCGGGGACACAGCTTCCCACCTGAGCAGTTGCTGTGACTAGAAAAGGGAGAATTCTAGGCAACTGAAAGAACATCAGACTGAACACAGAGAAGGAGGAAAGCCCCTTACGCCCCCCAGTGACGCAGAACTCAAATTCCTCCCCCTTCTCGGTGCTTCCTCCCCAGAACAGGGGGTGAATTTGTGACAGCAAATGCCTAGAAGACATTGGGAAACGGCCAGAGGGACAGCAGTGGGTGGGTAGGGTGACCACGTCCGAAGAAGTTTCTTAAAATCTGCCAGACCCATTTCCTCAGAACACCTGTCGGAATCTGGGGTCTATTTTTTGTTCATCTCACACTTAGGGAGACTTACTCTGGGAGAAAAGATCTTTTTTTAGTGCAGGTCTTATTTAGAACATCACCCCTTGACAAGGTCACAGTGGTACTTACGAGCTTACAAAGAAACCAGCTCAGACTTTCTGGGTTTGCCAGTGTCATGAATGTCTGGCACCACTTCATGAGGGCCGGGTGACCCCTCTACTCTCAACAGCGCTTGACACGTCAGGTGTTTTCAAGGGATCAGGGCCTCAGTCACCTAAAGCACTTGCAGCCCATTCCTGCAGGCACGCGGTGGTCAATATCCCTACAGGGCCAGGGTGAGTTTAGCCCCATCCTCCAAAGGATCGTCTCCGCCCCCTTCCCTTCTGCTCTTTCCTCTCTCTTTTTTCCCTTCTCCCCCCACCTGCGTTTCTGGCTTCACTTGGCTGGGGACAACCAGTGGAGCCCACAGGCATGGCCTGCTCTCACTGAGCATTCTGGGTTGCACTGTGTCTCCCCCAAGATTGATACGTTGCAGTCCTCACCCCTAATACCCGTGAATGTAACCTTATTTGGAGAAAGGGTCTTTACAGAGGCTATCAACTTAAAATGAGGGCATTTGTGGGCCCTCATTCAAATGACCAGTGTCCTTATAAAAAGAGGAAATAGGACACAGACAAGCACACAGGTAGAACGCTGTGTGAACATGAAGATGGCCACCTACAAGCCAAGGAGAGAGGTCTGGAGCATAGCCTCCCCATCCCAGCCCTCAGAAGGAACCAACTCCCCTGACACCTTGACCTCGGACTCGTAGCCTCCACAATTGTGAGTCGATACATTTCTGTTGTTTAAGCCACTCAGTGTGAGTACAACAGCCCTAGCAAACTAGTCCATGGAGGCAATCCTTAGGACCCACTGAGGCTGGTGGCTCTGGGCCATGAAAGAGAGAACCTCAACCTGCCCTCCAAGGGCCCACAAGTCCAAGAAGGAGAGAGGAGACGAAAACAGCTGGGGACAGAGCTGCCTCATGACTAGTAAACACGAGAGGCTGGGAGAAATGGGACCAATGCGTGTTCATAAATGGCAGTCTGCAACCTTCTCTAACTGCCATACACAGAAGACTAATCAGGCTTCAAAATCAGAGTCTTCTCTGCCTTCACTGCTTTCATGAGTTAGGTTAGATTCTCATTGGGTGGGGTAGGGAGCAGGCAGGAAGTGCAAAGGAGGGTGGGAGAGGGGTCACCTAGGGACTCACCTTCTTTATACATCATATCAATAGCTGTCACTCCTGGGTACATGCTTCCGTTTTCATCGCGGACAGGAACGATGAAACAGTGGGGCCCTAAGGAAGGTGAAGAGACACTAAAGTCTCTAAAGATATGATCAAAGCTTTGCTCATTTCCTGGGACAGTGTACAATTATGTTGATCTTGAAATTCAGTTTGTTCTATGACTGTGCACTGCCCATTATAGTGTCTAATGTTGAATGTAATGATAAATCGTCTCATCATGTATATTTAGGAGATAATGTTAGTGCTGAATTTTTTTACAAGGTAGAAACAGCCCTCTGAGGTGGGTTTTCTGTGTAAAGTACTCACGGGAGAATAGTACTAGTAAAGGGAAATATCCTAGGTTTCTGTGTCAGTAACAAACCTTGAGATCTTCCGTTTATGATGAGCTGGGCAAAGACTGCTGCATAATTCCCGTACGTGGCGTTTCCAATGTACATCTTCTCAGCATTTTCGCATGGTGTGTCGATTACAAACTCCTACACAGAAACAGCAAAGCAACAGAGTTTTCTTTCTTATGGCTCATTTCAACTCCTGGGTTCAGTGCAATGAACACTGTGAAACAGATCCCATATCGTGTAGCTGCACCCACTCGGGTAATTTCACAGAAAAGGAGCAGATGACCCAAAGTCGCCTAATTCAACCTCGGGAGCTCAACACCACCATGCTATCACTGCAGCATGCACTGTTCACCTCCACCTTAACTCTGAAAACAACTGGAAATTAAAGTGCTTTGTCAATGAATATTCCAATCAGGAAAATACGTTGCCACTTTTCGATGGATGAAAGGTGTTCATTCACTTCTTCCCGGTCTCTCTTCTTTGTCATGTTGCACAGGCATGTGTACTATTTGTCTGAGCCTGTGGCTTTAATGTATAAAGGCTTTCTTCATTGTGCTTCTTTCTCTCTAGACTACTCCACACTGAGGTTCTGACTTCTAAATAATCCAGCACCAAACCCCTAAAAGCCCTGCTGATATGTATTCAGCTCTGCACACACCCCTTGCCCCCAAACACTCCACCTTCGAGATTCACAAGAAAGGAGGGAACATCCAATGATCTGGGGCCCCTAGTTAGATAAGTCCATGTCTATGTATTTCATTTTGTCTACTGGGCATTGCCCCTTCTGGAGCAATCGCTTGGTTCCTCATGCCCTCCACTGTTTCCTGGGTCTTGAACGTTCTTGCCTTTAAGGTATGGGTCTGTTGTTTAAATGGCCACTAACTAACCAAAGGTTACATGTGTACACCGGGACACAAACTAGACTACTAGGCAACCGTGACCCATTCCTGCCATTGATTAGAATCTCAGCCCAGACAATTTTGATTTTTATAAAAAGAAATACCTCATTTAAGCCTTGGGATGATTGTTTCAGAACCTGCCTCTCCATTTTCCTCATCAATGAATATAATAATAAAAGGTTCCCTCAAAAGCTCATATGGATAAGCCCTTAAAACGAAAAGCATTTGCCAACAATTCTCTATCTTATCAGGGAAAGAATCTTAGAACATGCCATCTAGCGTGTCTCCATGATACGACCAAGGATTCCAGCTCAAAACAGTCCGAAGTTAGTACTGGTCAGGAATAAGCAGGGGGAAAAATGTATTTTTTTGTTTTCACTCTGCTCAAAACTCTGCCTTCTTTCTCTTCCTCTCCAGGAGAATAGGATCACCATGGAAATGCCCCCATTCACTTCTGGGTCCTCCCTCATTCTGCTTACCACCTGGGATACCCTTCAACCTCGTGTTAAGGAGAGACGGACCACAACTGCCAGCTCTGGATACCAGGTACCTGGGACAGGTCGGAGAGTCCGGGGCGGGTGGGGAGCAGGGGAGGGGGGGTGGAATGGTGAAAAGGCAGAACAGCAAATTTAATCAAAGCTGACAATATCGAAGATGTGGCTGAACCAAACCGACAAGCTATTGATCATGTAAAGATCATCTCAGATTTCACATTTTTAAGTATACAGACTGCACTTTCCCTCTGGCCAAGAAATACAGTCTTGGAGCCCAAGAAAACATTCCCTGACACATATGTGCACAGGGAAACTTTTAACACAGGCGAGGGCTTTTCAGAAACATAAATGGACAAGCTCTTTTTAAGTCTCTCGAGGCTGCTGCCCTTGTCTTATCAGGCCAGCCAGGACTTCTTAAAGAAAGGAGTTATTGTGAGTCTGGTGGGTGCAGTAACAAACAACAAAACTCACGTGGTGAGGGGATGCTAACACCTTAGGGTGGGAAGGGAAGTAGCGGAGAAAGGTTGGCCTGGCAGAAAAGCTCTGGTGGGGCAGGGAGGGGACAGGAGGCCATCTGTTCCCATCAGCATCTGATCTACTCTGGGAAAGGAAATTTGTCACTTCTGGCAAAAATACTTGATTTGGAAAGTCTGCCTCAGCCAAAACTCTGGCATTAAAGCTGGATCTATGTCAGTCCCACACACACTACTATATATAAAATAGATAACCAATAAGACCCTGCTGTATTGCACAGGGAACTCCTGTGCAATACTCTGTAATGGCCTATATAGGAAAAGAATCTAAAAAAAAAAAAAAGTGGACATACGTATATGTATAACTGATTCACTCTGCTGTACACCTGAAACTAGCACAACATTGTAAATCAACTATACTCCAATAAAATTTTTTTAAAAAGCTGGATCTAAGTAATGCACGCCATGTGTGTCGGTTCCTATTATAATTAACTGTTGAAGGCCAACAAAACGGTCAGTCCTGTAAGCACTAAAAGAGACGGCCTTGGCCAGAGAGCTCTTAGCCTCATTTATTTTTGCGATTTTGCCTAAACTGTAAAAATAAAACTCTCTTACCTCAAAACTCTCCATGCCGCTACTCAATCCATCATCCAAAAATAAAAATAAAACAACCAACCCACAGGAATGCCCAACCAAAAAATGTAAGAGATTGAAACTGCCCTGGAGGGAGAGGGGGCTCATTTGATATGCTCTAACATTTAAAAAGGGAAATGAAGGGGAAAACACAGAAACCAATGAAGGAGAAAGCCATTCCCTGCCAAGCCAACCCTCAGTGGCCTGAGCTTATGATGGGCTTCTTCCCTCCCTCGGGAAGCAGCACGTTCACCAGCGTCTTCTCATCATTACGATTTCAACTTTGCAACTCCCCTGCCGAGAGTGGCAGCTGCCATAGCGCAGTAGGTAGCTAAATCATTTATGCTGTTTGGGGAAAATGGGACTAACACAGGAAAATGATTTCTGTGCAAATAATAATAATAATAATTGTAAGAAGAAACAAATAAATAAGAATTGTGAGTGGGATTTTTCTTCCCTTTGATGACAGCAAGGTGACCTCAATACCACAGTTTCGGGAGAAAAAATGGGGCAGCCAAAACCCCAAAGATGTTTGGTCAGTGTCCCATCAGGAAAGCTAAGTTGTTAAGGACAATCCCCCTTGAACCTGAGATTCTCTCGTTAATTGCATAGCTGTAAGTCAGTTGCCTAACCTCTGTGAGCCTCAGTTTCTCCACCTGTAAAATGCGGACAAGGATATCTTCCTATAACATTATAGAACATTTAACACAATGTTGCATGCAGAGTACTTAGCCTGGCACTTAGCACACGTGCTCAATGCACAGAAGTGGCTTATTACCACGTTCATGGGATTGTTGTTGTGACGGAGTGTGGTATACTATACTACACAGAGAGAGTTGGACACAGACCTGGCACAGAGGGAGCATTCAAAAAGTGGCAGTCTTTATTCTGGTTCTTACTATGACCTTGGACATCACTGGCTGCTGTAGAGAACTAGCTTCAGGACAGAGGAAAGGCAGGACATCCTCTAACAAAACCCTCACCTGCATCTGTCATTCTAAGCGCTGACCACCTCCAACTAGCATTCTTGGGTCAGAAAAATCCTGGGAACAAGACTCCAGATTCCAAATATGTGGAATCTGAAAAAAACTGGTACAGGCGATCTTATTTACAAAGCAGAAGTAGAGACAGAGATGTAGAGAACAAGTGTATAGATACCAAGGGGAAAGGGGGGAGGTGGGATGAATTGGGAGATTGGGATTGAAATATATACACTATTGATACCATGTATAAAACAGATAACTAATGAGAACCTACTGTATAGCACAGGGAACTCGGCTCAGTGCTCTGTGGTGACCTAAATGGGAAGGAAATACAAAAAAGAGGGAGTATATGTATACGTATAGCTGATTCACTTTGCTGTACAGTAGAAACTAATACAACATTGTAAAGCAACTATACTACAATAAAAAAAACTTTTTTAAAATGAGGGAAGAAAATAGAAAAACAACAACAACAACAAAAAGCAAAGGACAAATTCAGCCAAAATGAAGACTGAGTCACCACACGCACATGCATGAGGCAACACCCACCAAGGTGCTGGGAGTAGGAGCTAAAGAGATGGGGACAGGGGTGGGATTTACAGAGCAGGGTTTTTGCTGTGACCCATTTGTGGAGAGACATCAAGTTAGAGGGTCTTACCAACATTCTGGAGTTCATCCCATATAATAAAGTCAGATTGTTTTGTGAAATTCTAGTGTTGTTTTTTTTTTAATTAATTAATTAATTTATTAATTTATTTATTTATTTATTATTTTTGGCTGCATCAGGTCTTTGTTGCTGCATGCGGGCTTTCTCTAGTTGCGGTGAGTGAGGGCTACTCTTCGTTGCGGTGCGCAGGCTTCTCACCGCAGTGGCTTCTCTTGCTGCAGAGCGTGGGCTCTAGGCATGTGGGCTTCAGTAGTTGTGGCACGTGGGCTCAGTAGTTGTGGCTCGTGGGCTCTAGAGCGCAGGCTCGGTAGTTGCGGCGCACGGGCTTAGTTGCTCCGCGGCATGTGGGATCTTCCCGGACCAGGGCTCGAACCCGTGTCCCCTGCATTGGCAGGCGGATTCTTAACCACTGTGCCACCAGGGAAGTCCCGGTGTTGTGAAATTTTATTTCGGTTGCCATGTGGATTTGTGTGCAGGTCGCAGGTACAGACGTTGCATCATGCCAGCACCGAGGACCTGGCTCCCAGAAGGAGGCCCCAGCACACACAGGGCCCTCCTGCCACACACGTCACACATGGTGCACCGCTCTTCCACCCCTTTACCTGCTACTGTTAGGAAGGACCACAAAATGGATTAGGTCCTGTTCTCACCGAGTTTTTCCAGAGCGTTAAGTTAATGAGTGTACATAACAGGCTTGGAGCAGTGCCCGTCCCACAGTAGGTGCTGTGTAAGTGTTGGCTGGTGTTAGACCCAGGAAGGCTGAGCCTACGTACACTAAAGCACTTAGACGTTTCTTCTGAATCTGAGCACCGCCCCCCCACCCCCGCCTCAGAGCACACACAGCAGGGGTGAAGGTGGACTCGGGAGAAAGGAGAGTCTGTTGTATACAGGTCCGCTGCCCAGAACCGCCAGAACCCCGGGGCAGAATCCTCACCTGTGCAGAGAGGTCAAAGGTGGCTTCCGTCTGGATCCCTCTCACGTTGCTCCTGTGGCCCCTCTCGGTCATTGCAAACATCCCCGTGTATTTCTGCTCCTGGGGTTTACCGGGTGTTAGAAGGGAATCAGCTAGTCATACGGCTGCTCTAATTGCCTACCTCTCAGGTCATTAAGAATGGTGGCGAGAAAGGGAGCGGTGAGTTGGAGATAATTATAAAAATTCAGTCTGGTGACAGCTAATGTGATAACAATATGACAGACTCAGTGCAATTTTAAAAGGTAGTCAAATTCTCATTTCAAACAAAGTTCTGGCTGACACTAATTCTGTTTTATTTTCTCTTTCTGCAAACACACCCACACCCCCACACACACCCCTAACTACTGTGAATTTTTAAGGCTCTCCATAGATGGTATCTATGGAAGTACGTGCCATACCTGGAGTGGCTGAAGCCATTTAGTTACACGTGCTGGGCTTCCGAGATTCCTGATGGCACCACCGAATAGCCAGTAAATTATTCCACACTGGAAATAAGGAGATTACAGGCCATTGTTAGCAAGAGTCAACAACTTAATGGTGACCAAACCCACTGGGCAAACTCCGTTCAAGGAACACCGATCAGCTCATCAAGCTTTACACAGGCCCCGCTAAAGCGGCAAGGCATTCACATCCTTCCCCTCGCTGCCTGTACAGCCCCAGTTCCTCTGGGCAGACACAGCTCACCGTCTCCTCTCTTGGAAAGGTCACCCCTACAGCACGAAGCATCCGTCCTCCATCCTCGGGGCTGCCCGGCTCACCCCATCAAATGACTGCTCTGAATGTTCGTTCTGCCTTGTCTGCTCAGGGTCTAGCTTAGTGCCTGGTACACTGAAGATGTGCAATAGCGTTTGTGCACGGACCCCAGGTGCCTGCAGAGGTGAGCTGTACCAGGAGAAACCCTCCACAAACAGGCAGGTCAACGGAGGAGGCCAGGCTGCAGAACGAGCTGGTACTTGGCTCGGGATGAGACAGGCTGGGCTCAAGTCCCAGCTCAGCTACTAGCTGGCTGTGGGGCCTTGGACAACGACACAAGGACATAGTTTTCCCACCGGACAAATGCAGTGAACGACGAGCCTCCACTTCCTGAGCCCTCCCGCCTTCCAGACTCTGAGCTCCACATACTCACTGACCCTCGTGACCCCCCTGGGAAAAAAACACCGTCCCCCTCATTTAACAGATGGGGACACTGAGCTTCAGGAGAGGAAAGTGACCTGCCCACGGCTGCACCTGAGAAAGCGTGCAGGGCTGGGGTTCACACCCACGCTGCCTGACACCTAACAGCCCTTCATACGCTTGCTGCGAGGATTCAGAAGAGAAGGAAGGGTGGCTCGAGCAGGGCCGTTTGAAGGGAGCAGGGGACTGACTGTAAAGACAGGAGAGCGCAGGTGTGCAGACATTTGCTGTGCCTGCCGGTCAGCATGCCCCCGCTCCTAGAAACACAGCCCCAGGTTTCCTCTGGGGAGCCCTCTTCCCCCAGAATCAGTCCCAGTGGTTCGTGGCTAATGTCAACCTCCAGCCCAGCTTTAGGATGAGCCTGGGACCCAGGACCCAGGACCGGCCCATCTGCATAACATCATGGCCAACAGGGATGCTTCGGGATGGACCCGTGACCTGGATGGGTCCAATCAGAGCTGCCACTGGGACACACGAGTCAGCTACTGGTGAAGAGAAACTCTTTTTGGAAGCAGCGGAACCTGGAAGAATGGAGGCTGGGGCTCCTCTTGCCATCACGAGAGCTGGTGAAGGAAGCCAACACGTGGGGATAAAGGTGAGGTGAAACCGAGCGATGAGAGAGACCAGGTCCCACACACCCACACCTGAAGCCAGCTACATACACCCTGGACTCTTCGAGTACAGCAGCCAATAGGTGTCTTTTTTCTGGGGTCACTGCAATGGCATGAGCCCCAGTGGACACAGTGACCCACAAGGAAGACCTTGCAGGGAAGTGGCAGAAATGGCATCTTCACATGCTCCTGTCTGAGAACTGTCATCAGCCTCTGGTGAGGACCAGTCCCTGCACCACACGTGTGTGATCAGCCTGACGCTAACTTCCAGAAAGGCCGCCCCATCGACTCAGACTGAACCACTTGACCAGGTGAAACGCTCTGACATCACGACGGACGAATTTCACTAATCACATCTCACATAGGAGGCGCTTTTCATTTGGAGAATCGTCAAGTATCCTCGGAAGATGCTTAACGCCCTGATTTCTCAGAGCCCTGCTCTTCGGAATCACTGCCGACCCTGCAAATTGCATTGCTAATTCCAACCCAGGAAAATGGAATCCATCCAGATGGTAAATTTTTTTTCCCCTAAGCCCTCCTGGAAATCAAATTAAAGAAAAATATTTTTCTAAAACTAAAACAGGTTGAATTTTCCAGCCTTAAATCTCTTTGGCTGGTGGCTAAAACGTTCTTTACAGTATAGTTTTCCTAGGTTTTACATTTTTTCCTTCTCTTTGGAAAGGGGAAAACAATGAGTGTTTCAGCCACCTTTTGAAAGACTCCATTCACTAAATGCTATTAGTAGGAGCACTGGGCGGGGTGAGTGAAACCCACAGGTTTGTGGAAAACTACAGGAGTTCACCGAGGCAGTGCCTGCGGGACCCTGATCCCCACAGTCTGTCCCAACGTGGGCCTCTTCCCCCACGTGCTGACCAGTGTGTTGCCAAAGCCACATGCTCCGAGGAGCAGGGGATCTGACCAAATGGGGGCGCCCCTGGAGGGCTCTAAACAGACGACTCCTTGGCCCAATGTACACTTTGAGCAGGTGCCTCCCGTAAGGGGCATGGAGCCCAGCCTGGCAGGCAGACCAAAGGTGCCCAGCAGGTGGCCGCCACGGTGAGCCGGTGGGTGGTGGTCAGACTACAAGCCAGAAAGAGGGCCCTCACCGGGAACTGAATCAGCTGACAGCTAGATCTTGGACTTCCCGGCCTCCAGAACTGTGAGAACACTCATTTCTGGTTTTTAAACCGGCAGATCTGTAGCACTTTATCATGGCAGCCCAAGCAAACTAAGACAGGGTGAGATGATTCATATAAGGCAAAAAGCTAGCCGTCATGGGGAAGAAGAAAAGGAAGCAGGTCATGTTTCTTTGGGCTGTAGAGCCCGTCCAGATTGCATCAGCCTGCTTGGCGGGAGACCTTGGGCTGGCTCCCAAGCTAGAGTGGGGATTCAAAGCCCTCAGGAGAGAAAGTCTCCCTGGCACCTCTGTCCTTTTCCCGCCCCCTCCCTGTGAGTCACTCTCCAAGCAGCCCCTGGCTCAGCCAGCACTTGGCTGCATGAGTTCAACTGTGTTTGTCCAAAGCACTTAGGGATGCCTGGAGCCTCTGGATGACATGGACCCGGCGGGAGAGAGAAGGCGCTCAGGCCTGCGGGGTGCAGATGACGCTGATGAATTGATGCTCAGGTTGACGGTCAGCTCAGGTGACCAGGAAAGCCAGCAGGGGCCTTGGGCTGGCACCGAGATCTGGGGAAGTCGTGACCAACCCAGGGCTCACCAACCTGCTCCCGAGGCACTGCGTCCCCTCCCTGGAAGTCTCCCTCCAGCACCAACAGGAAAGGCAGCCACGGCCTCCTGGGCTAGACCAGAGGCACAACCTACACGTTCCGCTAACTGTCTAGAGTGTCCAAGCACAAGGAAAAAAACTCCCCTGCAATGAACGACGTGTGGGAAAGCAAACAGGGTGAATCATCATTTTTGCTAAATTTTCCAAGATTTTTTTATTGTGGTACAATACCTATAACATAAAGTTTGCCATTTTAGCCATTGTTACATGTACAGTTCGGCGGTATGAACTACATTAACAGTGTTGTGCAACCATCACCACTGATTATAAAACTTTTTCATCACCCCCCAACAAACTGTGCCCATTAACCAATAACTGCCCCCATTCTCCTCTTCCCCCAGCCTCTGGGAGCCTGTAATTTACTTTCTATCTCTATATGTTTGCCTATTCTCAAAAGTTCACATAGGTGGAATCATACAGGGTTTGTCCTTATGGGTCTGGCTTATTTCACTTAGCATCATGTTTTCAAGACTTGTGTTGTAACATGTACCAGAACTTCATGCCTTTTTATGGCTGAATGATATTCCATGGTACCTCCAATATTTTGTTTATCCATCCATTTGTTGACAGACACTTGTATATACAATATTTTGTTTATCCATTCATTTGTCGACGGACACTTGTTTCTTTCCACCTATCAGCTACTGTGAATAATGCTGCCACAAACATTGGTATACAGGTATCTATTTGAGTCCCTGTTTTAATTCTTTGGGGTATATACCTAGGAGTGGAACTCCTAGATCATATGGTAATTCTAAATTTAACCTTTTCAGTAACTGCCATACAGTTTTGATTCTATGCATTCATTTAATATTCATGTACTGACACCTCCTACATACCAAGACTGTAGACAGAGACAGTCTTCAAGGAGTTTGCCCTCTAGTGGTGCTAAGAGACAAACAACAGACCTGTGAATAAATACATCAATCCAAAATGGGTACACTGTATATATGTACCATATCTTCTTCATCCATTCCTCTGCTGATGGACATTTAGGTTGCTTCCATGTCCTAGCTATTGTAAATAGTACTGCTATGAACATTGGGGTGCATGTGTCTTTTTGAATTACGGTTTTCTATGGGTATATGCCCAGCAGTGAGATTGCTGTATCATATGGTAGCTCTATTTTTAGTTTTTTAAGGAACCTCCACACTGTTTTCCATAGCGGCTGTATCAATTTACATTCCCGCCCACAGTGTAAGAAGGTTCCCTTTTCTCCACACCCTCTCCAGCATTTATTGTTTGTAGATTTTTGATGATGGCCATTCTGACCCGTGTGAGGTGATACCTCATTGTAGTTTTAATTTGCATTTCTCTAATAATTAGTGATGTTGAACATCTTTTCATGTGTTTGTTGGCCATCTGTATGTCTTCTTTGGAGAAATGTCTATTTAGGTCTTCTGACCATTTTTTGATTGGGTTTTTTTTTTTTGATATTGAGCTGCATAAGCCGCTTGTATATTTTGGAGATTAATCTTTTGTCAGTTGCTTCATTTGCAAATATTTTCTCCCGTTCTGAGGGTTGTCTTTTCATCTTGTTTATGATTTCCTTTCCTGAGCAAAAGTTTTTAAGTATCATTAGGTCCCATTTGTTTATTTTTGTTTTTATTTTCATTAGGAGGTGGGTCCAAAAAGAGCTTGTGGGCTTCCCTGGTGGTGCAGTGGTTAAGAATCCGCCTGCCAATGCCGGGGACATGGGTTCAAGCCCTGGTCTGGGAAGATCCCACATGCCACGGAGCAACTAAGCCTGTGAGTCACAACTACTGAGCATGCACTCTAGAGCCCACATGCCACAACTACTGAGCCTGCATTCCACAACTACTTAAGTCCACGTGCCTAGAGCCCGTGCATGCTCCACAAGAAAAGCCACTGCAATGAGAAGTCTGTGCAACACAACAAAGAGTAGCCCCCACTCGCTGCAACTAAAGGAAGCCCACGCACAGCAACGAGGACCCAACGCAGCCAAAAATAAATTAATTAAAAAAAAAAAAGATCTTGCTGCAATTTACATCAGAGAGTGTGCTGCCTATGTTTTCCTCTAAGAGTTTTATAGTGTCTGGCCTTACATTTAGGTCTTTAATCCATTTTGAGTTTATTTTTGTGTATGGTGTTAGGGAGTGTTCTAACTTCATTCTTTTACATGTACTTGTCCAGTTTTCCCAGCACCACTTATTGAAGAGGCTGTCTTTGCTCCATTGTATATTCTGGGCTCCTTTGTCACAGATTAGGTGACCACAGGTGCGTGGGTTTATCTCTGGGCTTTCTATCCTGTTCCATTGATCTATATATGTTTTTGTGCCAGTACCATACTGTCTTGAACACTGTAGCTTTGTAGTATAGTCTGAAGTCAGGGAGCCTGATTCCTCCAGCTCCATTTTTCTTTCTCAAGATTGCTTTGGCTATTTGGGGTCTTTTGTGTTTCCATACAAATTATAAAATTTTTTGTTCTAGTTCTGTGAAAAATGCCATTGGTAATTTGACAGGGATTGCATTGAATCTGTAGATTGCTTTGGGGAGTATAGTTGTTTTCACAATATTGATTCTTCCAATCCAAGAACATGGTATATATCTCTCCATCTGTTTGTATCGTCCTTGATTTCTTTCATCAGTGTCTTATAGTTTTCTGCATACAGGTCTTTTGCCTCCTTAGGTAGGTTTATTCCTAGGTATTTTACTCTTTTTGTTGCAATGGTAAATGGGATTGTTTCCTTAATTTCTCTTTCTGATCTTTCATTTTTAGTGTATAGGAGTGCAAGAGATGTCTGTTTATTAATTTTGTACCCTGCAACTTTACTAAATTCATTGATTAGCTCTAATAGCTTTATGGTGGCATCTTTAGGATTATCTATGTATAGTATCATGTCATCTGCAAACAGTGACAGTTTTACTTCTTCTTTTCCAATTCGGATTCCTTTATTTCTTTTTCTTCTCTGACTGCCGTGCCTACGACTTCCAAAACTATGTTAAATAATAGCATCGAGAGTGGACACCCTAGTCTTGTTCCTGATCTTAGAGCAAATGCTTTCCGTTTTTCACCATTGAGAATAATGTTTGCTGTGGGTTTGTCATATATGTATGGTCTTTATTATGTTGAGGTAGGTTCCCTCTATGCCCACTTTCTGGAGAGCTTTTATCATAAACGGGTGTTGAATTTTGTTGAAAGTTTTTTCTGCCTCTATTGAAATGATCATATGGGTTTTAGTCTTCAATTTGTTAATTGTGTATCACGTGTATCACGTTGATTGATTTGCATATATTGCAGAATCCTTGCATTTTGTTGTGCAGTAGAAGCTAACACAACATTGTAAAGCAACTATACTCCAATAAAAATTAATCTTAAACCCCCTCCCAAAAAAACATGATCATAAAAAAAAAAAAAATGGGTACATGCCATGACAGAATACTGTAAGGCACAAAGACAGATGACAACATGTAGGTGGGATTTAAACTGCAGGCTTGAGGGAGGTTTACCTGAAGGAAGGACACTTGAACTGGGACTTGAAGAAGGAGCAGGTGTCAGGCAGGTGAAGGAGGGGAAAAGATCGTTCTAGGATGATAGCATGAGTGGTCCAAATATGGAAACAAGGGACCGAAAAAAGGCCAAGACAACAGATCTCCCGGGCAGGACTACGTGGCACAGAAGGTGTCGGGAGACGTGAGTGTAAGGCCATACCACACGAGAACCTGTGAGACATGTCAAGGGTTGGAGGGTTTCTCTAAAGCAGAACAGGAAGGGGTTTTCAGCTGAGACTGATGTGATCAGAGAAGCATTTTTAAAGATCCAGTCCTTTAAATCTATTCAAATTTCCTTCTAGGATACTCAGGAGTAAAACTCTCTTAAAAAGCTTTTTATTGTGGAAAATTTCAAACAAAATAGAAGAGTATCATGAACTCAGTGATGCCCAGCTCATGATCCATTTTATTCATCTTTCCCCCAATTCACTCTCCCATTCTATACCCCAGATGATCTCGAAGTTTATCCCAGACATCCTGTCATTTCATCCCTAAGTAGTATTTCCTATGCATCTGTGAAAAATAAAGACTCTTTTTTTTTTAATTTATTTATTTTATTTATTTTTTTTTTGGCTGTTTTGGGTCTTTGTTGCTGTGCGTGGGCTTCCTCTGGTTGCGGAGAGCGGGGGCTACTCTTCATTGCGGTGCACAGGCTTCTCATTGCAGTGGCTTCTCATTGCAGAGCACAGGCTCTAGGCACACAGGCTTCAGTAGTTGTGGCCCCTAGGCTCAGCAGTTGTGACTCACAGGCTTAGTGCTCCGCAGCATGTGGGCTCTTCCCGGACCAGGGCTTGAACCCGTGTCCCTTGCATTGGTAGGTGGATTCTTAACCACTGCACCACCAGGGAAGCCCTAAAGACTCTTTTTAAAAGCATGACCCTACAACCATTATTCCACCTCAAATATAATAATAATTCTTTAATACTGCCAAATATCCAATTTCAAATTTCCCCAACTGACGTCTCATCTTTCTTTAGTCTGTTGTTTGAACCAGGATCTAAATAAGGTCCACATATTGCAATGGGTTGAAATGTTTCTTAAGTCCTGCTTGAAACTACAAGCTGCCCCTCCCTCCTTTGCTCAAACATTCCCTATGCAACTCTGTGCACCAGGCTCAGTGCAAGACCCTGGAGGTGCAGAGGAGAGGGCTCCCCACCCAGAGAGCTGCAACATCCTATGAAGACTTCCCCATGGTCATGGCCCACCGGAGGCTTGCTAAAGAGAAGGCAGGTGTGGGCATATGGTAAAAGCACCAACAGAGGATCATGAGTCTGAACCAGGACCCTCTAGGATTTCTGAGAGGAGGATCTATTTGCTGCATCTCAGCTGACTTTCTTCTCTCTGGAAGCCACAGCCAACCCATCCCAGAGAGAAGAGACCTTGCCTGGATGAAATCATAGGGAAGCCAGTTTTCCCCAAAGGACCTAATGGTGGGTGCCCTCACCCCAGCTGGTGCTCACAGATTTCTTCGTTTTTAATTCCTACCCATTTTTAGATGTCTACACTGCAGAACAGAAAGAGTTTCCATCTTGGACTCATCAATGATTGACCTGGTTTCTTGTCTGATCATTCATTCATCATTTTCTAATTATAATTTCTCCCCTTTGGGGACATCAGGACTGGATATTGACATGTGGGGACTGATTTGGTGATGCAGTGGTGTCCAGGGAGGGAGAAGAGGGCACATGCAGGGCCGCATGCCTGCTGGCAGGCTCAGGGCACAGCGAGGGGCCATGGCAGTCACACCTTTCAAGCTATTCTGTTTACCATCCTTGGAGAGCTGGTACATGCAAAGCAAGCCCACAGTGCGATGCCATTTTATACCCATTTGATCAGCAAAAATGGAGAAGTCTAAGAATTCCAAGTGCTGTGGCACATTCACCCAAAGGAATATCTTTCTGTAGTCAAAAATGAATGAACTTCCATTTATATACCATTCTGGAAATGGCAAAACCATACAGATGGAGAATAGATTAGTGGTTGCCGAAGGACAGGGATGGGGTAGGGGCTGGATGCAGTTGAAAATGGGCACGACTAGAAGTTTCTTTGTGATGATGAAACAGCTCTATATCTTGATTGTGGCAGTGGTTGCATGATACTGTATATGGGACCAAACTGCATAGAGCTACACACGTGCACGCACACACAAACACACACACACAGCTGAGTGAGTATAAAAACTAGTGAAATCCGAATAAGGTCTACAGTCAACAGTACTGTAGTAATGTTGATTTCCTGATTTACACTGCATTACAGCTACATAAGGTATCACCACTGAAGGAAACTGGGTGAAGGGTTCACATGACTCTATGTACTACTTTTGTGACTTCCTGTGAGCATTATTATTTCAAAATAGGAAGATTTTTTAAAAAATAAACAAAATGACTACAGTGGCATGCAACAATATAGATCGATCTTAGTGATAATGTTTAAGTGAAGAAAGTACATCACAAATGACTACGATACTGTTTGTATAAAATGAGAATAAAGGAAATTGACTGACATAAATGCAAAAAAGCTATACAAAAAGCAAAGCAAAGAAAAACAAATACAGTATTGAGTATAATGGTTGAAGAGGAAGTCAGGGGGATGGGTTGAAAGGTGTACCATCTTATAAACATCTAGTGCAGGAATAGACTGATGCCTATGGAGTCTTTTTTTTTTTTTTTTTTTTTTTTACTCCTTGTCATTCAAAACCATCAGTTCATGAAAGGCAGGCTGCCCAGTGTCTCTCACCTTGACTCCTGTGGCCACGTCTGCTATGGAGACGACTTCTCCTATAACCAGGCTCCGACTGACAAAGTTCTTTGTTTTCTCTGCCTGAAAACATGACAGACCCAATGTCAAGATTTTCTTATGGTTTTTTCTGACCATTTAAATGAACGTTTTTTAAAATAATAAACAGATGTTACTTTTACAGTAAAAAAATTCAACACAGCAAAAGCAATTTTTAAATTAAGAAATAATTCCATCACTCTACTGAACAGTAGCCAATGTTTTCATCCCTTTTTAAAAAACTTTTATTGAAGTATAGTTGATTTACAATATTGTGTTAGTTTCAGGTGTACAGCAAAGTTATTCAGTTTTACATATATATATATATTTTTTTTCTTTTCAGATTCTTTTCCATTATAGTTTATTACAAGATACTGAATAAGTTCCCCGTGCTGTACAGTAGGACCTTGTTGTTTACCTCTTTTATATATGGTAGTGAGCATCTGTTCATCCTTTTTAATGGGGTCGTCTGGTCTCTGACCACAGACGAAGTAGTTAAAGACTCTCACACAATAGGAAGTCGACTGCATGTGCATGGAGGCCAGCCCCTGGCAGACTCCCCTTTGGCCTCACGTGGCCTTAACCAAGTTTGTCCCTGGGCCCCCTCACCACTACCACGGTTCTACACAGCAACTCAGACCTGCAGCATCTCTGCACCGACGCTCCCACCAACAGCGAGCAGCTGCGCAAGTCCAGGTGACAATCTTGACAAGACAGAGGATTTGGAAGATTTGGGAACATTCTGGACACAGGAAAAGCAATATTCTTCACTTTCCTTTCTAACCACAGAGCATCTCAGGGCTTTGATTACAAACCATGAGGTCCGGTCCCCCTTTGTTACCCTCTTCTCCCTTGCTGTGCACAGCAGCCTCGAATCCCAAAGCTACACAAGCACACTCTTCTCCACCAGCGAGAAGTGGGACAGGGCAAGAACACTGTCGCTGTTTTATTTTAGAATTTCAGAGGCAGGTGGCATTTCTTCCAAAGGTAATGGGCCCCTGAGTGTGTAAATTCCAATTATCTGTTGTTGGAATTAATGCTAGCCTTTCTGATTCACCAGTCTCTTCTGAGACGCAGCCTACAAAGCTGGTGCTTGTTGCCCACGTGCACAAGTGCATACGTGTGTGGTGCGTGTCTGCCTGTGTGTACGTGTGCATACGTGCTTGTAAACCGCCCCACCAGCAGCAGGAGGAGCCGACCTTCCTTGGAGGACTCTCAGTTTCCACACTGGCTTAGACTCTCTCCCCAGACATACATACTCTGCTTTCCCTCCCATAGGTTTTTACAATGTTTCTCTCAAGCATTATTAATTTTATCAAGCAGCAGACTGTCAAGATTTATGACTCTTATCGTGGCTCAAACCCAGTGCATCTTGTATTGATTATTTCCTAAAATACCTCCAAGGCTGGAGCACGTACCACTGCCTGGCTCCAGTATCCACTCACACGGGAGGGTTCGTTCCCAGCAAATAATAAAAAACAACTGCAGCGGATATTCGCGGGCTTTTTCAGAGGGCCCCTGGGTCCTCTGTCCCGACAGAGATCCCCACAACAATCCTCCAGGAGGAGCTGAGCAGGACAGGAAGTGCTGACCCCATGTCACAGATGGAAAAGTCTAGGCTCAGGGAGGTCAAAATACTTGTCCAACCAGGATCACCTAGTAAGTGGTAGAAAAAGGGCCAGAAACCAGATCTTCGTATTCTTCACATGGACCTCTTGTCCCCAGCCCTCAATGTCCTTCATTGTTAAGCAGGAGGGAGCCCCGGGACCCTGGGTGGTCCAATCTTTACCGCCAGCCCACCCCTCTTTTGCACCCCCAGCCCTGTCGCAAGAGAGCACCTGACACCAACACGTCCCAGTGCCCAGGTAACCGTGCTGACGGTCACCCCAGCCCACCTCATTCCAACACCCCCCTCCCCTTAAACCACCTGCTCTGCTGGAGCCAAACCTTAACCATCAGGACTAAGTAAATCCCTCAGAATCTCCAACCGGTCATGGTTTTCTTCATATTTAATTCTCTCCATTTACACTGTGGATGCAGGAGAAAGACTTTGTCATTGGTGGTATCCAACTGTGGTCATTTTTACTCACCAGTTTGAAATAAACTGCAGTCACATTTGCTAAAGAACCAATCCCAAATGTAGCCATCCTGGAGCATTATAAATTGTTCGTGACAGTTCCTTTCCTTCCCGAGTCTCTGCACGGGACCGCGATCTTTGCTATTAGATCTGATGGGCAATGCCGTAGGAGTTTGCCATTAATGCTGTGACGTTGACTGAAGCATTCATTTGGGCTGGTCCATCTCAAGACGTCGAGCAAAAAGTTCCAGAACTAAGATGAGGCTTGATTTGATGGATTTCCTTACTAGCATATATTTTTAAATATCTTTTCCACACGTAAATTCTCTCTTCAGTTCTTCTTTCATTTCCGCTCCACTAATTGTTCTTAAAGAATGTCTAATATTGACAAGGTTCCCCTCACATTCAATTGGCAGCATACTGAACTGCCCATACTCATAATGATCAATCAATAATTAATGCATTTTTCAGCATACATTTTTGCAGTATTTCTACTGTATCAATAGCTGCCTTCATTTAGATTTAATATATTCAAGCCAAACTCAATTCCCATATCAGACTGTTAGTTTATAGTAATTTTTAACGATAATGATTCCATAAATGTATGGAGAATATACTCAAACTTGTATTTTACCCTAAATTATACCCCATGCTATTTACATTTCTGCTTAATAAATTCAAACAGAAGGAAGGTAGTTTTCCCTAAAATAAACCCCATTTCTTTGTAGAGCACTTGATGTATCAGACCTTCATGATGTAATATTCTGTTACAAATCAAATTCTACAAAAATGTATATTTTTGGTTTTATAAGCCCAGAGAGTCTCTAAAAGACAAAATCTTCTTCTTCAACTAAAATCAACTTGATTCAACACTGCTTGGGTAATCTATAATCTGAGCTGTCTTCCCTCTGATATTAAAGACCCTTGCTGTCCCCTTTATAACCCATCAGTGGGCCCCATTAGGAGCCCTACCAAGAGGGGGTATGAATCAAGTTGATACAAGCATTCATGCACAAGTCTTTTTGTGGATATGTGTTTCCATTTCTCTTTTGTAAACTCCCAGGAATGCAACTGCTGGTTGAAGGGTAGGTTTATGTTTAATATTGTAAGAGGCCCCATTAGGAGCCCTACCAAAACCAGTTTCCTTGATCTTAGTTTTCTAACATCAGTCCCCAAACTGGCATATTTGCTTCTTCTGTCTTCTAGGTTTCAATTTCCCTATTTTAGTTACATCGTCTCAGTCTTACTGAATACATGTCCTTTTTTACAATGAGCCTTAAATTATTTTAGAAAGAGAAGGAATCAGAGTAAAATATACAAATAGAATAAATAAATTTTCAAGGCTTCAAGGATTTAGTCATCTGGGGCCTGCTCTAAACAAGATTGTAGCTTACTGGGCTATCCAGTCCTGACCCTCCCTCCAAAAGAGACCCCAATTCTGGCCACTTCTAACATCTCCCACCATCATCTTGCACCTGGACTACTGTTAACAACCTCCCAGCTGGCCTCCTGTCCCACTCTGCCCCAAACATCAGGCATGGTGATCTAATATTTATTATTAAGGTAAAATTTATATACAGTGAAATGCACAGAGCATAAATGCATGAGTTCTGGTCCGTTATCTACCTATGTAACCATCACACCAATTAAGATCATGGAACGTTCCCATGCCCCCCAGAAAGTGCCCTCTTGCTCCTTTTCAGAGTCCCTGCCCCCCACAGGCAACCACTCTTCTCTTTGAATCAACATTCACTAGCTTTGCCTGTTCTTGAACTTACATAAATGGAATCGTATGGTATGTACTCCTTCATGTCTGTCTTCTTCCAGGCAGATAAGGCATTCGTGTGGTTTTGTGTATCCGTAGTTCATTCTTTTTTATGGCTGAGTGGTTTTCCATCTGTGAGTATTCCACAATTTGTCCATTCTCTGACTGAGGGACATTTGGGTTGTTTCCAGCTTGGGGTTATTATGAATCAAGTTGATACAAGCATTCATGCACAAGTCTTTTTGTGGATATGTGTTTCCATTTCTCTTTTGTAAACCCCCAGGAATGCAACTGCTGGTTGAAGGGTAGGTTTATGTTTAATATTGTAAGGAAGTGCCAAACACGTTTGCAAAATGATTGTACCATTTTCCATTCCGACCAACAATATATGAGAATTCTAGTTGCTCCACATCCTCATCAATATTGTCAGTCTTTCCCATCTTTAGCTATTCGCGAGGGACTGTAGTATCACCCCATTATGGTTTAACTGTGCATTTCTCCAATGACTAAAGATGCTGAGCATTTTTATATGCTTATTGGCCATTTGGACTCTTTTATAAAGTGTCTTTCAAGGATTTTGCCCATTTTTTAACTTGGGTTGTGTGTCTTTTTATCATTGAGCTCTAGGAATTCTTTATATGTTCCGAGTACAAATCCTTTGTATCTGGACATAATTTTTTTTCAGATATATGCATTGCAGATATTCTTTCCTAGTTTGTAGATTGCCTTTTTTTTTTTTTTTTTTTGGCTGCGTTGGGTCTTCATTGCTGCGCGTAGGTTTTCTCTAGTTGTGGCAAGCAGGGGCTACTCTTTGTTGTGGTGCATGGGCCTCACATTCCGGTGGCTTCTCTTGTTGCGGAGCAGGGGCTTGAGGTGTGCAGGCTTCAGTAGTTGTGGCACGCGGGCTCAGTAGTTGTGGCTCGTGGGCTCTAGAGCACAGGCCCAGTAGTTGTCACATGTGGGCTTAGTTATCCTGCAGCATGTGGGATCTTCCCGGACCAGGGTTCGAACCCGTGTCCCCTGCATTGGCAGGCGGATTCTTAACCACTGCACCACCAGGGAAGTCCTGTAGATTGCCTTTTTATTCTCTTCATGATGTCTTTTGATGAACAATGGTTTTTAATTTTGATAAAGATTACCTTATCAGTTTTTTTTCTTTTACACTTTCAGCATTTTGAGGTCCTCTCTAAGAAACCTCTGCCTTCTCCTTTGTTCTTGTACAAACCTTGTAATTGTGGAATTTGTGTTCAGGTGTATAACACACCTCAAATTTTTTGTGTGTGTAGTGTGAGGTCGGGATCAAGGTTAAATTTTTTTCTATAGTTTTATCAGTAGTTCCAACGCCATTTATTGAAAAGACTTTCATTTTCCCATTGAATTGCCTTGGCAACACTGTCCAAAAATCAAGTGAACATAGGGGTGTGGATTTATTTCAGGACTCTTCATTCTGTCCCATTAATCTATGTGTCTATCCTAATGCCAATACCACATAATCTTGAGTAGCTTTTTAATGTCTTGAAATCAAATAGGGAGAGTCCTCCAAATTCGTCCTTTTTTAGAATTGCTTTAATGATTCTAGGCCTTTTGCATTTCCATGTATGTTTTTTGAATCAACTTATAAATTCTGATCAAGGAACTATAACACTTTTAAAATAAGCATTACATTGTGCTTGCCTTCTTCCTCTTCCCCATCCACCCTTGAGAAAACCCTCCAATGACTCCAGTTACCTTGGCAAAAAATCCAAACTTCTCACTGTGGCCTCCACGTCTGACTCTTCTTGCTCTCTGCTGTTCCTTATTCTCTGCTGATTCTCTCCTGGGACCACATAGTGGGATCCCTGACCAGAGTGCTGGGAGGATTCTGTGACAAAGGCTGTCTGTGGCCATTGTACTTCTGCCCTCCCCAGGGGCCTTGACTACTCCAGGAAAGCCCAAGAGGGGGAGGATGAAAGGTGACATTCCCACGGCTCTGTCCAAAGACATTTTTCATCTGTCACAACATTATTGCAGTATTTTGACAGTTTTGGATTTTCCAAATTCTTCCCTTAAATTTAATGCCTCTTGTCTGGCAGCATGCTTCATACCAAATTCCTAGCTGCCTTGAAAATTTTTCTGATTATTAGTGTAATCACATAATTTATCAATACTGACAACATGTAATGATGAATGCATCGTACTGACATCACCAGCCTGATGCATGAGCTTACTTCGCTGTTGACGAAAAGTGCATTTTTTACATTAATTTTAATTGAAAAGAGCGATGGATTATGTACCTTGCAACTTTACTGAATTTGTTTATCAGTTCTAACAGTTTTTTTGGTGGAAACTTTAGGGTTTTCTACATATAAGATCATGTCGTCTGTGAACAGAGATAGGTTTACTTCTTCTTTCCCAATTTACCATGCTTGATTTTTATCCCCAGCATCAACAACCATCTGACATAAATGTACTTTATTAGTTTGTGGCCTGCCTCGTCCCTAAAATGAAAGCTCCATAAAGCAGGTATTTTTTTACCTGCTTTGTTCACTGCCTCTTGAACTACCTCATAGTAGGTGTTCAATAAATAATTGTAAAATGAATGAATCATCTAGCCTGGCACATAGAAGGGACTTAGCAAATGATAACAAGTAATCATTATTGTTATTTTTAACATAATATTTCAATGCAAGAAGAATAATTATGCCTTAAAATGAGAAGTTTCCATTATGCAGAATGGTTTCCAGTGCAGTAAATAAATAGCACCAGGCTTCCAGCTGCACCAGAGTCCCCGGGGAAGGTCCCAGCTCACTCCCTGGCACGCCCTTTCAAGTAATCCCTGTGGCCGTCATGGATGACAACTCAGTTCAGGTGCCAATCTACACAGAGTAACTTCTATAAACAGGCCCTCCCTCTATCCTGTCGTCTCTGCTCAGATCCTCCACGGCGTCCCACGGGGCCAGGGCTGACCCGACCAGAGCGCTGGCCAAGTGGCCAGGGTCCAAGTCGTGGAGCCAGAGCTGGGACAGGGCCTCCTGCCAAAGTCAGCAGCACACAAGGCAGAGCCAGGGGCAGCCCACTAGGAAAAGCCTGGGTCCCAGTACAAACAGAAGCCAGAGGACCAAGGGCAGAGCCAAGGCCAGGGTGTTGGAGCCAAGAGCTCAAAGTAGGTCAGGAACCAGTCCTGGGATGGGGCTTCAGTCTGTTGGTGAAACCCCTGCTCAGATCCTTTTCTGCAACATGCCAATGGCTTCAGTGTAACTGCTTCCTGGGAAAGGCTGCTCCTTTTCTCAGGGGTTCATGAGGAAAGCAACAACGTTCCCCATTCCCTGATGCCTTCTAAGGGGAGCTGACTTTCAAATCTTATTCCATTCCAGATCTGATCACCGCCCTCCACCCTGGTATTTCTCTAAATACAAAAACCCAAACCATCCCAAACTGACACTATCTTAAATTCTGATGGAAATTTAATAATTACAGGATAATAAATATAATATAAATATAAAGCCGCCAATCCCCCTCCAAGCTGATCTGAGATGGGTGGTTTGAGAAAACAGTGGATGATTTAGACCAGCAGTTCTCAAGCTTTAGACCCCTTTATACTCTTAAAAATTATCTCGGGTACTTCCCTGGTGGTGCAGTAGTTAAGAATCCACCTGCCAATGCAGGGGACATGGGTTCGATCCCTGGTCCAGGAAGATCCCACATGCCATGGAGCAACTAAGCCCAAGCGCCACAACTACTGAGCCTGCGCTCTAGAGTCCGTAAGCCACAACTACTGAGCCCATGTGCCACAACTACTTAAGTCCGCGTGCCTAGAGCCTGTGCTCCACAACAGGAGAAGCCACCGCAGTGAGAAGCCCACACACCGCAACGAGGAGTAGCCCCCGCTTGCCACAACTAGAGAAAGCCAGTGCACAGCAACAAAGACCCAATGCAGTCTAATTAATTAATTAATTAATTAATTAATTTAAAAAAATTTTTTTAATTATCTCAGATTCCAGACTTACCTGGTGGCACAGTGGTTAAGAATCCACCTGCAAATGCAGGGGGACACGGGTTCGAGCCCTGGTCTGGGAAGATCCCATGTGCCGCAGAGCAACTAAGCCCGTGCGCTACAACTACTGAGCCTGCTCAAGAGGCACAACTACTGAAGCCCACACACCTAGAGCCTGTGCTCCACAACAAGAGAAGCCACCGCAATGAGAAGCCCGTGCACCGCAAAGACGAGTAGCCCCAGCTTGCCGCAACTAGAGAAAGCCCACACGCAGCAACGAAAACCCAACGCAGCCAAAAAATAAATTAATTGATTAATTATTTTTTAAATGGCAAAAAAAAAAATTATCTTGGATTCCAAAGAGCTTTAGTTTATGCAGGTTGTATCTATCAAGTTACTGTACTAGTAATTAAAGCTGAGAATTTTAAAAATGTTTATTCATTTAAAAATAACAATAATAAACCTATTACATGTTAATGTAAATGACATAATTCTTATGAAAAATAGCCACAGTTTTCAAGCCAAAAACTAAATCAATGAGAGGAATAGCATCGTTTCGCATTTTTACAAATTGTTTTAGCATCTGGCTTAATAAAAGACAGCTGGCCTCTCATGTCTGCTTCTGCACTCAGTCTGTAGCCATATGTTGTTTTGGTCGAAGTTGATGAAAACCTGGTGTCGTGCACGCAGGTAGTTGGACATCTACTTTTCAGATAGTAACAGAAAGGATCTTGGGTACCCCCACGTGTCCTCAGATCCTACTTTGAGAACCACTGGCTTCGGTAATGATGTTACCATGCCTAAGGCCCATGTGGATCATGGGGGTGAGGACGAGAGGAGCTCAGGATGAGAGAGAAGACGGCTGCGGACAGGGTTGGGGGGCAAGCAGTCATGGATGGAGTGGGGAACTTCATTATCCATTATCCATTGTCCCCGCTCCTCACTATACTTGGCCAGGAATAGCCTGAGTCCCACTGGCTCCCTCCTGAGAAAAGGAAATATTGGGATGGAGCATCCCTATGAGTCAGCCCTGCACCATGATTGGCAGGGACGAAATGCTGAATGGGAACAATTCAGAAGAATTAGAAACAATTCAGGAGAAACAGTACAGGGTACCAGGAAAGAAGGACAGTGTATCAGTATTCAAGCCAGGATGCACACTGTATCACCTGCAAGGTTTAAATGCTGATCCGATGGGCCTGACCAAAAGCCTGGATGGCAAGAGTTTGGAAAGCTCCGCAGGCGGTTCTAATGTGCACCCTGGGGTGAGACCCCCCCCAGATTTGAGTGGGTTCAGGAAGCAATCCACCTGGCTTTGAATCCATGCTCCACTACTTATATATACAGCTTACTAGTTGTATGACCTCTGGCCTATTACTCAGCTTCAGTTTACTCATCTGTAAAATGAGAATACCACTAGGGATGTCAGGAATATTAAATGAGATCATCCATTTAAAGTTCTTAGAGCTGTGACTGACACAAAATATGTATTTAGTAAGTGTGAGCTGTCACTGGTTATGGTGATTTTGGTGCAGGCTGTCAGCCCCTGTTGGCTTCCAGGGTGTCTCTGAGAGGGTGCCACACAGACAGGACCAGGCACCCAAGGGAGGGGCTGGGGTCCAGTCCCAGCACTGCCACAAAGCAGATGTCCCGACTGGGTCCTCCGTCTCCTCATCTGGAAATTCCGGGAGTCAGAGACTTCCACCCACGCAGGACCCAGTCCTGAATCCTCAGGGAGAGAGGAGAGAGTTGGCTGAGGGGCACAAATGTGATGTCGCTGGAAACAGGTGCAGGAGGAGTTGAAAAGGTGCAATGAGATTGTTCACATCGTGTGTGTGTGTGTGTGTGTGTGTGTGTGTGTGTGTGTGTGTGCGAGCGTCCGCGCGCACTCTGTAGTCAGGCTGAGATACTGTTTTCCGTTTTAAATTATTGAAACACCTCAAATCTACTGCAGTTGACAGAGGGGATAAGACAGAGTGGAAACATTTTAATGGCTTTTTCTCAGCCTGTGGGCTGTCCACCGAGCCCTGGGATGAATGAGGCTCGCTCCTCGCTTGTCCTCAAGGACATCATCGTCACATGTTACACGCTGCACTCTGCCTGGGAGCTTATCCAATCATCCCCAAAAGTTAAGAGCAACACGAGGGCCAGGGGAAGATGGAAGGACCTGGAATGCTCTCTGAACTGGCAGTCCATGACTCAATATTTTCATGCAGAGGTGGGATGAATCATGCAACACTTCTAGAATTACTGGACGTGGACAGCTCCGCCAGCTGTTCACAGGGGGGAATTTGAGAGCCTTCACATGCAGATGTGCTGCTGAGTCTTATGACACCCGGCCCATGAGATAAGCCTGCAGCCCCAGTGACCGATGACTGACTGGTTTAATTTCCTTCAGGTTCGTTGGCTTTTGCAAACTCACACAGAGAGAAGCGTCAAACAGGCTGAAATAACTAACAGAAATGAGCTGGAGGGATCATCCAGGGCCAATCCTGTGCCTCCCAGAGGAATTACACCTCATCATATGGGACAGGGCTGTCCAGTCTGCTGACGACCACGGAGGGAGCCATGAAAACACGGAGATAATTGGATCCAGGGCTTAACACGCTTCATCAGTAGCGAGAGTACGCAGGCTAATCCTTCAGACGTGGGGGGCTCAGGCTGCAACTGGTAAACCTCATTAAAGGATCAACCCTCACATCCGGGTCTTGATTTTTGACACTAACTTAAACCTTAGACATGTTGGGCTGATTAAGGGGGCAGGAGACTGGCCCCCATGTCAGAATCTCACCTTCCTGCCAGCCCCACACCGGACACATTTGGAGGCCAGATTCTGATGGAGAAAGTGGCTGAAAGCAAAGAGGGACTGGGGTTTTTATGTTTGGTTGTTTGTTTGGTTGTTCATTTGTTTGTTTGGTTGGTTGCTTGTTTGGTTGGGTGGTTGTTTGTTTGGTTGGTTGGTTGGTTGGTTGGTTGGTTGGCTGTTTGGCTGTTTGGTTGGTTGGTTGGTTGGTTGGCTGTTTGGCTGTTTGGTTGGTTGGTTGGTTGGTTGGTTGGTTGGTTGGCTGTTTGGCTGGTTGGTTGGTCAGTTGTTTGGATGGCTGCATTCACCTCTAAATGTTTCATTGAGAGGCAATTTACTAGCTTGAACATCTACTTTGCCAGCATGTTCTACTTGGTATGAAATGATTTTCCAGACTCTGCCAGCATGCTTCACCCTGTTCTGGGGGTATTTCCTTGCACACTCTCTCCGAGGTGATGCCGTGCCCTTGTCACCTTAGAGGGACTGCAGGACCTCACCAGGAGGTGAGGTGCCAAAGCTCTGCCTGTAATTTCTTCCTCAGGAGAAGATGCTGAGCTCTGTCCCTGCCTCCTCAGGACAGACAGCCAACCGAAGGGGGTGGGTGGGTGGTGATCTGGTCTCAATCACGGACTCAGGCCCCCACCAGCTCTGATCCACACTCCACAGAGAAACAAGCCCCCGTGGTCTCCTGAATGGGAAAGACCTCCACCCCCTCAGTCCTCAGCCTCTCCCTCCGCAGACCACGCTGGGCAGGAAGGGGGCCAGGCTCACGGCAGAATACATTCAGCTCCTCAGCACCTACTGAAGCTCATCCCCAGTTCAGGGCCCTCCCCCAGGGGTCTCACCAGGGGGTATTTTTTTCCTGTGTAAAGTGTTAGGTTTAAGGAAGCTATGAGGCTGCATGAATTGACTTAAATTTGCCTAAAATATAGAGCTTCTAATGCTAGCATCACAAAAGAATCCTCTCATCCCATATTCTTTCTTTCCTTCTTTCTTTTTTTTTTTTTTTAAATTTATTTATTTATTTATTTATTTTTGGCTGTGTTGGGTCTTCGTTTCTGTGCGAGGGCTTTCTCTAGTTGTGGCGAGTGGGGGCCACTCTTCATCGCTGTGCGCGGGCCTCTCACTGTCGCGGCCTCTCTTGTTGCGGAGCACAGGCTCCAGACGCGCAGGCTCAGTAGTTGTGAAGCACGGGCCTAGCCGCTCCGCGGCATGTGGGATCTTCCCAGACCAGGGCTTGAACCCGTGTCCCCTGCATTGGCAGGCAGATTCTCAACCACTGCGCCACCAGGGAAGCCCTCTTTCCTTCTTTCTTTTAATGAGGTTAAATTGACTAAAATAATTTAACTGCATTGAGAGTGGCAATTTGTAGGCAAACAAGACATCCATTTTGGACAAGTCTAAAATGCTTAAAAAGCCCATAAAAGTAGTTCACTACGTTTCTCAGATATTTGAGTTTTACACCCCAAATTATATTTGTTTTGTGAACAAATATTTCATTACCTCTGCTCATTCCCCTACTCCCTGGCCTGTGGGCTCGGGAAAAGTGAATCAATTAGGTTAACACAGGGAGGGGACAGAAAAGGAAGGCGAAGGAGCCACTCCCCCATACCGACCACATTGTCTGTTTCCCCCAGGGCAAAATTAATGTGCTTCCTTCCACAAGTCACAAAAGCAAACAAAACAAAAGGAAATCTTTTTCATTCTCTGTCTCTCTCTCGTTCACTCACACACACATGACACCAAAATAACAATGAAACTCACCTGATCCTGAATTGTACGTTTTAACAGAGGTAGACCCATGGTAAACGTCACTCTCTGAAATGTCAAAGCTCTCATTTCACCCAGACTCAAAGCATACCTGTGACAAATGGATACAAAATGGATGTTAAGACGTTGGATTGATGGTGACCATGAGTGGAGCCTTTGGACCCAGGGATCTGACAGAACAGACATCTTTGCTGGGTCTCTCTAGAGCTCTTGTTTGATGCTGTGTGTCAAAGGAGACCACCATGTATATGACACAGACTGTGGGGGGCGGTCAAAATGGAAGGAAAGAAAGAAGGGTTCCCTGACAATGACCTTAAAACAAGACTCTAACATTTCCTCCTCTACCCAAGTGTCCGGGATAGGAAAATGGGGGAGATGGGAGAGACCTGTGTGGTGGCCCCGGGAGTGTCACCTAGAATTTCCTTCAAGAGAACCCACAGTGGGAGCAGCATTTCCCAGCAACCTGCAGCTGCCATTCCTTGGAATTAACCTTGGTGTTGGCCCCAGGCTGCTCTGCCCTCAGGCTGCTCCCGGCTGGTGATGAGCATGGCAAGGTTCTAGACTCAGGCCATTCCTGCCCAACAGGAGACTTTTGCCCAGGGACCCCCAGCAGCCCACGCAGACTGTCTCATGACGGTGCCGGGCCCTTTCTTCTCCCTCATTTCATGGTGTCAGCCCCGCTCGCACACATCCCAAAGGTTCCCCCACCTCCTGCAGCTCCCTCCCTGTGACCCTTCTAGATGTTTCCCCAGTAAGTCGACTGCACATCTAGTCCCATCTCGGTGTCTGTTTCTCAACGAACCTCGACTGACGTAGGAGGGGAGGATCCACGCTGTCGCCTAAAATGTTTAAACACAAAGCACAGCCAGAGTTTGGGGGAAACCTCACTCAGCTTTGGATCCTGACTGTCACTAACTGCGTGACCAACATCAACATCCCGTGGCTCCATCCTCCCATCTGTACGACGGGAATGAGAGTCACGCATAACTCAGAGGAGTGTCATTTCAAACGCTTAGACTAGGGCTTGCATATATATGGTAAGTGTTCAATAGTAGTAACTGCCATTCACGCTCTTAGTTACCCCATCTCCTCCTTCTCAAGGGCAGGAACTGTGTCAGACCCATTTTTACAGTCCCAGGACCCCTACAAGGCCTGGCCCACGTGAGGCCCCATTCAATGGTGGTTGAACTTAAACGTATTTGGGTCCTCTAGTTTCATGACCAGATCGTGGAGGCAGTGTCCCCATGGATGCCCCCAAAGACATGCTCACTACACATACTGTCCTGATGTCAAGTTCATTTCCACCCAGAATACAAACTGCATGGATTCAGAGTCCACATCTTAAACTCCTGTGTAGCCCCTGAGGACCAGCAGAGCATCTCACATTTAAACATTTTCCCTAAATACCTGCTGGCCAATTGCCCCAGACCAAACAAGAACCATCTTGACTTTCTCTTTTCCATCCAGTCTGCAGGTAACTGAAAAATCCAAGAGGACCCACTGTGCATTCTGGAATGTAAAAGATAACCCCCCCACCAAAAAAAAAAAAAAAAAAGCCAAATGGTCACAGAAACTCCCTAACAAAAAAATCTTGAGACAGGACAGGCCCATTCTTACTTTTTTCTTTTTCTGAGTCAGAACCACTGGTGGGGATTTCAGTAGAAACATTACTGCATGAAGTCAGTATTTTCCCTAAGGAGAACAGAAAATTAAAATGCTAATTTCAATAAAATGGGAGACTGGAAAAATCTCCAGATTTGAACATACAAGTAAGGCCTGCCCAAAGCATCTGAGTCAAGCAGGCTTTGGGCAGGAGAAACTGAAAAGAAGAACCACAGAAAGAGATCTCATAGCACAAGGGCCAAATGGTGACCGATCTCAGGAAATGCTAGTAAAAATTCACTTCCTAAATGGAAAATGTGTACACCAAGATGTAAAACCTATAGCTCTTATCTGGAAAGCGGGATAAGAATGGCAGTGAGCTAGCAGATAGCACGAGGCCCGCTGGTCTCTGAGCTATAGGTTTAGGGTCAGGGTGACATGAAGAATCACATGCACAGGTCACGTTTGAGAGAAGTGGTCTATCTCAGTGGCAGCGGGGAAGGAAAAAGTTGCCATGTTATAAAAAGGACCCACCCTGGATCACTATCCAAGCTTCTCCCAGCCCCCCAACCCTGAAACCCCTTAGAAAATCCAGGCTAGAAATCATTCAGTTTCGCTCACATCATTCAGTTATAAGTAATAAACAGAAATTAGCATAGAATTGAAACAATGACCCTACAAAGAGCAGCAAATCTATTAAAAAACTAAAAATGCTCATCAGGGGGAAAAAAGTCATCTTCTAGCAAATAAAAATTGTGACCAAATATTATCTACATATTATATAAAACCAGTTGTGTGGGACTTCCCTGGTGGCACATTGGATAAGAATCCGCCTGCCAATGCAGGCAACATAGGTTCGAGCCCTGGTCCGGGAAGATCCCACATGCCGCAGAGCAACTAAGCCCGTGTGCCACAATTACTGAGCCTACACTCTAGAGCCTGTGAGCCACAACTACTGAGCCTGCGTGCCACAACTACTGAAGCCCGCACGCCTAGAGCCCATGCTCCGCAACAAGAGAAGCCACCACAGTGAGAAGCCCGCGCACGGCAAAGAAGAGTAGCCCCCACTCACCGCCAACTAGAGAAAGCCCGCGTGCAGCGACAAAGACCCAACACAGCCAAAAATAAATAAAATTGAATCTTTAAAAAATATAAATAAATAAAATAAAATTAAATAAATAAATAAAACCAGTGGTGTGTTAGAGCCAGTTTAAATTAGCCCATGAGATACAATTGTTAAATGTTAAAGAATTTTTGTGAACTAGTTTTTAAACACAGTCATTATCAAAAATTAATATATAGAAAGTTACACTGAAATAAATTCTATTTTAAAAATAAAAGTAATACTCAAGCTCATCCCTCCCTAATTATGTTATTATATTTTACTATTATCTATGTTCTTCGGGTTGTTTATGTGTATTGGTGGAAATACTATATAATGGAGGACTTCCAGTCCTGCCAAGGTGCAATAGCCCCATTCCTCCCAGATCCTCCCTCTTACAACTAAAAAGCCCTAGACATTGCACAATAAACAAGCATAGCATGACTCTGAAAAGTACAAAGAAGAAGGCAGACCACCTGGGGGAACTCAGAATTCACCTGGGTTTCTTTATTGCCTCCCATGTATGTATGCTGGACAAGATGCTATAGAATCTTCCAACCCAGAATCTCCAGCAGACACAGACAAAAAGTACTGCAAGAGAAGCCTGTTCTCCTTAGCTGAAGGATGCACAAGGGTCTGGAGTTACTGGGCAAACAACAGACTGCCTTTGGGAGTGCGGGCAGGGAAGCAGACCATCACAACTGGCAGTGTGGACATGCAGCAGGATTCCCAGCATCAGTTGGGACAGGAGGCTTTCAGATCACATGGGCTGCCAGGGGGCTTGCAGAGACGTGGGCTCAGCTAAAATCTAGCCTCAGAGTGGGGAGCTCTGGAGTATAAGTGGCACCACAGAGTTGTCCCACTCTGTCAGTCAGTAGCTGTGGGCACTCCCAGTGAGAAAGCATAACCTCAGGCATTTCCTGGGAAGGTCGCTCCCATTGGGCAAGGACAATTCCAAGGAGCTTCGCTGTGAGTTGATACCAGTCAACGTTGATAGCAGCTAGGAGATGAGTGTAGAGGCCTGGTAAGGGGATCAGGGTGGGGTATCAACAGCAACTGCTACAGCAGCTGACTACAGAAATCAGGAGAAGAAAATAACAAGTTAAACTAAAGGAAAGGAGAAAAAATAAATTATTAAAAGAAAAGCAGAAAAGTAATCAGTTAGAAAACAGAAAGGTATAACTAGTAAATCCAAAAGCTGGTTCTTTGAAAACAACCACCATAGAGGTTTTTGTTAAACATTGTACTGGGGGAGTCAGCCAATGCAGTTAGACAAGAGAACAAAATTTAGAGAAATCGAAATTGGAAAGAAATGGGTAAAACTCTCACTATTTACCAATGATGCACGTGTTAGATTGATTGTATTGATGGCCCCTCTGCTTGACCTCTCCTTGATCCCTGTCCTTTGACACTGCAGTTCTCATAAAGAGGCAGAGTCTGCTTCCCCAACCCTTGAGTCTGAGCTTGGCCATGTGACTTGCTTTGGCCATTAAGATATTGGTATCTTTGAGAGACATGAAGGCTCGAAAAAGTATTTGTGCATTTCCTTGCTCTCTTACTCCTCTGAAATCCCCCCTGAGAATATGCTTGAGATAATCTAAGAACATGCCTGGACTAGCCTAAGGGGTGGGGTGGGGTGTATAAAGTAAGAGGCAAGTAAGAAGAGCTCAGTTGTCTCAGCCAAAGCCATCATAGACCAGCCTACCTCCAGGCAACCCCTAAACATGTGGAAGAAGCCAGTCAAGATCAGAAGAGCTGCCTATTCAACCTACAGCTGACTACAGATTCATGAATGAGCCCAGACAAGACTAGAAGAACCCCCCCAGCCACGCACAAACTCATGATCCATAATATTGATCAATTATTGTTTTGAACTGCTAAGTTTTGCATTATAGGTAACTGATACAATAGTTCTATATACCTGGAAGCCCCCAAGACAACTAAAATTACTACAAACAATAAGAGGTGGCAGGCTACACAATTAACAGAAGTTAATGGCTTTCATATAGATATATAAACAATCAGAAAGTACATGAAAGAAAAGATCCCAGTTGCAAAAGTAATAAAACAAAAGAAAAATATACTTAAGAATAAACTTTTTATATGTACATAACTTATCTGAAGAAAACTTTAAAACACTCCTAAAGTACACAAGCAAAAACTTGAACAAATAGAAACATGGACCATTTGTTTTAATAGGAAGAAACGCCACAAAGAAATCAATTCTCCCTAAGTTAATTTATGCAGTCAATATGATCTAAATAAAAACACCAATAAGGGATTTTGAAGTTCACATATGAAAGGAAACTAGCAAAAACAACCAGAAAAACTCTAAAAATGAGGAGCTATGATCTGTGTGATAAGGTCTCAGTAATTCAACCGGTGCAAAAATAGGCAGATAGACCAATGGAATAAAATAGAATGTCGAGAAACGGAATTAAGTACATATGGAAAGTTAATATATTTCAGAGAAAGCTGGGATATCAAATCTTGGGAAAAACAAAACATTGAGATGTCCTAATTGGGTAGCCAACTGGAAGAAAAAATTAAGTTGAATCCCTATCTCACACCATATACTAGAATAAATTCCAAATTGATCAGGATTTATGTGGAGGAAAAGAAAACCACAAGGTATTAAGATAAAACATAAAGAACTCTTTCATGATCTCAATGCAATAAAACCTTTCTAATATGATATAATATTTAAAAGCCATAAAGAAAAATTTGATAAATGTGACTATATAATAACAAAAACTTGTGCATGACAAAAACACCTTAAGAATAGTCAAAAGACAAATGACAAACAGGGACAAAATATTTGTTACTGATGTCATTGCAAAGGGATGAAGCTCCCTAATTACAGAGCTCCTATAATTCATTAAAAACATACCAGCAAGCACAACAAAGGAAACCATCAACAAAACGAAAAGACAATGTAGTGAATGGAAGAAAATATTTGCAAATATATGACCAACAAGGGGTTAATATCCAAAATATATAAACAACTCATACAACTCAATGTCAAAAAAACAAACAACCCAATTTAAAAGTGGGCAGAAGAAAGACATTAATAGACATTTTTCCAAAGAAGAAATACAGATGGCCAACAGGCACATGAAAAGATGCTCAACATTGCTGATTATTAGAGAAATGCAAATCAAAACAACGAGATATCACTTCACACATGTCAGAATGGCTATTATCAAAAAGACCACAAATAACAAATGTTGGCAAGGATGTGGAGAAAAGGGAACCCTTGTA
Source organism: Balaenoptera ricei (assembly GCF_028023285.1). NCBI lineage: Eukaryota > Metazoa > Chordata > Mammalia > Artiodactyla > Balaenopteridae > Balaenoptera > Balaenoptera ricei. The sequence goes on along the minus strand of NC_082651.1, from coordinate 11,564,985 downwards.
CATTGTTGGTGGGAATGTAAATTGGTGCAGCCACTATGGAAAACATTATGGAGGTTCCTCAAAAAACTAAAAATAGAACTACTATATGATCCAGGAATTTCACTCCTGGGTATATATCTGGAAAAAACAAAAACACTAATTGAAAAGATACATGCATCCTAATGTTCAAAGCAGCACTATTTACAATAGCCAAGATATGGAAGCAACCCAAGTGTCCATCAACAGATGAATGGATAAAGAAGATGTGGTATGTGTATATATATATTATATACATATATGTATGTATATATACACAATGAAATATTAGCCATAAAAAAGGATGAACTTCTGCCATTTGCAGCAACGTGGATGGATCAGGTGAGAATATTATGCTTAGGGAAATAAATCAGACAGAGAAAGACAAATACTGTATACTATCACTTATTTGTGGAATCTAAAAAATAAAACTAACGTATCTAGCAAAACAGAAGGAGACTCACAAACACAGAAAACAAACTAGTTGTTACCAGTGGGGAGAGGGTGGGGGAGGAACAAGATAAGGGCATGGGATTAAGAGATACAAACTACTATGCATAAAAGAGATATGCGCTCTTTTTCTCTTGTCCGCCATCCTATGTGCAGTTGGATTTGCTCCTCGTCATGTCTTCTCACAAGACTTTCAGGATCAAGCGATTCCTGGCCAAGAAACAAAAGCAGAATCGTCCCATTCCCCAGTGGATTCGAATGAAAACTGGTAATAAAATCAGGTACAACTCTAAGAGAAGACATTGGAGAAGAACCAAGCTGGGTCTATAAGGAGCCTCACATATGAAGTGGCACACATAATCAGAACATCACTAGTGTCTGGAACAGCTGCCTGTGTTTGATGCTCTCTCCTCTTTTCTTGATCTTTCCTCACCACTGCTCACTGTGTAGCTCAGTAATAAACATGTGAACCTTTTGTTGGAAAAAAAAAAGAGATATGCAACAAGGATATATTGTACAGCACAGGAAATTACAGCCATTATTCTGTAATAATTTTTAATGAAGTACGATCTATAAAAATACTGAATCACTATGCTGTACACCTGAAACTAACATAAAATTGTAAATCAACTATACCTCAGTTGAAAAAAAACAGACCAAAAGGGGGCAAATGATTTGAACACATGGGCCACAGAATAAGAAATACAAGTGATACAAATATATTTTTAAATCTCTGCTCTCATATGCAGTAAGAGAAGCACAAATTAAAACTACACTGAAATACTGATTTTTACCTATTACGTGAACAAAATCCACACAGTCTGATAACACACGACATTGGCAACGTTGTGAGGAGCTGATGTTCTCACACACTAGCCCGAGGGACGGAGGGTACAAACTGGTACAGTCTGCACGTGCAACAATTAAACGATATCTATCAAAATTACAAATGAACCTACCTTTTGACCCAGCAATTCCACTTCTAGAAACTTATCCTTTGGACATCCTCACACATGTGAGGAGAGATAAGCTATAGAATAATATGAGGTATGGATCCTCTTTTTTAATATAAACTGTAGTATTTATCAATTACAAATTTTGTAATCAAAAAAGAAAAATGTGGATCAAGAGAAACATCAAACTAAAAAGACCAGACAGCAAAGCCTATGGGAATGCCATGTGGTGTGTTTTACAGACAAGATTCTAAAACGTAAGTAACTATTGATAGCTCTCTCTTTACACTTCCATTCCAGTAACTTTTTGATAAAATGGTTGTTATTCATCTGTTTTAAAATCCCAAATTCAGAGCGAATTCCCTGGCGGTCCAGTGGTTAAGACTCTGAGCTTCCACTGCAGAAGGCACCGGTTCATCCTTGATCGGGGAACTAAGATCCCGCATGCTGCGCGGCGCGGCCCAAAAAATTTAAATTTAAATTTAAAAAAATAAAATAAAATCCCTAATTCACATTAATTTCACATTATTTTCACATTAAACTAAGCTTCTTACTCATACGGATACCAAGCATCTCACTGGAGTCAAATTTTAGTAACAGATTATGTCAGTCTACGTAGAAAAATAGGACACAGGACAAGATCAGGTGAGGACTATTAATGCACAGATAATATATACACTGGCCAGAGGAACTGAGAAATTATTATAACCAATAAAATAAACATACCTCAAGAAAATTGGGTTACTACTAAATAGCTCTCAACTATTAATACCCAACCTCCTTACATTAAAGAAATTTCTCAACAGGGACAAGTTAGACATTTTAATTACAGGTCTTTCACATTCCCCACCCCGACTCCCAAAATGCACTATTAGGGATAAGCATAATGCTCCATGGGCATAAGCTACTCACTATAGTGTTGTAACAGCACGACATTGCAAACATCTAAAAGACCATCAGTAGAAAAGTGATTGAGTAAGATATGGTACAGCCATACAATAGGATATTACACAAAAAGAAAATTTTCTTTCTATGGCAATATGGAGAAATTGCCAAGATATGTTTTAAATGAAAAAAATCAAGGTGCAAACAAGTGAATATATTTCTTTCACTGCTGCTCTATATGTTTAAAAAAGAAGACTACATATTTGCTTGGTAGATGTTGTTTTTTTTAAACCAGAAACTGGTAACAGTGTTTAGCTTTTGTGTGAGTGGGGTGGAGGTGGGGGGAATTGGGCAGAGAGGGAACAGCACTCTACCTTTATATGCTTTCTGCCTTTTGAACCGTGTTAAAATAATACCTATTCCAAAAACAGATGTTTTAAAACATGTTAAATTGTACATTTAAACATAACCACTAGATGGCGCTTGTTCTTCATCCAACTGCCACCCCCAAGGAATTCATTCCTATTTAACAAAGAAATTAAAGCTGGATGAAGAAGTTTTAGAAACTGTCTCCCTGAAAGCTTGAACATCTGCTTATCATAATCTGAATATTTAAATTCCTAACACTTTTCAAGCAAAAAGGTAACCAACTCTGCGATGGAAAAGTCAGGGTTTCAGGAACATCTCAAGCTCTCCCAACTCCTATGCAACATGCATATTTGTGCATTTTCTGTCTTTAAATATAAACCTCCACGTTTAGCAATCTTAATGGGACACCTTAAATACTATGTGTATAACGATACGGTATAAATCATAAACAACGATGGTTTGGGGTATTTTATAATAACAGATATAATTTCTCTTTTCTGGTTTCTTGGGTCTGTAAGATATAAAGATTTGGCAAATATTATTATCTCTCTGCCTCAAATGGCAGAGAGAGGCCCTATAGAATTAAGAGACTTGGCAGATCCTGGGTGGATGGCGTTAGTGTCAAGATTAAGAGACGCATCTGCGGGGGTGTGTCTGTATGGGGTACAGAGAGAGCCCTGCTCTACCCTCAGCAGCTCCACCATCATCTGACTTATCGGTGGTCTGTGCAGGATTTAGCCTGAGAAAAAATGGTCCCTTTACTAAGAACAAGGTTGAAAACCTTTGAACTAGGATATGCCACCAGCAAGAACTAAAGCGAAAGACACGAATCTCACCTTCCCTCGGAGAGGTGAAGGGTGTGGGCATCCAGCATGAATAAGACGAAGCTTTACTGGGAAGTTTCACACGTGGAATTAGGACCAAACCACAAGATACTAAGTTTCAAAATCGAATCATAAATACCTACTAGAGAGGTGAAGATAAAAAATACTGACAATACCAAGTGTTAAGGTGCAGAGCAACTGGATCCCTCATTCACTGCTGGTGGGAAATATTTAAAAAGTGGTACAGGCATCTGGAAGAGTTTGACAACGTCTTAATGAAGCTAAATACACACTTATGTTTACAACTCAGCAATTCCACTCCTGGGTATTTACGCAAGAGAAATTAAACCTTTTGTTTACACAAACACTTATACATGAATGTTTATAGCAACTTTATTTGCAATCTCCAAAAACTAAAAACAACCCAAATGTCCCTTGAGGGGGGCATAGATTAAACTGTGGTACATCCATACAATAGGGTACTACTCAGCAATAAAAAGGAATGAACCACTGATACACATGACAACTGGGATGGATCTCCAAGGCATTGTGTTGAGTGGAAAAAAGCCAATCTCAAAAAGTTACATACGATAGGATTCCAATTTTATAACATTCTCAACATCACTAAATTATAGTAATGAGGTACAGATCAGTGGCTGCCAGGAGTTAGGGTTATGGGGAGAATCTGACTCTAAAGGGGAAACACAGGAGGTTTCTCTGTGGTGATGGAATGGTTCTGTATTCTGATTGTGGTGGTTGGTTACACAAAACTATACGTGTGAACTACACACACACACACACACACACACACCCACAGATGTCCTCCAAAAGATTTGAACAGACACTTCACAAAAGAATGACCAATATAGGGCTTCCCTGGTGGCGCAGTGGTTAAGAATCCGCCTGCCAATGCAGGGAACACGGGTTCGAGCCCTGGTCTGGGAAGATCCCACATGCCGCGGAGCAACTGGGCCCGTGAGCCACAACTACTGAGCCTGCGCGTCTGGAGCCTGTGCTCCGCAACAAGAGAGGCCGCGATAGTGAGAGGGCCGCGCACCGCGATGAAGAATGGCCCCCGCTTGCCTCAACTAGAGAAAGCCCTCGCACAGAAACGAAGACCCAACACAGCCAAAAATAAACAAATAAATAATTAAATAATTATTAAAAAAAAAAAAAAAAAAAGAATGACCAATATAAAAATGACCGATAAGCATGAGAGAAAAAGCTCAACGTCATTAAGTCACCATGGAAATACAAATTAAAATCACAATGAGATACCATTACACACCCACCTGAATGGCTAAAAAAAAGTTTTTAATGAGAAACCTAACTATGAACAAGGATGTGGAGCAACTAAAACTCTCATGTTTTGTTGTGATAATGTAAAACAATACAGTCACCTTGGGGAAAGGTTCTGTCAATTTCTCATAACACTAAACATATACCTACTCTATGACCTAACAATGACACTCCTAGTATTTACCCAAGAAAAGCAAACTGTTCATAAAAATTCTTGTAGAAGAATGTTCATACCAGCTTTATCAATAATAGCTCCAAACTGGAAACAGCCAGGGCATCCATCACTAATAGAACAGATAAAGAAACTATGGTCTAGTCGTAAAATGGAATACTACTTACTTAGCAATAAAAAGGAATGTACTATTGATACACATAAATGGCATGTATTAATCTAGAAAACATTATACTGGGCTCTCTGGGATCACTTGCTCTGGAGGAAGCCAGCTGCCATGATGTGAGGACACTCAAGCAGCTTCATGGAGAGGTCCACATGGGAGAAACACTGAGGCTTCCTGCCAACAGCCACGTGAGTACACCACCTTGGGGGTGGATCTGCCAGCCCCAGTCAAGCCTTTATATGACTTAAGCCCCAACCAAAAGCTTACATGCAACCTCATGAAAGACCCAGTGCCGCCCAGCTAAGATGCTGTGAAATTCATGACCCACAGAAACCGGTTGTTAAGTTTTGAGGTAATCTGCTACACATCAATAGATAAGGAGTACACATGGCATTGTCATACACACAAACAACTGATGGGCATGAACTAGTATCTTATTTTAAAACACTTTAATAATATGTAACACACCAAGAACAAAGCAAGAATCATAAAAGTATAGCCTAATGAATTATCACGAAGATTACACACACCTGTATAATCTCTATCCAAGTGCAGGGAAATCACATTACATCACCAGACTCTCCCCTTGGTCTCCCTCTCAATCACTCCCTCCCTCCTGCCCATACTAGCTGCTGTCCTGACTTGTAACTCCATAAATTATTTTTGACTGCTTTTAAATATTAAAGAAATGGGATTAGACACTATGTATTCTTTTGAGTCTGGCTTCTCTCACTCAACATGGCTAATAAGATTCATCTTAGTGTCTACTGTAGCTGTGTTTCACACATTTTCATTGCTGTGTGGGATTAAACTGAATTAATATACCACCAAAAATATGCTGTGTGAACATATTGTGTAATTCCATTTGTATTAAATTCTAAAACAGACAAAACTAAAACACAGTAGGAACAAAAACAGAACAGTGGTTACCTCTGGGAGGGGAAGGGCAGGGCCTGGGAAGGGCATGAGGGACCTTTCTGGGGTGATAGTAGTGTTCTCTATTTTGATAGGGGTTTGGGTTACATAGGTGAACGCATCTGCCAAAATTCTGAGAGTGTACACTTAATAGTTTTGTATTTCATTGTACTTTACAGCAAAAGAAAAAATCTGAGCCATGTTGACAGGATGTACGCCATGTAATGATATGTATGATGTGATGTGACGTGATGTGACGTGACAGGACAGGATAGGATATATGGTATGATATATGATATGATATGATATGGTGTGATGTGATGTGATAGGATAGGATAGGATAGATGGTATGATATGATATAATGTGATGTGATGTGATGTGATGTGATATGATGAGAAGGGCATCTCCCCTCATATGCTTCCCCAGAACCCAGAACCTCAGCCTAAACATGAGAAAAACATCAGACAGACCTGAATTGAGGGACATTCAACAAAATACCTGACCGATACTTTTCAAAAGTGTCAAAGTCATGAAAAACAGGGAAAGACTAAGGAATTGTCACAGCCCAGAGGAGGCCAAGGAGCTGTGACAATGAAACACATGGTGTCCTGGATGGGGTCCTGGAAGAGAAAGAGGCCATCACGGGGAAAACTGAGGAAACCTAAGTAAAGTCTAGAGTTTAATTCATAGCAACGTACCGATGCCGCCGCCTTCGTTTTGACAAATGTACCATGGTTCTGTAAGATGTTAACAACAGGGGAAACTTGGTGAGAGGGAGATGAGAAAACTCTACTATCTCTGCAACTTTTCTATAAATTAAAAATTATTCCAAAATAAAAAATCCATTTTAAAAAGAGACAACAAAGCAGAAACTAACACACCATTGTAAAGCAATTATACTCCAATAAAGATGTTAAAAATAAATAAAATTTTAAAGAGACAACAAGCAAGGCAACAACAAAATCAAAAAGGCCATTGTGTATTAAAATACACACACACACACACCACCGGACAGGAATAAAGGCGCAGACGTAGAGAATGGACTTGAGGACACGGGGAGGGGGAAGGGTAAGCTGGGACGAAGTGAGAGAGTGGCATGGACATATATACACTACCAAATGTAAAACAGATAGTTAGTGGGAAGCAGCCGCATAGCACAGGGAGATCAGCTCGGGGTTTTGTGACCACCTAGAGGGGTGGGATAGGGAGGGTGGGAGGGAGACGCAAGAGGGAGGAGATATGGGGATATATGTATATGTATAGCTGATTCACTTTGTTATAAAGCAGAAACTAACTAAAGCAGAAACTAATAATTTGCGTATTAATTATACTCCAATAAAGACACTATAAAATAAATTAATTAATTTTTTTAAAAAATGCAGTTGTGTGTGGGACTTCCCTGCCAATCCAGTGGTTAAGACTTCACCTTCCAATGCTAGGGCTGAGGGTTCAATCCCTGGTCGGGGAGCTAAGATCCCACATGCCTTGTGGCCAAAAAACTAAAACATAAGACAGAAGTAATACTGTAATAAATTCAATATAGACTTAAAAAAAAAAAAAAGCAGTGGTGTGTGTTTTTCTCTAAGTCAAAATGAGTTTTAGTCTAGGGGAAAGCACATCTTCAGATACCAAACGCGAATGCCCTCATGACAAGGAACATCCTTGGCACCTAAGCTTTTGACCACCATGTGACTCCTGGCAGCACAGATGTTCTGCAATAAAATACCAACAAGAACTTGAAAACCAACCCTGGTTTCCCAGCAGGGCTCTGCTTCAATAACCCGCACCTTGGTCCTGGTCTCTTTGGTAACTTCCTTCTGGAGACCCCTCCAGCTCAGCCCAAGATAAACTCCCTCTTCTCTTTGAAATCAGCAAGAATCAAAAATGCTCCATCTCCATTAAAAAGTGAGGTGCACCCCGCTACAAGCATTCATGGCTCCCCAGAGGCAGTGAGCACAGGGCCCGTCTGCCTTCTAGCAAACATCGCGATCACAGCTCGACCTCCGATGCCCCAAACCCTGACACCACCCACAGAACACCACGCACAACCTGGACGAGTAGACGGTGAATGAAAGAGAAACTGTTGAATCATCTTGCGGTAACTGTCAAAGGCTGCAGGCCCTGAGCCAGCGGGCGCCTGAGAAGATGCAAAGGGGGTCGTTTCTAAGTGCTGAGGTTTAATTCTAGCTGTGACGGTCCCTCAACTGGCGAGATGTACCTTGGTTGATGGGAAAAGTCTACAAAGTTCTCAGGAAGAAAGGCTCTGAAGACGGAGAGAAAAGGGAAGAAGGGGAAGGAAAGATCCCTCCCCAGAGACAAAAACCTCACAGGAATCCCTGAAGGAGGCGGTTCCAGACCCCACCCCTGCATCCTGGGCCTCCACTGAATGACCGAGTGACCATGGGGAGGGGAGTTTCCCTCTCCATCCTTTTTCTCCGCTTCCTTCCTTGAGCTTTCATTAAGCGCCTACACCAGCTAAACACTAGGAATTCAAAACAAGCCGGGCTGGCTCCTACCTTCAAAGGGTTTGGAGTCCAGCATGGAAGACAGAGCAGGAGGAAGAGGGGTCCCGTACAAAGTGCACATGTCATCATTAGACCTCAAGTGGCTGGACGGGTGCCGCCTCCCAGGGATGGCACGGTTGTTTTCTGGAATGGAGAGCCTTTGGTTTAGCAATCACCTTTGCTTGGTTCCGTCAGGAGGAGCCGAGAGAAGGCAGAGCGGTGAGAACCTAGTTGCTCTGCAGGATCCGCTGAGGAGTGGGGTGTCTGTGGGCAGAGAGAGGAAGTCCCAGGAGGGAGGGAGGGAGGCAGTGGGGCGGGGAGGGCAGGAGGAAAGGGGTGGAAGGGTGAGCAGGAAGGAAGCGAAGGGGGAAATGGGGCCGAGTGAGCGCGGGATAGGAGCAGATACAATCTCCCAAGACAAAAACACGAACTGTCACCAAACTCTCTCAGGCATGTGTCTCACTAGGTAAAGGTACATGCGGCAGCTACTGCTGGGGCGCTTCCTCCCCCCCCCACCCAGGATCCTGGGGATGCCGCATCAGCTCAGCCCAAGGGGGCGGCTCCTGATTGGTCCAGGTCACCACGGGGATCTCAGCCTCCAGGACAGTGACTGGTTTAGAAACGAGACTTGAAGCTTCAAACAAGGGGGGTTAATTTTTAGGGCGCACGTGGGAGGTGCTGAGAGGGGAGTGGCACCTGAGAGGTTAGCTAAGAAAGCCGTAATGGGTTTGCGGCTGACAGTTCAGGGTCTTGGAGGATGCCCAGCCCTGTAGTCTACAGGTACGACCAGGCCTTGACTGGCTCCTAAGACCATGCTCTGACCATGGGATGGTGGAGTCTGCGGGCTTATGGGGCTCCTTGTTCCCAACTGTAGTGACACCTTTGGTAACCCAAAGGATGTCTTTGGTGGAACATCATGGTACACAAATTCTGCAGGAGAAGATCTAGAGAGGAAATCCATCATCTTCAACAACAAATCCTTTCACGGGGTGTGTAGGAGGCACCTCGGTGAGTCTAACATGCACAGCAGCCAGGGTTCCCTCCTAGACCTTGAGAGCTACCTGCCCACCTACCCGTCCATTTACAGGTAAAGGGGAAGATGGCCATGGAGATTCCCTCAGGGGCCCGTGATGACCTGGACTTCAAGGCCTGGGGTCCCTGAAGGGCAAAGAGGAGGTCAACACTCTCCCACGGCTGCCAGGAGGGCATGGGGGGAGACCCTGGGGGTCTGAGGGGTCTCCCGTGATGTCTGAGTTCTCACAATAAGTCCATAAATAGTGTCAAAAGAAACAGAGGTTTGCACATGGTCCATAGAGCCGTCGCTGTGAAGAGAAGGGCAAGTAATCAGGGGCCCTGCAGTCGCTTTTTGTTACGGTCATAACCACATAAGAACCAATCTCAGCTCCTGGAATCAACCCACCTGCAAAGCCTTATTCACAGAGGGAGAACAGAGTATAAATGTTGTAGCCTGGATGTGATTGTAAGGTAGAGGATGAACAGAAGGGAACTTAGAAAGAAAAGAGATGCTATCGAAGCTCGATGCAACGAAGTAAATAAAAATAAAAACATATCCACACTAACAGGAGGTCACAGGAGAATCTCAGCTCCCTGGCAGGGAGGGAAGGGGGCAGAGGACTGCGGGATGGCACCCCGAAAACAGCGCCGGTTCTGAGATCTCATGACACAGTCAGAATGGCTTCGGTTAGAAAACAGGCCCGATTTCCTCCGAAATTGCAGTCCCTCCCGAGGCCGAGAGGAATGAGCACCCATGACCCCTAGTCTCTCTACACAGACATTGGTCCCTTGCATGCATAACATTTCCTTTTGGAATCAATCAGCAAGTCTCTGCCCAGAAAAGCCAAGTTATTGCCCAGCTTCAGATCAAAGTCACGGCCAGAGGAAGGAGGAGGGAACTTAACAGGCAGTGTTTAAGTGCCCCCATTCAAGGCGGTAATGCCTGACCTGGCTTCCCAGGGCATCTTCTGAGACATCCTTCACTCACTGCAGTGACCCAGAGACTCAGGAAGAAGCCAAGGATGGGTGCCCAGTGCTCTGTCAGTCTGGCACGCATTTCCCCTTTTCTGGGCCACATCACCTCCTTTTGTCTTTAGCAGCCCCCCACTACCTCCCCCACCCACGCGGTTCTGGTTGGTGACCCGCCCCAGGGGCCACTTTAAGGAAAAGCAATGGCAATGGCCAGCTGGGCCAATGAGGGTGACCTGGGCCAGGCTGGAAGCCAAGAAGAGTCTCTCTCTTCCAGCCTGGCTGCTGAGCTGTGAGACATGCACCCAAAGCTCCAAAGGCCACGAGGTGGCCAGGGTCTGTCTGGACGTGAGGAGAGCAGAGCTGAGGACTCCTGGCTGTGTCACCCTAGCAATCTGAACTCCAGCCTCTGTGCCTGAAGCCAAGGTGAGCTGTGTTTCTGTCTCTGCAAGTGAAACAAAAGTGAAATAAAAGCAAACTAATTGGGGTGCTTCTGGTTGAAAACCAAAAGTTTGGTTGAAACCCAACTCACAGTGGCCTGAACAGTAAAGGGAACTTGCTACTTCACGGAACTGCAGAGACAGGACAAGGGGCAGGCTTCAGGGCACGTTTGACTCCCTGGCTCAATCATGCCCTGCCACTGTGGGCCACTTCCTCCTAGGGCTGGCTTCCCTCTTGGTGACAAAATGGCTGCACACCTAGCCAGCCTCACGTTCAGACTCCACCCCATCCAAAATGAGAGGGTGTGCCCATCCGGCAGATCTCTCAGATAAGCAAGGAAGCATCTTTCCCAGGAGCCCTCAGAAACCTCCCTTCCTATTTCATTGGCCAAAATTGGATCACAGGACTATTCCTGTACCAACCGGAGTAGCTGGCTTCCTCAGGGTTACGGGTCAATCCCTTTGTCAAGGTGGGGGGTCGACGAGGTGACTGGTCCACTTTCTCTGGATTATACAACCTATGGGAGAGGGTCACGTGCCCAAATGAAAACCTAGGAAGTGCTGGGAAGAGGCGTGATGTGAGGACAAACGCTTACTTCATTAACACTGTGGCAAACAAGGAAGAAAAGAAATTACTATTGGGTTGGCCAACAAGTTCGCTTGGGTTTTTCCGTAAGATGTTACAGAAAAACCCGAACAAACGTTTTGGCCAGCCAATAAATGTTAGGTATTACTATTGTTGTTTTCATTGACCTGTAATTACCCAAACATTTTGCCTTAAGTAGTACTACTATATTAGGTTTGTATCTTCCTTACAGTTTTTTCCCCTTGTTCCAATTTTTTATTATTTATTTATTTCCCAATCATTTTTTTAAATTGATGTATAGTTGATTTACAATATTGTATTAGCTTCAGGTGTACAACATAGTGATTCAAAAATTGTATAGATTATACTCCATTTAAAGTTATTATAAAATACTGGCTATATTCCCTGTGCTGTACATGGCAGTTCTATATTTAATTTTTGAGGAATTTCCATACTGCTTTCCATAGTGGCTACACCATTTTGTGTTCCCACCACAGCATACAAGGGTTCCGGTTTGTCTACATCCTTCCCAACGCATGTTGTCTTTTTGTATTGGTCTCTTAGAGCAGGTAGAAAACAAAAAGTGGAGTTACAAACCAATGTTACAATAAAGCTAGCATTTATAATCACCCAGGTATTTATTGATACATCACAATCTTCTCTAAGGGAATTTCTCACATTAAATTAGTGAACAGAATTTAGAATGATCAAATCCTGCAGATCCCACCTCTTCAGTGTCTCTGTCCTCTCCTCTCTCTGTTTTTCACCAGAACTATTCCCTTTTCACAGTTCAGCATTATCCCCTTTGAGAGTCAAATGAGAGATCAGATATAAAAAGTGTGCAACCAACTGCACAGACAGCCCTGTGAAGGGGAAGTGGGACCACTGAGTCTCCTGACCTTTTACCGGCAGGGGTTTTAGTTCCTTTCTCTAGATCTTTCTTTCTCTCAGTCTCTCTCAGTCTCTTCCTGTCTCCCTCTCTGCCAGTATCCTGTGGAGGGACCCTTGGTTAGTTTATTATTTTCTTTTCTTCCAACTGTTGGTCCAACCAGGAAACAATTCTGCCTTTTACAACCATAACTGGGAGGCAACACGGGCTAAGTCATCATTTGAAATCCATGATAAAGACCCTCATGCAGTTGGAGAACTAGCACAATGACAGTAACTTCTAACCACACCCATGCTTCTCCCTCCCATCTCTCTGCCCTCCCCCTCCAATCCTCTAGAATCTTGGTTTAGCATTCCTTTACTTTCATTTTATAGAGTTTCTCACATATCCAGGTATGTCTAAAGAGTATACTGTTGATTTAATTTATGTTAACTTTGTAAAAAAAAAAAAAAAGGAATCAGCACACCAATGTTCATAACAACACTATTCATAATAGCTGAGACATGGAAGCAACCTAAGTGTCAATTGACAGAGGAATGGATAAAGAAGATGTGGTACATATATACAACGGACTACTACTCAGCCATAAAAAAAGAATGAAATAATGCCATTTGCAGCAACATGGATGGACCTAGAGATTATCATACCAAGTGAAGTAAATCAGACAGAGAAAGACAAATATTATATATCACATGTGGAATCTAAAAAAATAATACAAATGAACTTATTTACGAAACAGAAACAGACTCACAGACATACAAAACAAACTTACGGTTACCAAAGGTTAAAAGGGGTGGCGGAGGGATAAATGAGGAGTTTGGGATTAGCAGATATAAAATACTATATATCAAATAGATATACAACAAGGACTTACTGTATAGCACAGGGAACTTATTCAATGTCTTGTAATAAACCATAATGGAAAAGAATATGAAAAAGAATATATATATATTCATATATATATGTGTGTGTACAGGTATATATATATATGAATCACTTTGTTGTACATCAGCAACTAACACAACATTGTAAATCGACGATACTTCAATAAGAAAAAAAAAAGCCTTGTCTTTAGCAAGTTTGATGTTTATAATACAATATTATTTTCTATACTCACTATACTATGCCTTAGCTCTCCGGGCCTTTTTTATCTACTGATTGCAAGTTTGTACCTTTAAGCAACATCTCTCTTATTCCTCCTACCACCCAGCCCCTGGTAACCATGATTCCACTCTGTTTTTATGAGTTCACAGCTTTTTTAGATTTCACGCATAAGAAGAGCATCATTTTCTAATGAGCCTAAAGTCATATACGGAGGATCCCTGCTCACCATCCTTTCAGGCACCTGGGCTTATGACCTGTCATTCATTCTCCACGCACCCATCCCTCAGGGACTAAAAGATTCATCTCTGGAGAAATTAACCCTGACCAAAACAAAACACTAATACTGGTCTGCCACTGAAAGGAAGGTTCTCTCTGATCAAGAAAGCCTGTGGCCAAGGACTCTGCCTGTTTACAATCAGCATTTTGCTCATATTACTCACTTCACTCCTGTTTTGAACAAACACCCAAGACTGACTAGACATTTAACAAAAGCCTCAGACATGAGAGCCAGAGATCAAAAGTACAAACAGGAAAAGAAAAAGGAACTCAAAGGAAGTAGAGACAAAGCAGAGAATAGAAAGAAACATCTCAAAAATTACCATCAGCTATCCCCAAGAAATAAGAGACTTTGCAACCAGAAAACAAGAACAGATGCTATAAAAAAGGAATAAAGAACTTAAGGAACTTTTGAAAATTAAAAATACAATAGTAGATATTTAAAATGACTCAAGAACAGTTGGAAGATAAAGTTGAGAAAATCTCCCAGGAATTAGAATGAAAAGGTAAAGAGATGAAAAGGATTAGGAAACTAGAAGACAAGCCCAGGAGGTCCAACATGTGAACAAAAGGAGTCCAGATAAGAGAGCAGTGCAAATAGTTGAAGAACATGAGTTTCCAAATTAAAAGAGCCCATCGCATACCCCCCATAATGAAAGAAATGAAAGAAAAAGAGGCCCACATCAAGCCACAACATGGTGAAATTCCATAAAACCAGTGCTAAAAAGAAAGTCCTAGAAACTTCCAGGAGGGAGGAAAAAAACAAGTCATATATTTATATATTAAAATGCCAGGGTGCAGAAGCGATCAGATTAATTAATAACAATGTTGGATACTTGAAAGCAATGGCATAATGTCCTTAAAATTCTGGGGGAAATTTTACTTCCAGCCTAGAATTCTACACCGGTACAAATATTCAGCCGATTTTGATAGTAAATATTTTCAGACGTGAAGATCTCAAAAATCTCAAAAAGTTAACTCTCTGGCATCCCTTCTCAGAAAGCTATTAGATGAGAGACTGTCCTGGTTATCTATAGCTATGGTAACAATGTACCCCAAAACTTAGTGGCTTAAAACAAAAAATTCATTATCATTATATCTCACTACTCTAACAGGAATTTGGACACACAGGATCAAGTAGAGATGGCGTGTCTTGGCTTCTCAGTGTCTGGGGTCCCAGCTTAGATGACTTAGATGGCTGGAGGCTGGAGCAGCCGGGAATGTTCAGCATCTCTCTATGGGGCATCTCTACATGGACCAGCTCGGGCTTCCTCACAGCATGGCAGCCATAGGCTGGTAGAACTTTTCACATGGAAGCTTGGGGCCTCAAGAGACAGGAAGTGGAAGGTACCGGTCACTTTAGGCCTAAGCCTGGACACTGGCACACTGGTACTTCAGCCATATCCTGTGGGTCAAAGCAGTCATAAGCCACCCAGATTCAAGGGGAGGGTTCACAAACCACACCGCTCAACGGGAGCAGTGTTAAAGAACTTGTGGCCATCTCTAATCCTCCACAAAGGGTAACCAAAGAAAGAGAAGGCCTGGGGAAACAGTGACTTGACTATAGAAGAGATGCAAATGAAATTCCCAAGATAATGGTGAAGACAATGGTAAAGCCAGTCCAGACTAAAGCCCCAGAAGGAGGCCTCCTGGATGGATGTGTCCGTGGGGGGCCAGGAGGAACAGAACTGCCAGTTACCTGACAGGTTTGACCAGATTGAGAGAAGTGCAACTGTTCTATCCAAAAGTGTGGAGGCCAGCGAGTGATGAGTTTATACAAAACTAAGCAAATGAATAAAAGGGACAACTGTTAGCCCAAGAGAACACCAAAAGTTGTGAAAGAAAGGAAATGAAATATGGTACACTAAGGGGCATAGCTGAGAATAATACTTACATAGTCACAGCGATGTGAACACTGGATACTGATTTAAGTAAAAATTGGGATGCACGGATTTGGGGGAATAAGGAAAGAAAGCGGGCATTAGTGGGAGTCTTCATTTTCTATACAAGTAAGTCATTATATAATCAAGAAGTAGCTGCTTACGCATGCTTTTAAGGAAATAGAGGTAAATAACATAAGAATCCAATGAAAGACTTGGAATTGTTTGCCAGTGAAGAAAGGGGATGAGGGATGAAGGGGGGGGTGGAACAGGGGTGGATGTTTTTCACTCCAAACCTCATAGTATTTTTTGTATTAAGTAAGTTCATACATTATATCATGAAAATAAAAATTAAATTGTAAAAGAGCAAGCTGTAGGACAAAACACATAGTATGATCCTGTTTATATAAGAAAATGTTCACATGTATATGTGAACTCATAGGAAAATAGAAAAAGTAGAAAAAAACCCTACAACACACTAAAGTATTCAAAGTGGTCGGAGGACCAAAAGCCCATCAACAAATGAATGGGTAAACAAAATGTGGTCTATCCATGCAGTGGAGTGTTATCCAGCCTTAAAACGGAAGGAGAGGGGCTTCCCTGGTGGCGCAGTGGTTGAGAATCTGCCTGCCAATGCAGGGGACACGGGTTCGAGCCGTGGTCTGGGAAGATACCACATGCCGCGGAGCAACTAGGCCCGTGAGCCACAACTACTGAGCCTGCGCGTCCGGAGCCTGTGCTCCGCAGCAGGAGAGGCCACGATAGTGAGAGGCCCGCACACCGCGATGAAGAGTGGCCCCCGCTTGCCACAACTAGAGAAAGCCATCGCACAGAAACGAAGACCCAACACAGCCAAAAATAAATAAATTAATTAATTTTAAAAAGATAAAAAAATAAAAATAAAAAAACGGAAGGAGATTCTGTCACGTGTCACAACATGAACGAACCTTCAGGACACTCTGCCAAGTGCATAAGCCAAACTCCAAAGGACAAATGTTGTATGATTCCACTTATGTGAAGTAACTACAGTAGTCAAATTCATAGAGACAGAAAGTAGAATGGTGGTTGCCAGGGGCTGCGGGAGGAAGGAAGGGGGAGTTAGTGTTTAATGAGTACAGAGTTTCAAATTGTGAGGATGCCGAAGTTCTGGAGATGGACGGTGGTGATGGTCGCACAACACTGTGAATGTACTCAATGCCACCGCACACTTAAAAATGGTTAAAATGGTAAATTTTATTTTCTGTGTATTTCACCACAATCAAAAAAGAAAAAGTGGTTCGGGGGAGGGGACAGTTTAAGAAACTTGCACGTTTTCCATATTACTTGACTCTTTGCAATGAGAAGTTTTTCATGAAATACTTGCATGTGCATAGAAGAGTGAGGGGGAAAACTAAACCTTTGCCAAAGTTAAGGGAGAGAAATGTGCATTGCTCCAGGGAAGGAAAGAAAAGGCAGCGAAGGGAAAGCAGGGGGACGGGGAACCAGGCAGGCCCAGCACAGCCAGGTCAGGGAGGGGAGCCCTGAGGAAGGGTGGTGAGGGGGTCTTGGGGGCCCAGAAATGTCTAGTGGGGCCTGTAAGCCTCGCATTGTGCACACCCACTCGCCCGCCAGGCCCTCAGGAGAGAGCTCTGGTTTGCCAAGAAACAAACTCAAAAACATTTCAAAAGCTTATCTCATTTCAGATGTTGCTTTTAAATATTCCCTGCAAACCCCAGGGAGGAGCCTCAAGTGGCCCAGAATCCTGTGGGGTCCCAGTCAAGGGCATGCTGTCCTATGCACCACAGGGCAGGTGTGACCCTCACCAGCCGGGGCGTCCCCGGAGCCTGGGGGACCCTCCACCACAGTAGGGACAGGGAGGACTCGGCCTGGCAAGCTGGTCTCGGGGAGAGACGGGGCACCCTGGCTGTGCCCACACCACACCTGGGGCGGCGGACTAGTGCATGAATCCCTGCACTGAGGGCAGCTATGATGTGCACAGAAAACTGCACAACCAGGTTTTTGGTTTCTTTGGAAGCACGCTGTTTCCTGGGCTCTTCGGTCCTGGGAGTGCCGGACCCCGTACAAACTTCCCGCTATACACACAGCACTCACACTAATGAACCCCACCCCCTCCCACACCTACTTGAACTTCAAAGGCCTGGGGAGGGGAGACCGGCCACAGGAGGCCTCACCTTGCCTCAGAGAATCTGTGGCTAGAGGAGTTTTATTTCTGGCCTCCCATGGAGCGTTTTACTGCAGCAGAATGTTAAAAAAAAAAAAAAAGAGAAATCAGGATCACTGTCTTCTAACACCCGGTAAGATCAAATCTGATACAATGTGAACTTTCAAGCAGATAGCACAATCTTTGATCACTGGAGAAAAACAATATGAAATTTAGGCTCTTATTTCAACTCTGAAATTATGAAGTCAATAAGCAAGAACTGGAGAGAATGGAAAAGTGTTTGTTAGGGTAATTTGTACCTTTTTCTTTTTCTCCTTTCTTTTTTTTTTCTTTTTGGTGTCACACCACAGCCAGCAATACTAAATAGCTACTCAACAGTTTATAAGTGTCCCAACAATCCAGCAGCACAGATATGATCCCCATTCTTTTGAATCAGCAAATGTAAGCTCAGGAAGGTAAAATCACACTTGATGGCAATCACACAGGCAATAAGCTGCCGGCTGGCTTTCCAGCCCCCGCCTGCCTTTCCCTCTGTCCCTAAGCAGACTGTGCAATTCACAGCAAAGAACCTTCTACAAGGCCCAAATCAGTAGTTTGGATATTAGCATTCTGTCCCATCATTTAAACTGCAGTTATCTAAATTGAAAAGACAAAGAGATGACAGCCCATGAACTAAACTGAAAAGATGGAGGAAGATAGGAAAAGGGATGTGACGGAACTAAATATGACTTAAAGCAGTAGGACCTCCTTGCCCTCTGAAAAATTATTGAGGCCTCCACACAAAAACCTGCACATAGATGTTTATAGCAGTTTTATTCATAATTGCCAAAACTTGGAATCAACCGAGATGGCCTTCAGTAGATGAATGGATAAATAAACTGTGGTTCATCCAGACAATGGAATACTATTCAGCAAGAAAAAGAAATGAGCTATCAGGCCATGAAAAGACATGGATGAAGCTTAAATACATATCACTAAGTGAAATAAGGCAATCTGAAAAGGCTACATACCATATGATTCCAACTGTATGATTGTAGAAAAGGCAAAACTATGGAAACAGTGAAAAGATCAGTGGTTGCCAGGGGTAGGTGGTAGGGAGAGAAAAATAGAGCACAGAGAATTTTTAAGGCAGTGAAAATATTCTGTATGATACCAAATGATGGGTACATGTCATTATACTTTTGTCCAAACCCACAGAATGTACAACACCAAGAGTGAACTGTAATGTAAACTGTGGACTCTGAGTGATTATGATAAATCAATAGATTCATTTTTGGTTAAAAAAAAATAACACACGCACACAAAAACAAAAAAACACACAAAAAAGCAAAAAACAAGTACCATTCTGGTGAGTGATGTTAATAACGGAGGGGGGGGGGCTATGTCTGTGTGGGGACAGGGGGTATATGGGAAATCTCTGTACCTCCCTCTCAATTTTGTTGTAAACCTAAAACTGCTCTTTAAAATTGTCTTTAAAAAAATTATTGGGGGCCCCAAATATCTATTGGTATTTATCATCTTAGAAATTATAACAGAAAAACTGTTCAAATATTTATTAAATCATTTGAAAATAACAGTATTAAAATTTAATTAGAAAAGTGGCATTGTTCTGCATTTTTACAAATCTTTCGTATCTGCCTTAAAACTGCTGGATTCTCATATCTGCTTCTGCAGACATGTTGGAAAATTATACATCATGTAGTCTCTGGGAACTACCACTGAACATTTGTGAGAAAATGAGAATGAAAAGGCCAATAACTGCTTCATATTATTACTAAAATAATTTCTAACCTGTGAAGCTCCTGGGACAGTCTTGGGTACCACCCGGAGACCCTGGACCATGCTTTGAGAATCATGACATAAAGAACTAGGTGTGAGAGAGAGAGAAAAAGAAGGTGGGGAGACACTCAAGGGCACACCCACCATCTCACACCTGTCAGCTTTCACCTTCCCTAAGCTCCCCTCTCCCCACTGGGTACCACCAGGGCAGAAACCGCAGCTCCCTGGCCAAGGACAGGCTGCTTTTACTCCAAGCATCTCCTTCCCTCTCAGCCCAGCTCAACCTTGAGACATAAACTAAACGTGGGCTAAGTGGTTAATCTTCCTTCGGAACATACTGGTGTTCTTAACTGGAGCTTTCTTCAACTAAAATTCCAAAGCCTGATTCTGAAGGTGGGCTTATCAGACAGCCTGAGATGGGGTCAGCCGCCCAGCAGAGCACAGGAGAAACAGTCCCCATTGAGACACAACGGTTGAGTTCTGGTCCTGACTGGCCGGTCCCTGGGTTATTTTCTCCTTCTGCAAACTTAGGCTGCACCAAGCCCTCTGCCCACTTCTCAGGGCTGTCCTGGCATCAAATGACCTCGTGGACCTGAGCCCACCTTACAACCCAAGCACCCCATTTGCTGTTAGGCTGCCCCTCTGCACACTTGGACTCCACGGGGCCCCTGGGAAGCTGCCCCACGCCGACGACCAGATACACCCTGGGCAGAGCCAGTCCACCCCTGTGCCGGGAAAATGCCCTCACTTCCCGGCAGGCACGACCCGAGATGACGCTGTTCTGCCCCCATTTCCGCGCTCCTGGTCCGGACAGGGTTGCACGGTGGCCCTGGGCGCGCTTCACTCCCGCCTCATCCTGGGTTTTCTGCCCCTTCTTCCCTCCAGGAGTGGGACACCCGGAGGCAGGGAGTCAAGAAACAGGTTTAGAAGCAAGGCCGACCCTTCCAGCCACCACTCTCGGCCGAGCACCCCGCCCGCCGCTGCGGGGACCCACCCGTGCACCCCGACTCCCGGTGTAGGAGGGAGCTCGGCGGGCGGAGGACACCTCCAGGGGCAGATGAAGTCGCCGGCTCTGCTGCGCCCACAGGACTGGGGAGGGCAGTCCATCATCTGCCAGGTCGGGAGGGACCTGCTTCTCGGGCACAGCACCCACATCCCCAGCTCGCCCTCGCCCGGGGCGCACCAGGAGGGCGCTGCCCGCAGGGACGCGCGGGGGACCGAGGGGACGCGGCCGGCGGCGGGACGCACGGGGCGGGGTGGTGACGAAGCCGGTACCTGTGCCGGAAGAGCGGGCAGCCGCCCAGAAGCCAGCGCAGCTCGTTCTTGAGGCTCCAGAACTCGCAGTCCAGATAGCGGTGCAGGGACGAGTCCCCGAGCCCCAGGTCCGGCGCCGGTTCCATCGCGCCGCCCGTCCTCTGGCGCGTCCGCGGGGCCGCTTCCCTGCGCGCCTCCTCCAGCTGCTGCACTTGGGGCCGAGGAGCGCACGCCCTCTTATCCGCACGCCGCCGCCAGCCAGTCTCCTCCCTCCCCGGCGCTGGCCCTGCCCCGACCGGCTCCCTGGGCACCCAGTGAAGAAAAGAACGGTCCAGGGAGACTGAGCTCTCACAGTGGTCTCCCCTGGAACAAACTCTACTGCCTGGCCCTGGGGCTTTAGTTTCTGCCGCCCGTGCCCACGGCTCAGTTGTCTCTCCAGTCGGTGGCCCACAAGAAGTGAGTATTAGAACCCGAGAGGGGTAGTTGGTGAGGTAGACACAGGGTACGCTGTGGGCACGGGGGTCCTGGTTGCTCAGAGCTGTAACATCTTACTCAGAGGACCTCCCGTGCCAGCCTCTCTGCCACCGAGATCCAAGATGCCCCAGGCCATGCTCTGGTCTCCTTATGGAGTCCAAGCTCCCTCCTCTCTCTGGGGTCAGGCCAATGAATGGAAGATGAGGTGCTGAGGCAAGGAACATGACTTTATTATGAAAGCCAGCAGGCTGAAAAGATGGCAAAGTCTCAAAACAACCATCTTATGGGGGTTTGGATGCCAGTTTCTTTTATAGCACAGAGAGGGGGAAGAGTCAAGGAAGTAAAAAGGCGTGAGTTTTGCAAATATCACCTGGAATGGCCAGCCTCGGGGAGGGGATGTGTTAATTTCTGCTTTCTTGTGGCCATCCACAGGTGGACAGGGTCCAGATGTTTCCCTGAACAAAGGCACTTTGGTTTAACATTCAGGCAGAGGCGCAGGGTTCCCTGAGGCAGGCCACTGTGTATAGACAGTATCCTTTTCGTGAACAAAAGCAGCGGAAAGCAAAGGTTAAAGTAAAAGAAACAGATCCACCATGTAGTCAGATTTGGCTCTTCCCTGTGACAGTCCCAACTCAGCTGTAGCTCAGCTCAAATCCTTGCCACCCCCACACTGGGCATTCCAATGAACTTTAATATTACTGTAATCTGGGGGTGGCCCGGGCCTGCAGTGTAGCTGGGAGACGCAAACAGAACAAGGCAATGAGCAAATATTAACTCATCTCCCAGCACCCTCCTTCTGTTGCTTTAACAAGTGACAAATGTTCATTCCTTTCCTCTCTCTAAGTCTCATATACTTTATTGATTCTCCTTTTAAGTATGAAGGAAATGTTAGCTGTTCCCTTCCAAAGACCACCCTGCTGGGGAGATGACTCTTGGGGGTGTAGGGTAGCTGGCAGTTGGGTCGCTGTGTGCTGTCATTGGGTTTATGGACATCACTTGTATCAGTTTCCTAAGGCTTGTGTAACAAACATTTATTGTTAAAGTTCTGGAGGTCAGAAGTCTAAAATGGATCTTACAGGACTAAAAATCAAGGTGTTGGCAGAGCTGGACCCCTCCTGGAGGCTCCAGGAGAAAAATCCCTTTCCTCATCTTTTCCAGCTTCTAGAAGCTGCCTGCATTTGTAGGGTCCCAGCCCCTTCCTCCATCTTCAAAGTGCATCCCAACAACCTCTGCTTCCTTGCTGGTCTCCTGACTTTGACCTTCTTGCCTCCCTCTTAGAAGGACTCTGGTGACTACATTGGGCCCACCCAGATAATTCAGGATAATCTCGTTTCCATATCTGTACGTTAATCACACCAGCAACATCCCCTTCCCCAGGTGAGATAACATACAGGTTCTGGGGATTAGGCTATGAACGTCTTTGGTGGGCCATTGTTCTGTCCACCACACCACTTGTGCAGCTGCAAGTAACAATACCTACCAGATGCCATGAATAAGGACTTTGTCTTCTCATATAACAGGGAGGCTGGGGGTAGGAAAGCCCGAGGGCTAATCCAGTGGCTCTACCCCAGGGACCCAGGTTCCCTTTCCATCTTTCTTCTCCAGCATCCTTTCTCAGTGTGTTATCTTTATCTCTCAGTCATCAGATGGATGCTGCAGCTCCAAGCACCACTTGGTGCCAAGCAGAAGAGGGGCATTTCCTTCTATATCAGTCAGGATAGCACAGTAGTAAGAAACAACCTCAAAACGACACACACTGTGGTCACAAATACCCCAAACCTTAGGGTTTAAAAAGCTAAGACTTTAATTCTCACCACGCCACCTGGGGGCTCTGCCCCATGTCCTCTTTCTCCAGGTCCCAGCTGAGAGAACAGCCACTGTGTGGCCACACAGGCTCTTCAAGCTTCCAGCTGCAAAGGACCTGTGTAACTTCCCCACACAATCCATTGGCCAAAGCAGTTCACTCCTGACTCTGTGGGGGAAGGGAAGTACCATCCAGGACATGCCCAGAAGGCCAACGCCCCAAATAATCTGGGAGCAGCACTTGTGGCTACTAAATCTTGCCAAACATTCGGCTCACCGTCCGTCCCACAGGCAACATGCACTCTCCATGCCCCAAAGGAGACAACCAAACAAAGTCCCAGACTATCACGATATCAAGTCCAAGGCCCCTGGGGGATGCACAGTCGTCTCTGCATCAAGTCAGGATGTGGTACCTTTCGATTCAGAGACCTAAAAGCTAAAAAGGTAAGTTACTAAGTAAGCTTCCAAGTCTATGTAACTTTAGTGAGAAAAAAAATCCTTTGTAGTTATAAGTCACTAAGATTTTGTTGGAGCTTTGTTTGCTACCCAACCATAACCTAACCTATCCTAGAAGATCCTGGAAGAATTCTGATGCTGATAAAAAACCAAAGTATGTGCAACTGGCTTAGAGACAGTGAAGGGAGAGGGCAGTGAAGGGAGAGGGCAGTGAAGATGATATTAAACAAAGCTGGACGGAAGGAGGTTCATGTTATGAAGTGGCAAACATTTGACGGCACCATCACCAACAGATGACACAGCCTAATGAACTCATCACTTCAGAAGAAGATGCTAAAAACAATGTTAGCACTGCACGTTGGCTGCTATTGGTTGTGTTGGACAAGTTATTATAAGAGATGAACTTAGAAAAGAAGTGGTTTCTACATTGGCTGCATATTAGCTTAATTTAGGGTGGTTTGTTTTTTACTGCTCAGTGGCCCACTCAGTGGTCTCGACGCAGAGCCTTAGCCCTTGGATAAGCCCCGTCCTTCCCACCTTGCCACCATTGCTAGGCGCCCTGAGAAGTTTCTCCCATGTGATCATGAGCAGCTCCGCTGCCTCTCCCACTGGACACAGTCTGACTCCATGTGGAGCCCTGGGCTGCGACCAGAAGGTGCATGTGGGGAAGGGAGCCTGGAGACACAGCTCCCTCTGTTATCATGTCACTTTGTGAACAGGGCCCTCCAGCAGAGTTTACAATGAGAAAACTCAGCAGCCTTTACTGACTGCCTCTCTTATCCTAGGAGCTAGACAGGTGTCCAGGGATAGGGAAGGGGAAGATTCCAGAAACAGCCACCACGCTGTCCTCAGGAATACCCACCCTACAAACAGCCACAGCTTCATTACAGGATCACCCCCGATGTGCCTGCCTCCTTTTCTCCCCAGGATGGAGCCTTTGACAAATGGACTCCAACGGGCACACTCCAGCCCCACCAGGCACAAGTGGCACATGCTGGGGACGCCCACTGTGAACATGGACCAACCACACACTAAGGATTATCTCTGTATGTTGCATGCAGGGATCTCCATGCGAACTGTTTAAAAAGCAAGGGAAGAATGGTGTGTAAAATCTGCTACCTCTTGTGTAACAGGAAGAGTATGTGTGTGTGCACATTTACTTATATTTTCAAAAAGAAACAAGGATAAACCAAAAGCTAATGAGCTGCATGAGCTGCTTGTATATTTTGGAGATTAATCCTTTGCCAGTTGCTTCATTTGCAAATATTTTCTCCCATTCTGAGGGTTATCTTTTCATTCTGTTTATGGTTTCCTTTGCTGTGCAAAAGCTTTTAAGTTTAATTAGATCCCATTTGTTTATTTTTGTTTTTATCTTCATTACTCTAGGCGGTGGAATTGAAAAAGATCTTGCTGCAATTTATGTCAAAGAGTGTTTTGCCTATGTTTTCCTCTGAGAGTTTTATTGTATCCGGCCTTACATTTAGGCCTTTAGTCCATTTGAGTTTATTTTTGTGTGTGGTGTTAGGGAGTGTTCTAATTTCATTCTTTTACATGTAGCTGTCCATGCTGAACAGCAGAAACTAAAACAACAATGTAAAGCAACTATACGCCAATAAAAATTAATTTTAAAAAAAGCCAATGAAAATTATTACCTATAAGAGGAGAGAGGGAATGAGGATGGAAGGTAAACTCTCTGAATATAACTTGTTTTATAATTTTTACTTTGGAGCTAGGTAAATGTTTTACATAACTTTAAAAAATTAAACCTAATGGGAAAATAAAGTGGCCTCTAAAAAAGCAAACTGAAACAAATTTACTCAATTCTATTTCAAGTTGGTGGCATGATCACAAGAGAAAAACTATTCAACTAACTTTAAATTCATTACTTTGAACAGCCCACTAGGAATATAGCCCAAGAAGGGTAAAAAGAAATATAGAGAAATTTTGTACTACATTTAATAGTCCTAGTAGTAGTAGTAATATTGGTGTTATTTTGAAACTGTTTTGTGTATGCTGTAATATAAAACAAATAATTAACTAGATAAATGGCATTAGAATCCAAGATCATTAACATAAAAAAGTGACAAAAACAAAATCAAAGAAATTAAGGCAAAATCCTTAAGTTAAATCCTTACCTTAAATTTGAATTGGAGGGACTTCCCTGGTGGCGCAGTGGTTAAGAATCCACCTGCCAATGCAGGGGACACGGGTTTGAGCCCTGGTCTGGGAAGATCCCACATGCCGCAGAGCAACTAAGCCCATGTGCCACAACTACTGAGGCTGCGCTCTAGAGCCCACGAGCCACAACTACTGAGCCCGTGTGCCACAACTACTGAAGCCCGTGCACCTAGAGCCTGTGCTCCGCAACAAGAGAAGCCACCGCAATGAGAAGTAAGCACACCGCAACGAAGAGTACCCCCCACTCGCCACAACTAGAGAAAAGCCCACACGCAGCAGCAACGAAGACACAACGCAGACAAAAATTAATTAATTAATTAATTAATTAATTTAAAAAAAGAACAATCTCAACAACAACAACAAAAATTTGAATTGGAAATAGTATGACTTTACAATTTGTTTAACTTCTATTTCTGGGGTGTTTTGTCCTATATGGAGTGGAAGCCAGTCTGTATATGAATGCATGAGGGTTGAACCCCCAATCCCAACCTGGGGACACTGATACATGAAAGCTAAGAACTTAACCAAACAAAAAGTGGGCAAGAGAATGTTCCCAGCAGTGGGACAGCAGAATCAAAGACCAGAAGGAAACAGGGCAAGGCTACCATATACAGTTGCTTAGGTTGTACACTGTACAAGGGCACCACATCCACTAATTACACATACTGAAGTAATTTATGAGGAAGTACATAGGTGGGTTATGAGACCTTATTCCTCCCACCTAACACCCCCCAACACATAAATCCAAACTGTCAAATATGGCATGCACACACTAGGAGAGCACGCACATACACAGACATGATCAATGAGACACATAGGCACTCAGCTGCAGCCTGTCCTGACTGGGCTTGGGCTTCCTGAGCTCACCTTTCTCCCTCACTTGCCACAATTAGAGACCAATTTTCACACCCTGTTATACAAACCTGACACAGTCATCTCCTCTGGGAGGGGGCAGGGGACAGGTGGAGTGTGCTTCCCTGGGGTAAGAAGCAGAGGGTGTGTGTGTGTGTGTGTGTGTGTGTGTGTGTGTGTGTGTGTGTAGACCTTAGGGACTGAGAATTGGAGAGGGGTCGCTCTCTCTGCTGAAGGACTTGAAGATTATTGCCAGAATATAGAGAATGGAAACTACAGGGGCAAATAGCAAATGTCACTGTGTCACATAACAGGGTTTGGCACAGTGCCTAGTGCACAGCACTCACTCAACCAATGGCCATCGCCATTCTAGCCGGAGCAATTAAACAATAAAAAGAAATAAAAGGCATCCAAATTGGAAAGAGAAAAGTAAAACTATCACTTTTTGCAATCTGCACTTTTGAAGACATTATCTTATGTATAGGAAATATAAAAGAATCCACCACAAAACCATCAGAACTAATAAAATAATTTAGCAAATTTGCAAGATACAAGATCAATATACAAAAAGCAGGGGTATTTCTACACAGTAGCAATAACCAATCAAGAAATGAAATTAAGGGCTTCCCTGGTGGCGCAGTGGTTAAGAATCCACCTGCCAATGCAGGGGACATGGGTTTGAGCCCTGGTCCGGGAAGATCCCACATGCTGCGGAGCAACTAAGCCTTTCCGCCACAACTACTAAACCTGCACTCTAGAGCCTGCGAGCCACACTACTGAACCTACGTGCCACAAGTACTGAAGCCCACGCACCTAGAGCCCGTGCTCCGCTACAAGAGAAGCCACCACAATGAGAAGCGCAGGCACTGCAACGAAGAGTAGCCCCCGCTCGCCGCAACTAGAGAAAGCCCGCACACAGCAATGAAGACCCAATGCAGCCAAAAATAAATAAATAAAATAAGTAAATTTTTTAAAAAAGAAGAAATGAAATTAAGAAACTATTTTTCATTTACAATAGCATCAAAAATAATAAAACACTTAGGAATAAATTTAATCAAGGTGGTGCAAGACTTGTACACTGAAAACTACAAAACATGGTTGAAAGAAATTAAAGACCTAAATAAATGAAAAGAGAACCAACGTTGTTGAGTGGAAGGCTATCACCACTGTGCCTCTAGTTGCCTAGGGTTAGTTAGAAATTTTTGTCATTCCCTGGGGAAAAGAAATCATCTACACATGAAGCATGCCCATGTAATATATATGATAATTAACTATTGTTGAAATCTTTATTTAACCTAACAATGGCCTTTCCTCAGCAAACCAATTAATATTGATTCACGATCACATCAGCAAGCCAAAACCTAATATTTAAAGTTTCATGTTCTTGTAAGGATTCCATCTGCCCAGAAGTTACATCATCCATGAGACTAATCCCCGATCACCAAGTAAGTCGAATGTTTTCCTTGTCTTTTGTTCATTTTTTATTTTTCTCTACCTTGTTCATTTTCTACAAAAATTTGCCACTTCCTCCCCTGCTTCACAATTCTCTGGACTCTTGAGAACAGAGACCATCTGCTTCATGAAGTATTAAATAAAGTTTGTTTGTATCACCTCAATTGTCTTCATTTTTTTTTTTTAACACCATATATATGCCTAGACTAAGCATCTGGTAAACTAGGCTCCAGGTAACTCATGGTACCCTCAACATCACTCCTTTGTTTCCTAAGGGACAAACAAAAGGACCTCATTCAGACTTTGATACACAGACAAGAATTATACTAGTGCTCAGCTATACAAACATCTGTCAGGACTATCCCGGAAGTTGATGCTTTTAAATAAACAAGTTTGAAACTTGATTTTAGCTCTTTTCTCTAGATTGGGAAGTGTCCAGCTCTTTGAAGGGGCAGAAGCAATCCAATCTGAGCAAGAATACTAAAGACTTAGCAACTTGATAAGAGGAAAGGATTGCTGTCTTGAAAGTATAGATAATGTTATAAGGTAGAGAGGCTATTAATGCTAATGAAATTTTGAGCTTATGCTCAGAGATGCAGACCACCTCCATGGTATAATAAAAAGAAATTTGTCTGCTCTATGACCAGGGTTCCTGGCACAGAGCTTCAAGAACACTGGGAATTTCTTAAGTGATCACAGTGTCTTTGTTATACTAATGAGATGACACCTGGTGGGTCCCTATATAGCCTCAGGATGGGGACTGGTCAGCAGAAAGGTAAATCATGTGATTAGAAGGTTGGGGCTTTGAGTCCTAACATCAGTCAGACCTCCTGACATCAAGAAAGGGGAGGGAGGGTCGGAGATTGAGTTCACTCATGTGCCCAATGATTTAATCAGTCATTTTTCCATAATGAAACGCCAGTAAAAACTCTGGACACTGAAGCTCAGTGGAGATTCCTGATTGATGAACACACTGACATGCCAGGGAAATAACATACCCTGACTCCACGGAGAGAGGGTCCACATTGAGGACACTCCCAGACCTTGCCCCATGCGTATCCTTTATAATAAAGCTGTAATCGTCCACATAGCACTTTCCTGAGTTCTGTGAGTCATTACAGTAAATTGTCAAACCTGGACAGGATTGTGGGAACCCCTGAAATTGTAGCCAGTGGATCAGAAGTGTGGCTAGCTGGGAACCCCTGGAACTTGTGGCTGGTGTCTGAACTAAGGATGATCTTGTTGGGGACCATGCCCTTAAACCTGTGGATTCTGACTAACTCCCAGGTGGCTAGTGTCAAAGTTGAACTGCAGCACACCCAGTTGAGGTGGAAACAAAACACCTTCTATGAGAACCAGGAGAAGGGTTGGTCCATCATCACTTAAGAGAGGTGTGGTCACCTGTCACTGCCTATATGGCCAAACTGCTACCTTTAAGATAAAGCTGGCCAGGGCCTGATGATGGTGTAGTTTTTCCTAAAAGCCTGACACTTTTTGAGCAGTGATTTTCCCCAAGAAGCCAGAACTACTTTCTTCTACAAAACATTTTGTAGAGTTCAGAGATGCTGCCTGATCTGTATTTTCTGCCTTTTCCTTTACATGCTCTCATTAAGTCTTTTCTTTCCAATTGCCTTGTAGGAATTAGGGTTATGAGTAGAGTAGGTATAGCCTACAGAAAAGTTTTGTTGCTAAAATACCACCCTGAGTTTAATTAGAAGAAACTAATTAATATATCCATTTGGGTAAACTTTAAAATAAACAAAAGCCTCCATTTCTCAGGGATCCAAAGGAAAAAGGGTGGGATCTGAAGTGACTGTTCTCATCCATCTTATTTTGTAAGTCATGAGAGATGGAATGGGTGACAGCAGCTGTGAAGAGAAAAGGAAGACAAGCTCTATCTTAGATGCTGGGGGACAGAGGGAAACTGGAGAACAGCCATAAGTCCCTGACATTGATCACGAAGTCATCCCACTCAATTAGGGTTGGAGAAGCCTAAATCTAGGGGAGTGAGTCCTACAAATTTAGGAAAGTGCCTTTGATGAAGGGAAGTAATATGTTTCATGTGTGCTTTTGATTCCAAGACTAAAGTTTGCTGTATCTGGTTTCCTCAGTCTTAGGAGAACAACCTGCCCCAGAATCCAAGACAGCACAATTTACACAGCAATGGAAGGATACAACCAATGTTCGCGTACAGAAGCTGAAGAAAGAACTCTGTAGCCGACAAGAGGGATGAATTCCGAAGAGATGCACAGAGCTAAGGTAGGCCAGTTTGGAGAGAATACGAGCAGTCATTTATCAGGATGCAAGACTAAGCTTATGAAGACCTGAGAGGCCTCTAATAAGGGAAGAATAGGATAGAGAAAAGAATAGGGTCTCTGGTCTCTAGAACCAGGCTCAAAATGTAAATAACATCTGGGTATCACTTAGGTCCTTTAAACAAATACCAGCCTAGTACATAGAACTGAACATTCTATTAAAGATTCTTGGGGAGGCTGATGGGGGCAGGAAGCTGGGATTCCCATCCTTTCTCCTAGGCTGCAATGATACAAGAGTACATTCTGGGTTTTGACCACACAGGCATCTTCTGAAGTCACCAAACAGTCTCAGATGAAAAACATTTCAGATGGGCTTTATTTTTTCCTTTCTTCATATCAACTTTATTCTTAATGTCAATACTTTATAGCCCCTTAAATCACTTGTCAGCTTTCTGTAACCATTTTAATTATAAATCTCTAATCTTATATGATGTTTCAGCAACATATCTAATACTGCTATTCTAAATTCTTTTAAATTTCCCAGTGGAAGGAAGATATATGTGTATCTGTGATTGTTTGCATCTGCCAAACAGGCAGTACCTAGAGAAAAATAATCACTTTTCTAAACAGAGCTCTAACTTTGATATCATGTGACAACCCAAGAAATTGAGTGGAGAACCTTCTGAGGCTATAGGAGAGTGGAATTCAGAGAAACATTATGAAGACAAGGAGGCAAATTTCTTTTTTCATTTTACATATCAGGAAACTGACACCCAGATTAAGAGTTTAAGTCATTTGCCCATTATCTGCTTCTTGGGAAAGGCAAGGTTGGAGCTCATGTCCCCTGACATGGCCTGGTTTTCCTTCTCCAATAAGTCTGGAAATTATGATGTTGGAATAACAAGTCACTGAAAGCCCAAATATGAATAAAAATACTTTACTCACTGGCCTTCCTATAACTTAGAGAATCTATTAGTCATTTTACAGAAATAGACATTTAATATTGAAATTAGCAAGCAGGTAAAGTAAATTAGAGTTTTAAAGGAAGAGAGACTTGTAACTGCACATTTCTGCCTCAGAAGCAGGAAAGGCAAACTTAGACACAGGTGGACCATTTACTCCCACCCAGATCAAAACAAGCCTCCCCCCTTACATTCTGGGGTGGGTTTGGGAAGATAACAGATTCACTAAGGCAACAGCAATGCCAAAAATTAAAGGGAGGGCTAGATCAGTGAAGCAAGGATTATTATTTAACAGATTTTCAGATATTCCATGGCAATCACCACACTCTCAACACAAATCTGAGAAAAAAGGGCAGAGGGAGAAGATTAAAGAAGATAAGAGTCAGAGCAGATGAAATTTGAAATGCTGTCAGTGGCACGAGCTTCCAATTAGTGAATTTTTTTTTTTAATGGGCAACATATTTGCGAGCCTTTGGGTATTTTCTGCTTCTATTGATTTATGTAAATTGCCAGCATTGCGGGGTTTATAGATTTGCTTCATCAAAGTATCAAACTATTTCTTCATCAAACTCTTTGGAAGTTCTTCCTTTATTCCTGACATGTAGAGGTAATGTGAAGCTCTTAGAAAAAAACAATCATTCTAGGCTTAGGAAACAGCACATGAAACTTCCCTCAATAAGAAGCTCCTGAAGCCTTTCAACCTGGCCTGTCTCTCCCTTCCTTCCACGGTGCCCAGTCTTGTTACGTAGGAAGGTCAAACGCCTGGTTACCTCTCCAACTCAGCATATTAGAAAACAAGCATCAACCTTGCCAGCTTCAATGGCTGTTTCTGTCAATTCTTCTAGGCCACCAAATCATCTTTCTTTTCTTTTCCTTACATACTGAAGACATCATTGTGTTCTGAGAACTCTCCCTCCTTGAGATCTGATTCCCTACTTCACCTTCTTCCATTCCCTCTGCCTCCAATACCAGTTTAAAGTCTGCAAATTACTGTTCTCTGCCTCTGCTACCCACCCCTCCCTTCCCCTGTCCCCAGTAAATGCCAATTTATTGGGAACAGGGTCAATTAACCTAATAGGGACATTATGAAGAACCCATTGTGTGGGAGGGTCATTGTAACTGCCCCTCAGAATAAGAATAATGGCAGAGAGGGGCATCCATAATTAAGGACAAAGGGAAGGCATTGAGTAAGCCAGGAAATTATTCCTAGAAACACGTCAGATTCTAATAACTGCTGACAACCCTAGTACTTACTTCTGTTACTCCTAGATATACCCACAGTGATTGGCATCAGGGCTTTAGAGGGGATCATTGTGACCTTTTCAAGGGGCAGTGTGGAAGAGGCATCCACAATACTTCACCCTACTCCACAAACAAGCCTGGTGGGAAAGAAGCTCCTAGCAGTAGAAAGGAAGGAGGGCAGACCATCTCTGCAGCTGTTAGAAAACAGGGTAGAGGTAAGTATAATTACCATAAGGTCCTATAACCACAGTGCTATTTGTTCCCAAAAGGCTCAGTTTACTATCAAGATCAAGTACAAACTCCTTAATCTAGCATTTAAGATTAGACATCAAACTATCAAACCAGTCTTTCAAAAAGAATCTCCACTGCTCATTAGCAGGAGTCCTCAAGGGTGAGTTTCTTCAGTAACCCTCATTTACATCAGGAATGTCCTCCCCAGGCTCTCCCCAATCCAGATCCACCACCACCCCCTGCACCCCCTGTTAAGGCCCAAGTCAAAAGTTAAGCCCCCCTTGCCCCATGAAGCTTTCTCTGACAGACAGCAGACAGGCCCCACGTCCCCTCCCTCCTACAGACTCCCCTCGCAGATAGGCTAAATCATATGTGTATTAATTTAGCACTTAATACACATTAATTTCGCAATTAATATTTTCTATGTCTGTATCTCCATCTCCCAGATAATACCACTAGTTTCTTAAGGACAGGATCTGTTTCAGTAAGATAAGGTTGTAATTAGGTATAAACCCAATAGCAGTGGATGCCCGATCAACGTTTCCTGACTGTTGACTGATTGAGGTGCTATCAGACACAAGTGGAAGACTTGAGTTAGTGAGACCTAAAAATGTGTTAATTCCTATAATGGTCAGCAGAACCTAAACTTGTCTAAAGACCCCAGAGTGAGCACCCTCTGAGTTAACAACCCCACAAATTGGATACTTGTGTAGATCCAAATTAATTAATCAATGCCCTGAAAGAAATTCTGGACTCTGGGAGCATCAGGATTTCCAAAAGCAGCTAATTTTTTTTTTAAAGGTATTTAACTTAAGGGCCCTAAGAGAGCAAAATATCCACACAGCTTCTCTAAAAGGAAGGTAATCACATGAATAGCTCTTTATATTTTACTTGCATTGTCAAGTGGCTCTTGAAAGAACCTTGAGAAGTAGAATGGGAAGTTACTAAAAAACCAAGGGGCAGAGAAGGTTAGGCTGACTGTTTGACAACTCACTCTCAGGTAGGAAGCATCAGCGTATTACATATGTCTTCGTAGACATCTGGACTCCTTGACAAAGAGGTCTCTTCATTTTTGGTTTTCGAATCCATAAGTCCTCGGTCTCCATAGCTTCTAGTTCCACGGAAGATGGTGAAAGCTTTCCGGCCGCCATTCTATACTCTATCCAAACTTCCGTTCTTTAATTACCAGTTGGAGGCAGGAACAACTCCCAGTCCCTTGAGCCCTCATTTACTCTGTCCACACAGCCTTTCAGATCAGTTAAATCAAGCCTGGAGGTCTCCAAGGGTACCAACCCATCGCTTTCATTTGCCATGTATCAATATAATTTACATAACTAACCCTGAAGTGCCTACCCACATGCCCTCACGTTATAGCCACTAAGCTAAAACCCACTTAGGTTCTTCCCTGGGCTTTTGATGACTCACTCCCTAGCTCTCTGCCACAGCATTTTAGGGTCTGGAACCAAAATTTCACGGGCTTCAGCATCTAGGTTCTTTCCTTACAGCAAGGACGCGGAACAGAAAACTGCGGGAAACCGGGAGGTGTGCCACTCGGCGGGGTTCCGTTTTCACCCCACCTGCCTACCTCTTAAGCCAGAGGCAGGCATTTCCCCCAGGACTCTGCGACCTCAAACAAGTCTCGACTCTACAAACGGTATTAATTTTCTTTTTTCCATAAACCAGACATAACGATTCTGGTTTATTGGGAAGAGGCACGACTCTCCGGACCCAAGGGCCGAGGCACAATTTTTTCCACCTCGGGAACCTCAAGTTAGTTTTTTTTCTCCTACGATACCTTCCCTGGGATGATGCTTTCATCGTGTAACCATGTAAGCCAGTTGCAGCTTGGACAGCTAAGGAAAAAAAAACCCATTCCCTACTCCTGAGCCAACCTAGGACGCCCTCACCACGCCGCACCCCGAATCCCAGCCCACGCTCAAGACCCCGCGAGCTTTCGGTTCAACATGGCTGCGGGACGTGAAAGGAGAGGCCGGCGCGCGGGATGGAGGCGGGGCTTGGTCTCCCGGCAACGGCCCCGGCGATTGGCCAGCCCATCTGCAGCCGAGGCCAATGGTCAGGCGCCTTGCAAACGCTCGGCGTGGCGACTGCGGCTGCGCGGGAGATTCGAATTGGCGGCGGCTCCTCGCTGGCAGCGCAGGTGGGGCTGCTGCTGGCTCGCGTCCTCTAGCCATGGATAACCCGGAAAATGTTTTTCAGTAAGTGTGGGTCTGTGGGAGGGGACGGGTGGGGGCGTGATCCCCAGCTGCCGGCAGCCAGGGGGCTGGGGTACCTGGGTTCGGGCCTGGTGGACTGCAGGTCCCCGGCCCGGCCCGCCCCAGACCTGCCTCCCTTTGCCCTTCCCAACCCCTGTCCTTGGCTCCGGAGTTTGTCCCCTCCCACCGTCACCCCACCCACCCCCACCCCATCCCAGCTGGGTTGTGGGCCACTAGGGAGCCGTGGAAAGGACCGCGCACCGTGTAGCCGGGACTCTCCGCTGAGATCCCGGCCCTGAGGCCGAGCTGCGGCCGGAGTGGCAGTTTGGGGGGATTTGGACGGTTCCTGAGGCCCTCAGCGCTCCTTGATTCTTTGTAAGGAATCCGCTCTGGGCAGATCGCCGCTGTGGAAGTAAAACGTCTAACCCAACAAAAAAAACTTACATGTAGGTTTCATGAGAAACTTTCAAAGCCACTCATTTTAAAATTCTGCGAAAGAGAGAGAACTTAAAATTGCTTTAACCCATAATCCCACAGTCAATTTTTAAAAGGCTTTGAATAATGTGCACTTTAAGGGGAAAAATGTTCCCTTATGTTTATCGTCATTTATGTCAGCCTGCTAACAATTTTTAAAATTCCCACGCCTTTGCTTTTTATTTGTATGACTTAGGTGATATATCCAGACTGTTTCAAAAGCATTTAAAACACTTAAACCATATGCGACAGGAAGTAAAACTGGTTAGTTTTATCAGCACCGAGGTAATCTTAACTCTCTGGGGATCCGAAGACTCAGGTGGTTAAGTGCTGTCAAAACAAAAATTTGTTTGCCTTAAGACTTTTTCTTTAGCCCAGCCTGCAAAGGATTTCGATATTAGAGGCTCGTTTTCCCCCATTTTAAAAAAGAAATCAGGTATTTCCGACCTTATTTTGACTTTTTAACTTTTTAAAGTAAGTACTACATTTACATAGTTAAAAAAAGATTTAGAAAACTGTTCACTGCGCTCTATACTTGACTGCTCTCCCACTCCCTCATATGTAACCATTTTTCTAGTTTATTTTTATATTTATTTTGCAAATATAAATATTTATATTATAATAACATATGACCATATCTATATACATATATGTACGCGTGTGTACAATTCCTGCCTTTATTGCACATAAAATGTAGCAGAGTGTACACACTGCTTTTTTTGCTTAACACTATCCTTGGAGATTTCACTCTATCAATCCATAGATTCTTTTCTCATTCTTTTTTACAACTACGTGATATTTCATGTACCACAATTGATCTAAAAAGTCCCCCATTGATGGATACTTGGGTTGTGGACAATATTTTGCTATTACAAATAGTGCCGCAGTGAAAAATCTTGTACACGTGACATTTTGCATATATCTGTCCTCTAGATTCCCAGAAGTGGGTTTGCTAGATCAAAAGTAAATCCATCTGGAATTTTGGTAGATCTTATTACCAATTGCCCTGGCAGGGACTGTGTACACTCCCACCTGCAAGCAAGTTGTAGGAGTGCCTGATTGCCTTTGCTTCCCCTCTACACTTGTCACATTGTTGCAGTCTGGTGGGTGAGAAGTTGTATCTCAGTGAGGTGAATTTCTCTTATGAGAGAGGTTGAGTATATTTCTGTGGAATACCTTTTGTTCATTTCTTAAACTGGGTTGGGTTTGGTTTTTTCCCCCCAACTTCTAGAAGCTCTGTTTAGTTATCCCAGTTTATCATTTCTCTTTTGACTCTGCTTCGTGTTTTGTTTTGTTTATTTGACATATAGAAGCTTTTAATTTATATGTAGTTGACTTCATCTAGCTTTTCTTTTGTGGCTTCTGGATTTTGAGTCATAAGAAACATTGATTTCATCTGTATCCTGAGGTACAAGAGCTAGAAGAAAGTATTACTTTCAAACCTTTTTTCCCTACCCCCGAAAAAAGTCATGTAACAAAAGTCATGTAGCGTCTCTGATAGAAACCTAGGAGTGTTCCTTAGCTTGACTGTCTCTTACCCATTGTGCAATCCCATCAGCAAGTCTCATTGTTTCTTTCTCCAGAACACCCAAATTCCACACTTACTGTTCCCACCATGGTCCACCCTGTCACTGGGGCTCTGCAGTAGCTTCCTAACTGGTTTCCACCTTCTATTCTCATCCCCCACCCGCTTCTTCACTTGGAGAGACAGAATGCACATTTTAAAATGCAAATGAGATCTTGTCATCCCCACCCTTCTCCTACCTCAGCGTACTTACACAGCTGCTTGGACCCCTGGCACCGATCAAATGTCACCCCCTCAGAGAGGCAGGCTTTCTTTCCCTGACAACTCTACCTAAAAATAGTAAGTCCTGTCACATTCTTACCCCTTCTCCCATCTTCTGAGTTTTTCTTCCTGTGTGCTTAATGTCACCTGACAATATTTTACAGTTTTCTTTTTGTTTGTTTGTTTACCGCACTAGCACCTAGGGGCCCCTGGAGAACTTTGCTTTGCTTGGTTGTTTTTTTTTAAGCTGTGGTTGGGTACACGGAGGTCGGGCCAAGCAGAGTTCTCAGGGAGCTATAGCCACTGACTTCTGAGCATTGCCATTGTGTGTTCTTCCTCAGGGACGTTGTGTTCCACTGAGGCCCAGAAAGCAGACTGTATCTGGAAGCCCTGATTGGTGGGACCCTGGGCTGTCGCGCACCCTTCACAAGCCCTCTTCAGGTCTTCCAGCCAAGCTCCTGAGCAGCAAGGGGAGGGGTCTGAGTCAGTGCCATGCCTGGGGCCCAACATTAGGAGGAGGAGCAGCAAACTTCTGGGTGCTGCCCCTCGTGGTGGTGGTAGTGACACCGGGAGTCAGTGAGAGGAGAGGGAGACTCTTGGGGATAGACCTGGGGACCTTCTTTAAGCTGCTTCTTTATAGGGCTACCTCAGGGGCCTTGCGTCTTACTTTCTTCTGAAGAAACACTGACTGCTTCCGAGTTTTCTGACTTCTGAGGGAATGCTGTTTTCATTTTTATTATAGCATTTGAATTGATATTTAAGATTTCTATTTTAAGGTGTATAGATGACAAATATAAAATATATCTTTTGCTTTTAGGAAGTATTCCTAATAATCCCATGTACATATTTTTCTCTGCTCTAGAATGTTTGAAGCCCATATGCAGAGCTACAAGGGCGATGACCCGCTTGGTGAATGGGAAAGGTTAGCATTTTGTTTATTTATTTTTTCTGTAAACAAACTATATACGCTGTCCTGAAAAATTAGTATTATCCGTATTTTTTCTAGTTACATGCGATGGGTAGAAGAGAATTTTCCTGAGAATAAAGAATATTTGACAACTTTATTAGAGCATCTAATGAAGGAATTTTTAGATAAGAAGAGATACCACAATGACCCAAGGTTCATCAATTATTGTTTAAAATTTGTAAGTATATTTTCAGATGTATAACCACATCTCTAGTCATGTTGTCCTTTTGCTTTTTACCCCAGATTTGAAGATCATTTTAGACTGTCTTTTATTCTGATACCTTACGTTTCATAAATTTTTTTTAAGTTGTATGGCCAGAGACACGTATTTTACAACCTTTTGGCTTCTGTACTGTGGAATCAGTGATTTAATTTTAAAATCCTCCTTCTCTGTGTATCAAGTCTGAAATGTGACAACACGAGGTAGAAACCATTAGATTAAAAGAAGGTTCGTTGGATGAGAAGCATGTTTGGGGAAGGGGAGATAAGCAGGCACTCCCAGTGGGTTCCTGGTTGTAAACTAAATTCATTGCAAATAATTAAGAAAATATTAACTCTCAGAAATGAAATTTAGTACTAAAAGGAGAAGGCCGCCTCAGGTTAGGCTGGGTCTCTTCAATCTTGAAATAAAGGCTTGGGGGCATGATTTCTAGTAATAAAATCATGAATGGAATAGATAAAGTAAACAGGGATTTGTTGACTAAGTTTCAAAATATGAAGATTAGAGAAAGCCTGTGGAGCTTGAACGAGTATAACTTTATATACTACGTTACAGAACCTGCTGTCTTGGGAAATAACGTGGGTTATCTGGGGACATTGAATGTCAAGGAAAGGAACGAGCTTAACTTTGAGGCTTGCCATCAGAGGACCACACAGGCCTTCCCCTGCACAGTACATCCTGAGGCCTCCAGGAAGACGAACGCTGCGGTCTGGCTGGACTCGGCCACACTGAGACTGGCAGTGCCCTCGTTCTCATGTCTGTCTGCTTTGGATTTCTGCAGGCTGAGTGCAACAGTGACCTTCATCAGTTTTTTGAGTTTCTGTACAACCATGGGATTGGGACCCTGTCAGCTCCTCTGTACGTAGCCTGGGCTGGGCATCTGGAAGGCCAGGGGGAACGGCAGCACGCCAGTGCCATTTTTCGGAGAGGAATTCAGAACCAGGCCGAACCTAGAGAACTGCTGCAGCAACAGTACAGGTAGTTTGAAAATAAAACTCCACGCAGTGTCTCCTAC
Source organism: Balaenoptera ricei (assembly GCF_028023285.1). Lineage (NCBI taxonomy): Eukaryota > Metazoa > Chordata > Mammalia > Artiodactyla > Balaenopteridae > Balaenoptera > Balaenoptera ricei. The sequence continues at coordinate 11,525,500 of NC_082651.1, read as the reverse complement.
CTTGAAATGCAACGTTTGCTCTTAAAAGATTTTTATTGTTGTCTGTTTGTACAGGGAAATCCTTCTCATTGGGGGAAATGTGGATATACAGAATAGTAGAAAAGCTGCCCAGAAATATTACTGTTAACATTTTTGTGCACTTCCTTCCAATATCTTTTCCGATGCCTATGTGTGTGCCTTAGTGTCTGTGTATTTTTATAGCAGACCGTACTGTATGTCTGGTTGTATGTACTGAGCTTTATACTGCTCTTAAGAAATTATGCACTTTTATACTACTTATAAAGTGGTTGTGAAGTCTGCCGCAGAGCTATGTCATAATTTAATTGTTCTCCAATGGAACATTAAAGTTGTTTCCAACATTTTGATTTTTATAAATAACAACATAATGAATATTTTAATGAATAACTTTGTTTTTCACAATTTTTAACTTTTTCAGTGATTAAATACACCTCATTTAGGGTGTTATTTATATATACCCTAATACAGAAAACTAAAGAAGCAGAAGAAACCCCTCAATTTTAGTTCTCATTTTTTTCTCCACTTGTAACAGGATTGCAGGCGTGTTTTACGTACATAGGCAGCCCTGTGTCAAGGTCTTTTTTCTTCATCATAAAAGTATTTCCTAATGTATTTCTTATTATTATCTGGTTCCTTCTGATAGATTCTCAGAATTGAAACTATGGAGTCAAAGGGTGTATGAAGAGTGTTCAGGCTTGTGGTACATGTAACCAAATTCCCTTCTCAAAAGGTGGTACAGGTTTCTGCTGTCTCTGTCTAGCAGCATAGAGACAGCTTGTCTTACTGCACCCCTTGCCGGCTCTTAATACACTCATCGTTTTCAACTTTGCTCCAGTGCGCATGCTCTTTTTAAACTTTATTATGAGAATTTTCAAGTATGCATTAAAAAAAGAAAAGTTAATATAATGAACCTGCATTTACTTATCACTTGCTTTTAATAATTATTAATATTTGATCACGCTGTGCTGAAGGATTTTTTGTTTAATTAATTTATTTATATACTTCTGGCTGCGTTGGGTCTTTGTTGCTGCACGCCGGCTTTCTCTTTGTTGCGGTGCACAGGCTTCTCATTGTGGTGGCTTCTCTTGTTGCGGAACACGGGCTCTAGGCACGCAGGCTGTAGAGTGCAGGCTCAGTAGTTGTGGCGCGTGGGCTTAGTTGCTCCGCGGCATGTGGAATCTTCCCGGACCAGGGCTCGAACCTGCATCGCCTGCTAACCACTGCGCCACCAGGGAAGTCCCTGTGCTGAAGGATTTAAAGCAGATCCAAAACAGCAAAATATTTTACCCTAAACACTTCCATAAACATCTCAAAAAGGTGATTTCTTACAGAACCTTACATCATTTTCACACCTAACAAAATGAATAGTAATTCTTTAATATCATCTAATTTTCAGCTATTCTTCATTATGTAAAATGTTTTTGTTTTTTGCCTTTTTTTTAAACCGTTGGTTTGTTTGAATTGAGTCAAACAACATCGGCATTTGTCTGCATTTGGTTGTACATCTCTCAGTCTCTTCATACTGTGCACCCCTCCTCATATCACCCAAAAATGTCGGGCTTGGAGGTTGAATATTACTTGATAGGTTGATTAACATGCAAAGATGCATGAAATGACATGTTTAAGAAGTCCTCACAGCATGAACAGTAATATATCTGCTTTTTAAAATAGTTTTGTACTTTAACATCTTTCTTCAAACCATTATACTTTTCATATGTTCCAGATATAGAGAATGCCTAAAATAGAGAGTTCGAACACCCCGTGTTGTAACATGTACATACTTGATACCCTCAGAAGGAGGGTATGTTTGTTATATGAATTTAAGAAACACTAACATAAACGAGGCAAAAGGAGGAATTTTTCTAATATAAGTGTATTGGTTATGAAGACAATCCCAGAATTTTTTTTTTTTTAATTTTGAAGCAACTCTAAAATTCAACTTTACATTCTCTCTTTTTTTTTTTTATTAATTTTATTTTATTTTATTTATTTATTTTTGTCTGTGTTGGGTCTTCGTTTCTGTGCGAGGGCTTTCTCTAGCTGCGGCAAGCGGGGGCCACTCTTCATCGCGGTGCACGGGCCTTACACTATCACGGCCTTTCTTGTTACGGAGAACAGGCTCCAGACGCGCAGGCTCAGTAATTGTGGCTCACGGGCCCAGTTGCTCTGTGGCATGTGGGATCTTCCCAGACCAGGGCTCGAACCCATGTCCCCTGCATTAGCAGGCAGACTCTCAACCACTGCGCCACCAGGGAAGCCCTACATTCTCTCTTAACCGCAGTCTTTACTAGCTTATAGTAAGCTGTCTATCATGTTTAGTTTTCACTTTAAAAAAAAAAATAATAATTAATTAATTAATTATTTTTGGCTGCTTTGGGTCTTCATTGCTGCGCGCAGGCTTTCTCTAGTTGCGGTGAGCAGGGGATACTTTTCGTTGTGGTGGCTTCTCTTGTTGTGGAGCACAGGCTCTAGGCACACGAGGTTCAGTAGTTGTGGCACGTGGGCTCAGTAGTTGCGGCACATGGGCTTAGTTGCTCACGGCACATGGGATCTTCCCAGACCAGGGCTCGAACCCGTGTCCCCTGCATTGGTAGGCAGATTCTTACCCACTGTGCCGCCAGGGAAGTCCCTAGTTTTCACTTCAATATAATATATATTGAACTGTAAATTATAATCTATATTGATGCCTTTATTGCTGTCTTTTAGGTTGTTTCAGACACGCCTCAACGAAACTCATTTGTCAGCTCAAGGTAAATAATGCTTTCTAAAATGTCCAAGATGTTGGTAATTTAGTGTGATTTTCACTGCCTTTTTTATGTTTTCCTTAAAAAACAAATCCATCCACTATTTATTGATTATATTGTCTTAGATAACAGGGATGGTGCTCTGATAATAATAATGCCTCATAAATAGCAGAGCAGGGGCTCTGTCATAGCACTTTAAAAGAAACCCCCCTCCAGCACGCACACACACACACACACACACACACACACACACACACACAAACTTGGTGATTTCATTGTATTTTTAGGATTTTTAAAAAATAAAAATAAAAATTGCCCCACATAGAGGACGATACCTACTCTGAAGTGAATCTGCTCTGAATTGAATCAAATGTGTTTAATGCAACTTTTAAAGAAATGTAGTATTTTTTTTTTTTTTAGAGATAATAGATTACATTCTAGCATTAAGCACTGACTATCCTGTTGTTTAAAATAACTAGAGTTTATATGTCTTTCAGGGACTTTCTTGGGCATTTTGAATTGATTAGAAAGCTATCTCTACCATATTTCTCTTATTTATAAAGTATTTTAGTTGCACTTTCTGAGACAGTGTAAATGAGTTTATTTTTTAATGCTACTTATTGAAAGATCAATGGAATGTATCTGTAATAATTTTATTTAATATGGTTTTACCCTTATTTCTTTTTATTTCATCTTTTTCCCCTCATAGCAAGAACCTCAGAACCTCTGCATAATGCTCAGATTGTAAACCAACTGGTTACATCAAAATCCAATCCAGGAAATAACTCAGGCTGCATTTCTAAGAATCAGGTAATAATAATGACTGTAGTTCATGTGGGAACTGGGAAGGGTGTGGAATGGTCATCCAGCTACCTTCCACAGCTACTTGGGCATCTCATTTCTTTGACCTTGTCTCCCAAGACTCTAACCTCCATGTCAGCCACCTGTGCCTGCGGCACCTCTCCGGGCCTGTCATCATCCACCACTGCTCACCTCAAATATTAAATTTAAAATAACTCACTGATCATAACCTCCTGCATTGTCTGGCCTAGGGACCCCTGCTCCATGACCTCCTGTCTTCGCGTCCTCCCACCAGCCTCTCTCCTCCTTTGTTCTGCGGGGCTCCCTTGCACAGGCCCAGGATTCCCTACCTTGGGTCACACCCACGTGGAGGCACCTGAGCCCACCTAAAACACTCCTGGCTTCGAACTGTAACCTCAGCCAGGGCTTTTACTACTCCCCAGCAATTATGCTTCCAATTTCCCAGTTCACTCTTTATGTTTTACATATCACTTATGTTTCCCATTTTACTCTCTAATGCCAAATTATAATGATTTTACACTTCTTTTTACTCTCCTCAAACTTGAGACCTGACTACCTCTAACCTCTTCCTCAGGAACTGGCAAAAATACTATTTCAGGGAAACTGCAGAAGCCGTCAGATGATGTCTGTCCATTTCTGCCACCAACCAATAAATAACTTCACCTTTCCCTGCCATTGCAGTGGGGCAAGGTGGCTCTTCTGCCCTGATGGCTTATTAGCCTGTGAAAACGCTCTTTCCTTGCTTCCCAGCATCTTTCCTCTTCATAGTACTGTTGCTCTTTCAAAGTTTGCTAAGGACCTCCTCTAAGCTAAATCCCATGGAAATGCCTCTGTTCGTAGTACACATGTGCAGGTTTTATTAATGTAGCACATTCCTGATGTAGAATATGAATTTCCAACTTTGACAGATACTCAGATGATCCCAATTTACATCCTACTCATGTTTGCCAGTCTCATTGCTTCCTGTTGTCCCGACTGTAAGTTTCTAGGCAGAAGAGTTGGGTCTTGTTCATGGTCACTTCCCAGGACCTAGCTCAGGACATGACATGTATGAGATGTTCAGTAAATATTTGTCTAGTGAATGAATGCTAGCATTGGAGACTCCTCAACATAGAATAGTACCAGAAGAAAATTTTAATGATTTTTTTTTAAATGTAGCTATTTGGAATGTTAAACTCATTACACATAGGTGCTGTGGCTCAGCTCCTGGACTATGTATCAAAGGGAAGTAAGTGCCCTTCTCGACTACCAAGCAGATACTTTAAAATCGCTTTCTTATCGGACTCTAGTTGCAAAAGTTATCATAAAAGTAATAATGCAAACCTAGGCTTCAGATATTAATTGTAACTTGAAAGAACATATACAAATCTACTCCATGATTCAGAGACCCCCTCGAGTGTTTTCATATTGTTTTGTGAAGTAATTTGGATGATAGATTCTTTCCAGATAAGTGAGTGCTTGTGTTTCTTTTCTGTCTTTCTAGGGTTCAGAACTTTCTGGAGTAACATCTGCAGCTTGTGATAAAGAGTTGAATATGCAAGTACAATCAGTGCATTCATCTATTACTTAGTTTCCTTCAAGAGCTGCTTCAGTACACTGTTGTAAATAATGTATTTTCCCCATTTTAGGGAACAAAGGGTGATCATGATTTCTAAATCAGGATATTCTGCACACCCACCTGTGGCAGCCAAAGCTGATGTTCAGCAGGTTGTCATGTATTGCAAGGAGAAGCTTATTCGTGGAGAGTCAGAGTTTTCCTTTGAAGAGCTGAGAGCCCAGAAATACAATCAACGGAGAAAGCATGAACAATGGGGTACTTGCAGTCTTACAGTCTGAGCTATCCTAGGTCACTTAACATAATCCTCATCTCTGAGTAATTACATTTTTAGCAGATAATTGACTATACTGAAAGAATCTGCAAGAAAAATGTCTCTAGCTCATCCTGTCAGGAGCCTAAAAATCTTTGTTTAATACTAGTGTAGCAACCACATTTGTCCAAAGGCTAAAGTGGTGTCTTTTGACAACAAAACTCGAGGTTGAAACAGCACTAAAGGAGATAGATATCCACACCAGTGTTACCTTAGCTTTTAGTGAAGTAGATATTTTTAACCTTTCAAATAATACCTGTACAGATTTGAACTTCTTTATCTAGCAATTCTAAACCTCTGGGTCCGTTATTTGGACTGTGAAAGGATTAAGTTAGGAACTGGAGTTGAGATTTTTCAAGATCTGCAACTACTGTAAATAAGACATTCAGGAGTCCTCTGATGAAAGTGCCATGTTATTCATGGCTGTGCTGTACAGTGGATCAAGCTTTGTTCCCCAGGGAGGACTGAATGTTAACACCAGTGTTGGCACTTGCCTTTGCTGTAACAATGTGGACCTCAGAGGAAAATGAACCTCTGTCCTACTCAGCGCTTTTACACCATCTAAGTATTTGTGCTGTGCCCACTCTGTAGGCCACTTTTTGTTCATTCATTATTTCTCTTTTGGTTGACAACTGAGAGGACAGTCAGTTGACACTCGTGGAGGACTCTTTTGTGCCTTGCACAGATGCTAAATTCTGAGCTGGACGGTTTGATTTGTGCGTGATGTGGTTATGTTAACCAGTTATTGGAAATGGGACCAAGAGCAGTGTACCTGACACACTGACCTTTCGGTGCACTTTACTCTTACTCCTTCTTAGAAAGCACCTAGAGATTTAAATCTTTTAAAAACTGTTCCATTTTCAAATGATTTGCACAGTCGTGATTGTTCTACAAGCAGTGCTTAGTATCATACCGTGCTATTACCAAATATTTTTGTTGCTCATCATGTAAATTTTTATAACTTACATGCCCTGAACTTAAAAGTAACTGTGCTAGGGGAAGGTAAAAATTATAATTGAAAAGTAATACATATTTCAGTTCTAATAACCTAACACACATGGAAAAGACTAGTAAAAAATTTGCCATCTTAAAAATAACCTTTTACTGATTTTGCGTGGATTCCTCTGATGACCTGAATTTAAATTTCACATGCAAACCATATTTTCTCTTTCCTAAAGTTAATGAAGACAGGCATTATATGAAAAGGAAAGAAGCAAATGCTTTTGAAGAACAACTATTAAAACAGAAAATGGATGAGCTTCATAAGAAGTTGCACCAAGTGGTGGAGACATCACACGAGAACCTGCCCTCTTCCCAGGGGAGGTCTGAGGTGTGTGTGCTCCTTGCTGACGCTTCCCATGCCCAGTACAGGAACTTCTGTTTCTATTTGTCCTCTGTGTGCTCTAGTTTTAGAGTTAATTCTGATGTTAATTTAGTTACTAGCTTTCTGAATTATTTTCCCCCCAACAATGGGGGAAAAGGCAATCCAACACACTTCCAGCGACAATAGAGGTCACACTTAAAGAGCCAAGAATCAGAATGACACTGGGCTTCTCAACACCAACCCAGAAAGATGTTCAAAATGTAGAATGAGAAAGGAAGTTACAGAACAGAATGTGTAGTGTGTTTGTGTGTGTGCATGTGTGTGTGCAGGCACATACTTATATACTTAAGTATTAGCGTATATAATCCTTTTTCTGATTTTTTTTGTATTATTTAATGAAAATTCAAATATAATGATTTCTTTAGTTTGTGTTGAGAAGCCAGCACGCACCTGCAAGAATGGGTCTCAGGACCTGTTTTTTCTACAGACTTACTGTGGCCACATTCCTGTTTTCAGCTCCACCTTCACGTCCATCCTGAGATGTGTTCAAATTTCTGAACTTCTCTGGAGATCAGCCTCCTCCAGCTGCTGTTCTAGGTGTTAGGATTCCTTTACTGTCATTTGGTGAGGTTTTGGGAGGACGTGGATGATAAACCACGTGTTTAAGCCGCTGCCTTTAACCAGAAGCCTCTGTTGATGAACTTATGTCTGTATATGAGTGGTATAAGGATATATCTGCCAAATGGATCTCCATTTGTCCCTAAATCATTTATTTACCAGCTCAGCCTTTCCCTATTGGTTAAAAATATCTTATCACATACTAAATTTTTAAGGTATAAGATCCATTTCTAAAATAACTGTCTCTTTGTTTTAGTCAATAGGTTTCTTCTTGATCATTCCATGTTTTGATATCTGGTGGAGAAAGTCTATTATTTTTTTAATGTATTTCTTCAGAAATTAATATTATGTTTATTTTTAATCTTTACTAATTTGGTAAGTGAGAAAATGGTATAGGTCATTTTTAATTATCTTTTTTGATGACTAGTGAGAATAAACTTTTTATATTTTGTCCATTTGTCTGTGAAATAACTTTTCTTGCCCTAGATATTTGGTGCTTTTCTTAACAATTAGTGAGAATACTTTTCTATGGTGAGAAATTAACTCTTTGTCTTTTTATTTTTTTATTTATTTATTATTTATTTTGAGCTGCGTTGGGTCTTAGTTGCGGCACGCGGGATCTTTCCTTGCGGCGCATGGGCTTCTCCCTAGTTGTGGTGTGCTGGTTTTTCTCTTCTCTAGTTGTGGCTCGCAAGCTCCAGGGCGCATGGGCTCTGTAGTTTGTGGCATGCAGGCTCTAGTTGAGGTGTGCAAGCTTAGTAGTTGTGGCGCAGGCTTAGTTGCCCCATGGCATGTGGGATCTTAGTTCCCTGACCAGGGATCGAACCCACATCCCCTGCATTGCAACGTAGATTCTTTACCACTGGACCACCAGGGAAATCCCACTCTTTGTCTTTTAACTTGGTAACATAGGAGTGTACATGTACAGTCTAAGTACGTGTGAGTAGAAAAGCAAAGATTTCAAGTTAAGGGCCGTGTCGTTCCCACTGTGAGCCATGCTTTTGTGGCAGTTAGTGCAGTTTATATTCATGTTTCCTACTCATTAAAGAGAAAATGGTTACCAAGGGTATTTTAATAGAAGGAACACCATTATGAGCATTTGGTAACATTGACTGTTAGTCTTTTCCCAAAATTAAGTAAAGAGAAATGTGCCAGTTCTTAAATACTAATGAATGGTCAGGGCTGGTATTTTATTTTATTTTATTTTTTTAATTTTTTAAAAAAATTTGTTTATTTTATTTATTTATTTTTGGCTGCACTGGATCTTCGGTGCTGCTCCCGTGCTTTCTCTAGTTGCGGCGAGCGGGGGCTACTCTTCGCTGCAGTGCATGGACATCGTGGGCTTCTCATTGCAGTGGCTTCTCTTGTTGCAGAGCACAGACTCTAGGCGCGCAGGCTTCAGTAGTTGTGGCTTGTGAGCTCTAGAGCACAGACTCAGTAGTTGTGGTGCACGGGCTTAGTTGCTCCACGGCATGTGGGATCTTCCCGGACCACGGCTTGAACCCGTGTCCCCTTCATTGGCAGGCGGATTCTTAACCGCTGCGCCACCAGGGAAGCCCTGAGGCTGGTATTTTAGTGGTTAGAAGTATGAGCTGCCGGTCGAGTCTGTGGTTAAGAAGCTACAGAAGCATCCACCATGTAGAGTGGCCTTTGTTGTTGACTGTTCATTTCAGGATACCTGGAGGGGTAAGGAGCTGGCTCAGGAGGAAAGGAATCTACTGAAGAAGACAGGTGCCATTCTTTGAAAAGCTGTAATACCTAATTAGTAGCAGTCTGGACCTCATGGCTTTGTTTTTGTTTGTTTGCTTACCATGAAAGGTCAATCCAGCAGGTATGGGGCCACCCACAGGCTCCCCGCAGGAACTGAGAGCTCCGAGTTTTCCAGCTGTCCATCAGACCTCAGAGAATGCAGGAGAGAAACCCGGAGAGGCATCTGTTGTTCCTCTTCTGGCAAATGCTGTCACTGCTGCTTTGGTGTCCCCAGCCGTCACCCAGAGTGTAGCTCCCCAGGTTCCTTTGGCAGCCCAGCCAGTGACAGATGCCATGTTTACAGTGGCCAGCAAAGATGCCAGGTAAGCCAAAGGTAGCCCTAGAGATGACAGTGATGTGAATGGTGTCTGACGGCTTCTTTACGTGACCTGCAATTTCAAGAGCAATGTGTAAATGATGGATGAGTCTTGTTTTTCAAAATAATTTTTAGATGGGCATGTAGTGGAAAAAACAAGTTACCAAAACATTAGTCCTAAATCTTTCAGCCTCACTTATTGTTTCTTTTTGAGTATGTGTTTTACTTCATACTTCCCTCTTAAATTAAAATTTTTCGATACACTGAAACTTAACAATCTTTTTGAAGCTGAAGAATATACAGCTGTTAAACTGAAATTGCCTTTGCTTACTGGCTTTGACTGAACATATGTAGGGGTTCATTACAATCCAGATAGTTCCTTGACATATATTCTTCTCATATTCCTTCTGTCTTTCCACCGGGAGCAGTTTGGGATTAATAATCTGTTACACAATATGCCAAAATATGTCTATACACTGCTGTGGAGGTTTTTTCTCCAATTTTGAGGGATTTTCCTAGATTGCAGAAATTACAATTATTGTCGCATCGCTTGTTTATATTTTCCTCTTCAGTCACTTTGGTGCTCTCTCTTTTTTAAACATAAACATTTTATTGATCTATTAGAAAAAATAAAAGCTACAATGTAGCTCACACCCTCCCCTTGGGCTAAATCCCTTGGCACAGATTATGGTTCTTAAGTACTGGTTCTCCTCAATGTCCAAGGTTAACTTTTACCAATGATTTCTCCTGGAAATAAGATTTTAAATTATCATGCTTTTTCAGCCACATTAGGACGATAATTCAGACCTGTGTCGTGTATCAAACCATGTGTGTAAAAAGAGGACTGTTGTGTGGGGCTGTGACTTCATTAGTTCTTCGTAGTTAATTTGCGCAACAATAAGATGGTCACAGCAGCAGCAATGACAGGCCCCTGGAGACATGATGCGTGTCCAGCTGAACCTTATAAAATTAGGAAACTCTTTAACCTAATGAACATTCAGATCAGTCAGAAGCCTTTCAGACTGACCCTGACCTTGGCCTAGGCAAGGGACTGAAAGGACCCCCCCGTTACACTCTCAGTGACCTAGACGGCTGACCACGACAGAGAAAGGGCACCTTACTCTGGTATCTCATATAAATCTCATGTTTTTATGACAGTTTAATGGGGATTTGTAAGATTAAAAGTGCTTTGCACTTTTTACTTTATACCCTCACAGGGTCCATTAAGGGAAGCAGTGTTAAATAGACAGATGAGGTCCACTATCACGACTGTACTTAAAATAAACTGTGATGTAAGTGTCTCACGTACCATTCTTTTCCCTCTTGATAACTGCTGAAGTCTAGAGGACAATGCACTGTGGCTACCTGCCCATCACGGGAGAGGTGGCCCCTGTAGCGAAGGTGCCAGCGCTTCCCCACGTCACAGCACAGGAGAGTGGTGCTGGGCGGCAGACCCGGAGCTGGGGGTTAGCCCTTTAGCCTGTGTAATAAATGGGATCGTTCGAACCAGCGAAGCCCTTATCCTGCCCTACCTCCTGTATGAATGATTATCGGGTGTTAAAGTACAGAATCACTATGTCAAGCAAACGTGAATACCTGGCCTTTATCTGTAAGAATTATTGTCCTCGAAAGGAAATGAAAGAAAACATAAAACATCTTATTCACTTACACTGTAGACCTAGGCAGTCCCATCTGTGTTTTAACAACAGGCTCGTAATTGCTGACATTTTTTTACTGTTCTTTCTTGAGAGTTAGTGTGTCTCAAGAGTTTTCTCTTCCAGGTGTATGAATAAAAGTACTCATGAATTCAAGCCACATAGTGGAGCAGAGATAAAAGAAGGTAATGTTTAACTATTGATATAATACATTTGTGTCTAAGCTGTTTGCCCAGACTCGTTCAGGTCGCTCAAGGGTCTGTTTGGTGGCTGCAGTTCGTGAAGGCTTCAGGCCTTAATGAACTTGGGTGTCAGCTTTCCCGTTCTTAGAAGGCAGGGGTTAGTTAAACCCCAGACCATTTAAAATAAAGGTAGAAATTCACTTGACAGTCACATCTTCTTAGTTGGAATCCTTTGGAAACTTGATTTGTGAAAACTTTCTTATTAAATTTCTCAGCAGATTAATCTAAAACCAGAGTCATCTTTAATATGTTGTGAAGAAGGAAAGGTGATTAAAAGTTTAATTAGGAGTGTTATACTTCTGTTCGGTACTACTTTGTTAGAGGTATTTGCATAAAAGTTTTATAAATAAAGTAAGACACATGGATTGGGTCTTCATTCCCCCCACTCCTTCATGTACTGTGCCATCCTTTCCAATGACAGTTTAGTGGGAGCAGAGCTACTTGCAAAAGCAGTGACACCTACATTTAACCAGGACCTAACTGGGCACTAGTAGAAGCCAGGCACTGTTCTAGGTAGTGAGAGATGCAGTCACGAACAGAAAGGACAGAAATCCCCACCCACGAAGAGGGGGAAAGGAAGTGTGGCTGTTGGTGGGGGAGGGGCCAGAGGTTGAAATTTCAGGGACAACTGGGAAAGACCCTCATAAAGAAGGTGATATCTGGGTAGCGACCTGACGGGGGGGAGCCACCCACGCAGCCCTTGGAAGCCTGGTTTAGGTGGAGGGAACAGCAAGGGCAGAGCCCTCAGGCAGGAATATCCCTGAATTGTTTGGAGCACAGCAGAGCGGGAAGGTGAGGTGGGAGCCGAGAGGCTCAGGCTGTGCAGGGCTGTGTACGCCATTGTTGGGACCCGGCTGAGGGAGATGGAAAGCCAATCCTAAGATATACAACGTCACTATTAACTATTTCTTGGGTATAGTGGAGCAAAGAGGGCTATTTATGACCAGTCTGCTAATTTGATATGATCTTAGATGAAGCCACTTAATCTCTTTGAGCTTTTATTTCCTTTTCTGTAAACGGATACTTCTTGCCTTATCTACCTCGTGGGACTATTATAAAGAGAAAAATGAAAGATATGAAAGCATGATAGTAATGGAAGTCCTTAGTGAGGATTATCAAGAATAATAAAAATGTATAATAAGTATAATAAGTTTCTTAAATTGTGCCTTCTAAACTATTCTGATTTCTCTACTGATGCTGCATTTTGTCCCCATTTCTTTAATAGGGTGTGAAACACAGAAGGTTGTTAACACAAGTTCTTTTCACACAACTCCTAACACATCACTGGGACTGGTTCAGGCAACACCATCCAAAGTGCAGCCGTCACCCACCGTGCACACAAAAGAAGCATTAGGTATATAAGGCCTTTTGTTTGAATGTGTAGCATCTGACAACAAATTAATGAAAGCTCTTTTGCAGCCATGTTTACCATTATTTCTATTCTTTTAAGGTTTCATCATGAATATGTTTCAGGCTCCTACACTTCCTGATGTTTCTGATGACAAAGATGAATGGCCATCTCTAGGTCAAAATGAAGATGCATTTGAAGCCCAGTTTCAAAGTAATAACAGATTGTTTAATAGCTGCTAAGTGGATAGCGTTGTGGGTGGTTGCCCACAGAAATAGCAAGGATTATACAAGAAGTGGTCCTGCCCTTGGTTAGCTTGTCACATAAGGGCATGGAGTTTGTGAAATAAAAAATACAATGTTGTTTGGTAAGGTACTCAATGTGTGCCGTAGACTTGGTTTGTTTCTTAAAAAATAATAAATAGTAAGTGCTAAAGAAGGACAAAATCCGCATGGGTAGGAATGGCCAGGAAGGGCTGAGTAGTTGAGGGATGCTTGAGCCTTGCCCAGCAGAGGAATGTTCGGGCTGGAGTGTTGGGAGCCAGGACTAGCCCACCTTTGTCTAGAGTCAGAGGATTTGTGCTGGAAGCCAGAGGGAGATCACGATGAAGATAAATATAGAGCTAAGAGCTTAGTTCCTCCTTGTAGGAAAGCAAAGACATGGAGAACTTTATTCAGTGTCAGTGACCATAGCAATGTGTTAGGAGAACGGCAAACGCTGCTTTATGTGTGGCAGGAACTCAAGACCGGAGGCTCACGTGCTAACCCTTGTGACCATAGTTAGTCCCTTCATGTCACTGCAGAGTGACTTACCTCATTGCCTAGTATTTCAAAAACTGACATCTGTTGTTTTCTGTAAGCTCTTATTCCATTTTCTTATTTGTAGTTGAAGTTGCACCTAAAGGATAGTGTTTTTGTCCTATTATAATAATTAACTGCAATTTTTTACCCTTGCAGAAAATGCAACATCTTCTGGGGCTTGGGGAGTCAATAAGATTATCTCTTCTCTGTCAACTGCTTTTCCCGTGTTCGAAGATGGAAACAAAGAAAATTATAGGTAAAGAAATATCTGGTTAAGATAACACTGGGGGAGATGCATGTTGCCATAGTGACAGGGACAGTGCGGAGATCCCTCCAGGAGTCCAGGGTGGTGAGCTGGTGAGAGAACAGGACCTGCCGCTCAAATGGTCTGGGCCCCAGCTCCAGCTCTGCCACAGATGAGCCTTTTGACCACATGACCGGGAGATTGTTGCTGAAGTTCTTTTCCAGATCTGCAGAGTTCTAGGGGGTTACAAGAAAGTAGTCCTTCCATAACAAAAGTATTTGTTACAAAAGGAAACCGTATGGTTATAAATCATCAGAGAACCAAGGGATCCTATAGATTTGAAATTGTATTAGCTGTAAATGAATTCACCAGTACAGGTATCCATACATGCTCTGTATATATTTGCAGGATTGATAAAGTAGAAAAGGAAGTGGCTTATGTTGGGTCACACTGCAGAGAACATTTGTTTTAAGGCTGAGCCCCATCAGGGTAGAGTAGCGTAGCACCAGGAAGTTTCACCATTAATAATTTAAACCGTGAAAGAGAGGTGTGAACTAAAGGTATCATGGTGTAGAAGAGATTCATGTTCTGTAGCTAGACCAAGCACTGGGAATAAGAAATAAAACCTATGGCATCCATGCCATTCTGTTGGCCACGGCCCTAACTCTTTTTTTGTCCTTAAAACTTAAAACTCAGTGCAATAGAGAGTTCTGTATTTTCCACCCTCTCTTAAGTAACTGTAGATCTACTTTTATATACATAGTCAAGTTAATTCAACCTGCACTCAGTTTTGCTGTAAAAGTAAGAAATATGTGTATAAATATTAACTAAATAGGATAAGGGGAGAATGTTTTTAACACTCTAACTTAAGTGGTAGAATTTATTTCCTTAGCATATTTTGCTGTTTGTAATTTTGCAAATCTCTCCTTAGATTACCACAGCCTAAAAATAAGCCCACAGGAGCCAGGACCTTTGGAGAACGCTCGATGTGGAGGTTCCCTTCAAAACCAAATGTAAGTAAATCTCTGCTTCATCCATGAAATGGGTCCCGCAACCCTTTTCTTTTCATTTTACCAAATGCTTGTGCCAGTCAAATGAGATGGTGTATTTAAAAAACTGTGCTGAAAAAATAAAATATTATGTGAAAATTAAGTTTTATAGAACATTATTCTATAATTATTTGCAAATCTATTATGCATCACACATTAAGATAGATATAGAAACTGAAAAATGAGTTTGATATGATCCTTGCCCTCTAAGAGCCTTCCCTTTAGACAGGAGGAACCACTGGGGGCATATATATTTTTCCTAGACCTAAGAAGTTTGATACAGGCTATATGGGAACTATGTATATCTTTGTAATTCCTCTGTAAATCTAGACTTTTCAAATTAAAAAAAAAAAGAAAAGTAGGGACTTGCCTGGTGGTCCAGTGATAAAGAATCTGCCTTACAATGCAGGGGACACAGGTTCGATCCCTAGTCAGGAAACTAAGATCCCACATGCTGCGGGGCAGCTAAGCCCGCACGCCACAACTGCTGAGCTCGCGCGCCTCAACTAGACAGCCTGCGTGCCGCAAACTATAGAGCGCACGCGCCCTGGAGCCTGCGTGCCACAACTAGAGAAGAGAAAACCCTCATGCCACAACTAGAGAGAAGCCCGCGTGCCGCAATGAAGATCCCGTTGCCGCAACTAAGACCTGATGCAGCCAAAAATAAATAATAAAATAAACGAATGATAAACCTTTTAAAAAAAAAGTAAAAATTGGTAAACAAAACGTGACTCTTCCATGTGATATAACTCCACTGGAGTGTGCTAAAGATGAAGTGTCCCAGTTCTGGGGAAAAGAACAGACCCACGATGTCCTTGGCTCTGTGTTAGTCAGGGGTTACATCCATTTCTTCGAAAAAATTAAAATTCCTCATTTTTTTGAATCTTAAAAAGTATTAATGTGTTAAATTTCATCTATGAAACAAGGAGATTGCTGCTTTTTTTCCGTTCATCTTTCGTTATAGGAAGTACCTCACACTGACGAGTTTTTGGATGATTCAACCGTGTGGGGTGTCCGCTGCAACAAAACCCTGGCGCCCAGTCCCAAGAGCCCGGGAGACTTTACGTCTGCTGCACAGCTGGCATCTACGCCCTTCCACAGACTTCCGGTGGATTCAGTGCACCCTCTAGAAGATAAAGGTGTGCCTTACACTATCTTAGTGTCTTCTGCCGACTTCAGTTCTTTTACTATTATAGTTTTCTTCTTGAAAATTCTAAATGGAAAATTTGAAAATCATAAAGAGGAAACTTAAAATCCATTCACTGTATTATTACATATATGGTTTTTGGTTTTGGCATAATGTCTTTCTAAAGTCTATGTGCATTTTAAAAGTTTAATAACTTAGATTATAGGTAGAACGGGAGAAAAATCTGTAGAAGCATTTAAAGGCAAAGATACAAAGTCCAACCCATTTGTGTGGGATATAGCTTTATTTCATGTTTTACAACAAACAAAATAGCCACTACAGACAGACTTGAATGTTAAAAATATGAACATTTTATTTTCTAATTTGATAAGAGTAACAAACAGCAAATTTTAATCCTTGATATGTATCTACAAATTTTATTACTTTAGAGATGTAGCCAAGTACTATACTCAGACAGTCATATTTAAAAATTTTTTAGTGATCTGATAAAACTCACAGATGGTCCTTATTTTCCCCAAACATAACATTCTCATATCAAAGATCTTTATACATATGAACTGAAGCTTAATGAATGACACAGTTATTGAATACAGATAATTATTACCTATTAAATACCATCCTGCAAAATAAATACAAGCATACCTTGTTTTATTGCACTTTATTGCCCTTCGCAGATACTGGATTTTTTTTTACAAATTGAAGGTGTGTGGCAGCCCTGTGTCAAGCAGCCTATTGGCGCCATTTTTCCAGCAGCATTTACTCACTTTGTGTCTGAGTCACATTTTGGTAATTCTCGCAATATTTCAAACTTTTCCTTACTGTTATATTTGTTATGGTGATCTGCTGTCAGTGGTCTTTGATGTTACTGTTGTAACTGTTTTGGGGTGCCACGAACCTCACCCACAGAAGATGGTGAACTTAATCAGTGGTTGTTGTGTGTGTTCCTTGACTGCTCCACCCGCTGGTCGTTCCCTGTCTTCCTCACTCTCCTCGGGCCTCTCTCTTCCCTGAGACACAACAATATTGAAATTTAGACCAGTTAATAACCCTACAATGGCCTCTAACTGTTCAAGTGAAAGGAAGAGTTGCGCGTCTCTCACTTCAAATCCAAAGCTAGAAATGATTAAGCTTAGTGAGGAAGGCGTGTCGAAAGTCCAGTTAGGCCGAAAGGTAGGCCTCTGTCACCATGTGGATGCAAAGGAAAAGTTCTTGAAGGAAATTAAACGTGCTACTCCAGTGAACATATAAATGATAAGAAAGCAAAACAGCCTTATTGCTGATATGGAGAAAGTTTGCGTGACCTGGATAGAAGATCAAACCAGCCACAACATCCCCTGAAGCCAAAGCCTAATCCAGAGCAAGGCCCTAACTCTCTTCACTTCTATGAAGGCTGAGAGGTGAGGAAGCTGCAGAGGAAACGTTTGAAGGTAGCAGAGGTTGGTTCATGAGGTTTAAGGAAACAAGGCATCTCTAGAACATAAAAGTGCAAGGTGAAGCAGCAAGTGCTGATGCAGAAACTGCAGCAAGTTATCCAGAAGATTTAGCTAAGATCATTAATGAAGGTGGTTATACTAAACAACAGGTTTTCAAAGTAGATGAAACAGCCTTCTATTGGAAGAAGTTGCCATCTAGGACTTTCATAGCCAGAGAGGAGAAGTCAAGGTCTGGCTTTAAAGCTTCAAAGGACAGGCTGACTTTCTTGTTAGGGCTAACGCAGCTGATGATTTTAAGTTGAAGCCAATGCTTGTTTACCATTCCAAAAGTCCTAGGGCCTTTAAGAATTATGCTTAATCTTTTCTGGCTGTTCTCTATAAATGGAACAGCAAAACCAGATGACAGCAAATCTGTTTACAGCGTGGTTTACTGAATATTTTAAGTCCACTGTTAAGACATACTGCTCAGAAGATTCCTTCCAAAATAGTACTGCTCACTGACAACGGACCTGGTCATCCAAGAGCTCCGATGGTGATGTACAATGAGATTATTTTCATGCCTGCTAACACAACATCCATTCTGCAGCCCATGGATCAAGGAGTAATTTAGACTTTCAAGTCTTATTATTTAAGAAATACATTTCAGGGACTTTCCTGGTGGCCCAGTGGTAAAGAATCTGCCTTCCAATGCAGGGGACGCAGGTTTGATCCCTGGTCAGGGAACTAAGATCCCACGTGCTGTGGGGCAACCAAGCCCGTGTGCCTCAACTAGAGAGATGACCATATGCCGTGACAAAGAGCCTGCCTGCCACAACGAAGACCTGATGTAGCCTAAATAAATTAATTTTTTAAAAAAAAGGGAATACATTTCATAAGGCTATAGCTGCCATAGACAGTGATTCCTCTGATGAATCTGGGCAGTCAATTGAAAACCTTCTGGAAAGGATTCACCATTCTAGATGCCATTAAAAACATTTCTGATTCATAGGAAGAGGTCAGAATATCAACATTATCAGGAGTTTGGAAGAAGTTGATCCCAGCCCTCATGGATGACTTTGAGGGGTTCAAGACTTCAGTGGAGGAAGTAACTGCAGATGTGGTGGAAATAGCAAGAGAACTAGAATTAGAAATGGAGCCAGAAGGTGTGACTGAATTGCTGCAATTTCATGATAAAAAGTTAATGGACGAGGAGTTGCTTCTCGTGGATGAGCAAAGAAAGTGGTTTCCTGAGATGGAATCTATTCCTGGTGCAGATGCTGTGAAGATTATTTTTTTTGTTTTGTTTTATTTTTTATTTTTTTATTTTTTAGTAGTTTTTATTGGAGTATAGTTGCTTTATGTGAAGATTGTTGAAATGACAACAAAGGATATAAAATACTACACAAACTGAGTTGATAAAGCAGCGGCAGAGTTTGAGAGGATTGACTCCAATTTTGAAAGAAGTTCTACCGTGGGTAAAATGCTGTCAAACAGCATTGCATGCTACAGAGAAATCGTTCATGAAAGGAAGAGTCAATCGATGCGGCAAACTTCACTGTTGTCTTATTTTAAGAAACTGCCACGGCGACCCCAACCTTCGGTAGCCACCAGCCTGATCAGTCAGCAGCCACCAACATCGAGGCAAGACCCTCCACCAGCAAAAAGATTACGACTCCCTAAAGACTCAGATGATGATTCGCATTTTTTAGCAATTAACTGTTTTTTAATTGAGGTATGCACATTGTTTTTTTAGACATAATGCTATTGCACACTTAAGACTTCAGTACAGTGTAAACATAACTTCTATATGCACTGGGAAACCAAAAAATTCGTGTGACTCGCTTTATTGTGATATTCGTTTTATTGCAGTGGTCTGGATACAAACCCGCAATATCTCTGAAGTGTGCCTGTACTATGAGATCTGGGACTGCTTTACCCTTTTTTGCTAATTTACTAGCCAAACGCTATCACTGCTGGCATTTTTTTTTTTTTTTTAATAGCAGTTTTCACTGAAGCAATAGTGAAAGAACTGCAAAAGAATTTCATTCCCCTGGATGAAAGCTTATTGTAATGTGAAGTCTGAGTCTATAGGCCTAAAAGTTTTTAACTAAGGAGTAAACATTTTTTCTTACTGTACTAACCAAATATATTTCTTTCCTGAATTTTAAAGGAGGATTTCGTTGAAACTTGGATAATTGCCAAGTGCTATCACAGACTTGCTACTTCAATTCTAAAAATTTAAAGCCTTTTCAATTTGGAAAACTTAATCTGTTTAACAGTCAAGAGTCTTTCATAAAGTCAATATTGACCTTTCTTAGTGTAGTTGCCCCTTTGATTGTATAAATAGAAGCTAATGTTCTAGTACTAAAAAGTGTTAGCATCTATTCAGCGAAGCAGTATCTGATAAAATTTAATCTAGTGTAATAGTTGGCTCTATATTGTATTAGTATCACTTGGTAGAAGTATGCTCTGTATTTCTGCCCTATCTAGGTTGTCTCTCCATAGATAGATTTCTTTTTTTAATTAAAGGGAGTGATAGTAAGTATTGCCAGGTTGCTTTCTGGTGTAAACACTCTGAGTCAGTTCAGTCAACTAAACGCTGACTAAATAAGGCAAGTTAGACTGAAAGACGCCAAAATCTCTGCCCTCCACAAGCGTTTCAGCCTTTTATTCTCCATGGCCTTGGCATCGGCTTCTCCTCAGACAGGGTGTGCGCACTGCCACCCGTAACTTCCCGTGGTCTGGTCATCCTCCCACGGCGGACCTGCTGCTCTCTGGACTCTTTTCTCTTGAAGGATTGTATGGATTAGATGTAGATGTGTAAGGTTGAAATGCTCACATATAACGGTAGAATTTTTTAAAGTGATTTTTTTTCCCCATTTTTTAAACATAGTACATTTTACCATGGAATACTGTTTTGAAATTATAATGAAAGTCAGTGTAAAAAGGAATCCTGGACTTTATAACCATATAAAATCATATGTGTGTGTATAATGTCTATCTCTACATTTCTGTATATTTCAGAAAATGTGGTAGCAGAACAGTACACCCATGTGACTTTGGATTCTTGTGAAAGAAACAAGATGGAACCCTTGAAAGAGAGAAAGTTCAGGTATTGTGTGGGTGCATGTGGTCCTGTCTCTCTCCCTTTTCATTCTAGCTTGCTTTTTTTTTTTTTTAATTTTATTTATTTATTTGTTTATTTATTTATGGCTGTGTTGGGTCTTCATTTCTGTGCGAGGGCTTTCTCTAGTTGTGGCTAGTGGGGGCCACTCTTCATCGCAGTGCGTGGGCCTCTCACTATCGCAGCCTCTCTTGTTGTGGAGCACAGGCTCCAGATGCGCAGGCTCAGTAGTTGTGGCTCACGGGCCTAGTCGCTCCGCGGCATGTGGGATCTTCCCAGACCAGGGCTCGAACCCGTGTCCCCTGCATTGGCAGGCAGATTCTCAACCACTGCGCCACCAGGGAATCCCCTAGCTTGCTTCTTAAGCTGTAATGGAATACCTCATTCCAGCCCTTCTTTAAGGGCTGCCAGAGTTTTTATCAACTCAGAGCTTTAAGTCAGAAGGTACTCTCTGTACATATAAATACAATGACACTTGGTACACCAGGGCAGTGAGAGAAGCAGCTGGGGTAGCAGAGAATCCCTGGTGAAACTGTTCCTGTGACTGACTTCCACTGATTTGGGGAGCAGAACTGCAGATGCTCTTGCCAGCCAAAGACCGTGACATATAAAGACTATTGCAGAACTGAGCAAACACCTAATTGCTTCTGTATACCCATTATAATTGAGAAAATCAATAACTTTCTTTTTTTTTCTTCTTTTTGGCTGCGTTGGGTCTTCGTTGCTGCGCGCAGGCTTTCTCTAGTTGTGACGAGCAGGGGCTACTCTTCGTTGCGGTGCGTGGGCTTCTCATTGTGGTGGCTTCTCTTGTTGCGGAGCACAGGCTCTAAGCGCATGGGCTTCAGTAGTTGGAGCACATGGGCTCCAGTAGTTGCAGCACGTGGGCTCAGTAGTTGTGGTGCGCGGGCTCTAGGGTGAGGGGGCTTCAGTAGTTGTGGCGCTCGGGCTTAGCTGCTCCACGGCATGTGAAATCTTCCCAGACCAGGGATCAAACGCGTGTCCCCTGCATTGGCAGGCGGATTCTTAACCACTGCACCACCAGGGAAGTCCTAATAACTTTCTTTTAAGAGGAGGAAGATAGAATGTTTAAGCCTCTTAGGTTCTGATGCAAAATGCAGACTTACCATACATACACTAATGCTTTGCAGAAGTAAAATTCTGCCATATTTGAATAGTCTGGTGAATGTAATAGACACTAAAAGTAGCTACAATCTTTTGAGTATTTATTATATTCCTGCACAGCACTTAACGCTTATCATGTACTGCACCCTTTAACTAACCCTTATAATAACTTTAGTTGTAGGAACTATTCTTTTCCAGCATTACAGATGAGGAAACCAGATCCAGAGGACTAAATAAAGGACCTGAAGCCATACGGCTTCTGCTTTGCAGCCCTGGGATTTGAACCCCTATCTCTGATTTCAGAATCCTCTCTCTCACCACTATGCTGTACTGCTTCTTATTATCAAAAACCTCTTCTTGAACTAAGACCCCAGTAAATAAATGATTGGATAAAGGACATGAGCAGAACTTACAAAAGAAAAATTAATGAATAAACATGTAGAAAAGGGTTAACTCACTAGAAATAAAATTAATGCAAATTAAATAGGTTTTGCCTTTTAATTTAAAATTTTACTCAGTGGGCATAGTCTATTACTGCCCACCAGGAATCTTCCTTTGTGCAGCTAAACTTTTGACTCATAAGACTACCATAAACCACACTTGGCATAAGATTAATTTAGGTGTATATAGGACAGAAATCACTGTTGCCAGCAGGGTAATACTGTTCAAGAAACTATTGTCTTTGACTGCATGTGACAGTTAAGCTGCAAGGAAACAAGACTCATGTGGGGAGACACCCAGGGACAGAGGCTTCCTTAGCTTCGAAACCTTATTCCCAGGGAGTCAGTGGCTCTTGCAACACTCCATAGATTTAGTTTCCAGAGTCCCCGCCAGGGACAGGCCCATTACGAGAATCATTACACCTGAAGCCTGAATCTATGGATTCCCGGCACATGTTCATAATTCTCCCAGTCTAGATACAGCTATTTTTTATCATAAGCATTGATGACAGTGATACCTTACCTTTCAGTTTTCAGTGGAGAAGGGAAAGAGCTAGAAAGTTAACCAAAATTCACAGTTTTGTGGAGAAGGGAAAAGGATTTTATTCATCGTTTATGCACCCACAGTAATTTGGGCACTCATGTTGCTAGTAGCAATGTACATGGGTTTGGAAACACATCTGTTTTGTTGTAATATAAAATATTGGAAATATGTTCAATATCTAAGAACAAGGGAATTGTTACACTTCATCACACATCCACTGGATTAAATGGTGTACAGCATTAAAATCCACAGTAGAACTGTGGAGAAACCCAGCAGACACCACCTTTCCCAAATGATCAGGCTAACGTCACCCGTGATGACACATGGTGATGTCATGGGAGGAGAAGGGCGCGTCACCTCTCTGATATTCTCCCCAAACCAATACTCACAGTCTAGTCAGGAGGAAAACAAGAGAACCCCAAATTGAGGGACAGTCTACAAAATAGCTGGCCAGTACTCCTCAAAACCGACAAGGTCTTAGGAAACTAGGAAAGACTAAGAAAGTGTGACAGAGGAGAAGAGAGTAAGGAGGCTGACAACTAATGCAGCATGGTGTCCACGATTGGATCCTGGAGCAAACATGGGGCCTTGTGGAGAACCTGGCGAGATCCAAACGAGGTCTGGAGGTTAGTCAGTAGTAATCCGACAAAGGTTGGTTTATTGGTTTTGACAAGAGAGCCACTTTAATGTGAGGTGGTAACATTAGAGGAAATTGGTGAGGAGCATATGGGAATTCTCTTTTATCTCTGTGACATTTCTTTAAATCTAAATTCCAAAATTAGTTTATTTTTTTAAAAATTCATGGTAGGAAAAACGCCTGTGTCAAGAAGTAAAAAATGCAACATGAAGTTGCGTGAATTCATTTGTATAAAAATATATACTCTTGCATCTGTTTGTAGATATGTGGATCTAAAGGTGCGGAGAGAATATGAGTGTGGAGACGTATGTACAGTCCAAACTTGTTATTTGCATTGGTTCTTTTCTATAAAATCACTGCAAACACTGAATTAGCAAATACTGATCCATTGCTTCTAGGGGAAATACACAGTTAGGATTCTACAAGCCTCTGGTCACAGCACTTTGTTTAAAGACACTTATTTAGGGCTTCCCTGGTGGCTCAGTGGTTAAGAATCTGCCTGCCAATGCAGGGGACACGGGTTCGAGCCCTGGTCTGGGAAGATCCCACATGCCACGGAGCAACTAAGCCTGTGCGCCACAACTACTGAACCTGCACTCTAGAGCCCACGAGCCACAACTACTGAGCTCACGTGCCACAACTACTGAAGTCCGCGCACCTAGAGCCTGGGCTCCACAACAAGAGAAGCCACCGCAATGAGAAGCCCGCGCACTGCAGTGAAGAGTAGCCCCCGCTCACCGCAACTAGAGAAAGCCCATGTGCAGCAACGAAGACCCAACACAGCCGAAAATAAATAAATAAAATAAATAAATTTATATTAAAAAAGAGACACTTATTTAATATATACTATTGATTCATTAACATTGAACTCATGGCCAACAGCACTGTAACCCATGCCTGAACGAAACTTATCCAACACATATTTTCTCCACAAGACACGTCACAGCCTTCTTGCACTTAGGAACGCTAGACAGCACTTGAGCACTACACTTGGGGAACAGTTAAACAGCTAAATCACCAACTAAAAGCACAAAAATGCAAGAAAAAGAAACACCCCACATCGCTAACTACACTGTGAAAGGACAATGTTTACAGTATGAGCCGAAAGGAGAAGGCAGAGCGTCACCTTGCTCGACCTCACCTAGGAACATAAATGTTGAGTGACTCAAATTTTTCGTTGTTCTGCACGTCTTGAGATGACAGCAAAAGCACCATGAGTGTTGTTTGCGGTAACAAATAAATATTTGCATGTAGGTGAATTCACAGGTATGGAATCCTTGAGGAAGGAGGATCGACTGTGTGTGTGTGTGTGGAAATGTACTGGTGTTAAGTTGTTGGACTATGGCTGACATTTTCTGTTTGTTTCAGTGTTATAAAAGAAGCCATTTTTGGAATAAAATATTCAGTCTATTACAGTAGTGATGCTTAGAAGACAACTTGAGAAAATAAACCCTTTCCTACCAACATCTCCTACTAAAGAATATCCCATGTGTCACCTCACCTATTTAATATATTATCACGTTTTTTATTTTATTTCTATTCATATTGTACGAGCTGTGTATCTGCATATATTTGTATGAAGAAAATGCTTTAATAAACTCTTTGTGAAGCAGTTTTGAAATCTCATTCCTAGAATGAAAAGGAAACTGTTTTGTGGGATTTTTTTGTGTTCAAACCCAATAAAGCTTGTAATCATGTGTGTTTATCTTGTCCCTTTAACACATCCAGTCCAATTGAAGAGAAAAGCCCAGAACCAGCGTTCCCCACAGATGTCTCTTCAGCATCCTTGCTCCGTCTGAGCCAACCTGCTGCAGCTGTGCTGACCAGCGAGGCAGAGCGGGGCCTCAAGGCCTGTAAACTCACAGACCCTGACTTTGCCCCTGCAGAGGATCCAGCAGACGCCAATGCCAGGTTCCAGGCAGAACCAATGCAGACTGGCTTGCTTGGGAATATCGACGCTCCAGGTATGAACAGATGCTCATTCTTAATTGTTCCCTGAATAAGGACAATAGCCTGTTAAAAGCTGTTCCATGAAAGAAGCTCAAAGAGCAGGGCCTTGAATGCCGTTGAGTAGAACGCAAGTTCAGACAAACTTGCATGCTGTATCACCGTGCATACAACAGTAACATACTTGAAGGGCTAATTAATTTGTTTTAATTTTAAAAGGTATCAAAATAACTACTGTTGGAAAAGAGAACTGGAATTGGAGGGCCCATTATGCCAGGTGTTTAATCTAATACTGTTATCCCCATTTTACAGAAAAGTAAACAGGCTCAGGGTTAATGGACCCCGCCCCCACCCCAAGGTTACACAGAAACAATCTTAATAGTGGACAAGAGCACAGACTCTGGAGATGGACTAGCTAGATTCTAATCCTAGCTCCCCCTCTTAGGCTGTCTTGTGATCTTGGCCAAGATTATTTCAATTCTCTGTGGCCCTGTTTCCCATAAAGTGGAGGGGTTGGCAGTACCTACTTTAGGGTCTTACTGTTAGGACCAAGTGAGTTACTAAACATCAAGGGCTCAGAACAGTGTCCCGCATCTGCTTAGCACTAGTAAATATCAGTCATGTTGGATTAGTCTTTGGTAACTGCCACTAATAGAATTTTTTATAGCATTCTAAATTGGGCAGGAACTTTTTTCTTCCCTTTAGAAACGGTTTCTCTTTGTGTCTTTGTGGACCCAAATTATATCTCATACCGACAAATTGTACGTAGGTAGTATGTGTTAAAAGGCAGCGTGTTTTATAAATAGAAGTGGAAAGCAATTTAAAGAATATATATATGATCACGTTAGAAGTAACTAATCTCCAAGTTTGCCTTTAAGACATGTACCCATAATTGTGTTAAAGGCAAAATCTAGAATAGATGCCCTTGGTGTTAATTTCCTTTGTCCCAACTGAATATTGATTTAAATTTGTAGATCTAAAATGACAGATAATGAACTGTGCAGAAGTACCCATTTTGACTTTTGAAAATGGTTCTTTATTATTTGAATCAATGCTCTTTAAAGATAAGGCTTTTGAAAGCTTCTTTAATGAATGTCTCCATTTGCTTTGTCTATGATTTATTTGGTAAAAGTGTTGGATACCGAATTCCTTTTCTTTTTTGTTCCCGTTCCTTTAAGACTTCCCTGTTGAGAATCCCTGGGATGATGAGTTGATTGTCAAACTTTTATCCGGACTTTCTAAACCAGTGAGTTCCTATCCAAATACTTATGAATGGCAATGTAAACTTCCAGCCATCAAGCCCAAGACTGAATTTCAACTGGGTAAGAACCATATGGGTAATAAAACTTTAAACTCTTTTTTTCTCTGTGGGAAGTTGATGTTTATTCCTGCTGGCACCACCCTCACCCCTACCCCTCCACCCCCTCTCCCACTTCCGTTAAAAAGTTTTATCTGTAGTATTAAGAGGAGAACATTTTGTTAAGCCATGACTGTAGGATTTTTGATTGCTGTGGGACTATAACTTATAAAGGGCAATTTGGCAATATCCACCAAAATTTCAAATGCATGTACTTTTAGACCCAGACATCCACTTTTAAGGATTTCCTGCAGATACACTTGGATACATTCAAAGTGAGGTGTGTGTAAAAGCAACAGATTGGAAACAACATAGGCATCTAAGGGGACTGCTTAAATAAATTATGGGACATCTCTACAGTAAGCTACAGCTCACTGTGCAGCTAGGGAATGATCTCCAAAACATGCTGCTAAGTGAAAGGGCAGACTAGTGTTATATGCTGCTTTTTATTTCTTAAAAAGGGGCAAGATAATACATATTCATATTTGATAGTATTTCCAGAGAACACTTGAAGGGTACTCAAAACTAATAAAAATGGTTAATTGTTAGTGGGAGGGGAAACAGGGTAGATGTGGATAACAATGAGAGCAAGACTTCTCATAATGTGCTTTCCACACACACACACACACACACACACACACACACACAGACACACACACACATACACAGATTCCCCTATTATTAACATCTTGCATTGGTGTGGTACATTTGTTAAAGTTGATGAGCCAATATTGCTACATTATTATTAACTACAGTTCATAGTTTACATTAGGATTCATTCTTTGTGTTGTACATTCTGTGGGGTTTGACAGATGTGTAATGACATGCATCTGTCATTACAGTATCATACAGAACAGTTTCAGTGCCCTAAACCCCTGTGCTTCATCTATTCATCCCTTCCTCCCTCTACCCGAAACCCTAGCAACCACTAATCTCTTACTGCCGTCTCCGCATAGTTGTAATCATTACAGTATATAGACTTTTCAGATGGGCTTCTTTTGCTTAGCAATATGCATTTAAGTTTCCTCCATGTCTTTTCATGACTTGATAGCTCTTTCTTTTTCATCTCTGAGGAGTATTCCATTGTGGGAAGGTACTATAGTTTATTTATCCATTCACCTATTGAAGGGTATCTTGGTTGCTTCCAAGTTTTGGCAATGATGAATAAAGCTGCCATAAACATTCCTGTACAGTTTTTGTGTGGACGTAAGTTTTCAGTTCATTTGGCTAAGTACTAAGGAGTGTGATTGCTGGATCATATAGTTAAGGCTATGTTTACTTTTGTAAGAAACTGCCAAACTGTCTTCCAACGGGGTTTATACCATTTTGAATTCCCACAGCAATGAATGAGAATTCTGTTGCTCCACATTCTTGTCAGCATGTGGTATTGTCAGTGTTTGGGGTATTAGCCATTCTAGTAGATGTGCAGTGGTATTTCACTATTGTCTTTAATTTGCAATTCTCTAATTATGTATGATGTTGAACATTTTTTCAAATGTTTATTTGCCATCTGAATATCTTCTTTCCTGAGATATATGTTCAGATCGTTTGCCCATTTTTCAATCAGGTTGTTAGTTTTCTTATTAAGAGTTCATTGTATATTTTGGCTAGTGGTCCTTTATCAGTTGTTTTACAAAGATTTTCCCCCAGCCTCTGGATTGTCTTTTCATTCTATTAGCTGTGTTTTTTGCAGAGTAGAAGCTTTCAATTTTAATGAAGTCTAGTTTATCACTTTTTTCCTTTCATGGATCATGCTTTTGGTGTTGTATCCAAGAGGTCATCAGCAAACCCAAGGTCACCTAGATATTCTCCTACGTTATCTGCTAGGAATTTTGTAGTTTTGTGTTATATATTCAGATCTATGAACCATTTTGAATTAACTTCTGTCAAAGGTATAAGATCTGTGTCTAGATTCATTTTGCATGTTGATGTTCAGTTGTTCCATCACCATTTGTTGAAAAGACTATCTTTCCTGCATTGAATAGCCTTTACTCTTTTGTCAGTGATCAATTGACTATATTTGTTTGGGTCTATTGCTGGGCTCTCTCCTCTGTTTCATTAATCTATTTGCCTATTCACCAATACCACACTGTCTTGATTTTGGTAGCTTTTATAGTAAGTCTTGATGTTGGGTAGTGTCGGTCCTCCAATTTGTTCTCCTTCAATACTGTGTTGGCTGTCTGATTCTTTTGCCTTTCCATATAAACTTTAGAATTAGTTTGTCATTATCCACAAAATGACTTGGTGGGATTTTGCTTGGTATTGCATTGAATCTATAGATCAAGTTTGGAAGAACTTCACAATGCTGTGTCTTCCTATCTGTGTATATAGAATATCTCTACATATATTTAGATTTTTTAATTTGTTTCATCAGAGTTTTGTAGTTTTCCTCATGTAGACCTTGTACATATTTTGTTACATTTATACTTAAATATTTCATTGGGGAGGAGGGGGTTGCTAATGTAAATTGTATTGTGTTTTTAATTTCAAATTCCACTTATTCATTTTTGGTACATGTGGCATAGAACTGTTCACAGTATTCCTTTATTATCCTTTTAATGTCCATAGGATCTGTAGTGATGCCCCCTCTTTCATTTCTGATATTAGTAATATGTGTCCTCCCTAATTTTTCTTAGTTAGCCTGGCAGAAGCTTATCAATTTCATTGATATTTTCAAAGAACCAACTTTTTTTCCCACAGAACCAACTTTTGTTTTCATTGATTTCCTCTATTGATTTTCAGTTTTAAATTTTGTTGATTTCTACTCTGATTCTTATTTTTTCTTTTCTTCTGCTTACTTTGGATTTAATTTGCTCTTCTTTTTCCAGTTTTCTAAGGTGGAAACTAAGATTATTGATCTTAGATCTTTTTTTCTAACATAGCCATTCAATGCTATAAATTTCTTAATACTGCATTTTCCACATCTCACAATTTCAATAAATTATGTTTTCAAAGTGTGTTATTTAATCTCCAAGTTTTGGGGGACTTTCCAGCTATCCTTCTGTTATTGATTACCAGCTTAATTCCACTGTGATCTGAGTGCATACTTTGTATGATTTCTTTTTTTTTTTTTTTTTAATTTGGTGAAGTTGTGTTTTATGGCCTAGAATGTGGTCTTTCTTGGTGACTGTTCCATGTAAGCTTGAAAAAAATGTATATTCCACTGTTGTTAAATTAAGTATTTCATGAATGTCTGTTAGATCCAGTTGATTGGTGGTGCTGTTCGGTTCAACCATGCCCTTAAGGATTTTCTGCCTGTTGGATCTGTCAATTGCTGATAGAGGGGTGTAGAAACTCCAACTGTAATAGTGAATTGATTTATTCTCCTTGCAAGCCTGTCAATTTTTGCCTATTTTGATGCTCTGTTCTTAGGCTCATACACATTAAGGATTGTTATGTCTTGGAGAACTGAGCCCTATATCATTATGTAATGCCTTTCTTTATCCTTGATAACTTTCCTTACTTTTAAGTCTGTTCTGTGTAAAATTAATATAGCTACACCAGCTTTCTGTTGATTAATATTAGCGTGACATATCTTTCTCCATGCCTTTACTTTTATTTTTTCTGTGTCTTTATATTTAGGGTGTGTTTCTTGTAGACAATATATAGTTGGGTCTTGTATTTTTATCTATTGTGATATAGTTGGATTAATATCTACTATATTTGTTACTGTTTTCTATTTATTGCCCTTGTTTTTCATTTCCTTTTTTGTCTTTCACTCTCTTTCTGCCTTCTCTGGTTTTAATTATTTATGTGATTCTATCTTCTCTCTTCTCTTAGCATATCAATTATACTTCTTTCTTTACTTTTTTTAGTGGTTGCCCTAGAGTTTGCAATGTACATTTACAAGTAATCCATGTCCACCTTTCAATAACACTATACTGCTTCACAAATAGCACAAGTCCCTTATAACAGAGTTACCAATTCCTCCCTCCTCCCCCCTATGGCATTACTCTCACTCATTTCACTTACCCACAGGCTGTGCTTACTGAACACATTGTTGCTATTATTATTTTGAACAGCTATCTGTTAGATCAATTAGGAATAAAAAATAAATAAAAGATTTTATTTTATCTTCATTTATTCCTTTTCCTATACTTTTCTGATCTGAGTTTCTGACCTGTATCATCTTCCTTCCCTCTGAAGAACTTCTTTTTTTCTCTTTTATTTTTATGGGAGTATAGTTGCTTTACAATGTTGTGTTAGTTTCTGCTGTACAGCAAAGTGAATCAGCTATACGTATATCTATTGGGTTGGCCAAAAAGTTCGTTCGGGTTTTTCCATACGATGTTACGGAATGAATGAACTTTTGGGCCAACCCAATATATCCCCTCTCTTTTGGATTTCCTTCCCAATTAGGTCACCACAGAGCATTGAGTAGAATTCCCTGTGCTATATATGTTAGGTTCTCATTAGTTACCTATTTTACGTGTAGTATCAATAGTGTATATATGTCAATCCCAATCTCCCAATTCATCCCACCCCCCAGAACTTCTTTTAACATTTCTTGCAAGGCAGGTTTACTGGTGACAGATTGCCTTAATTTTTGTTTGTCTAATGAAGTCTTTATTTCTTCTTCACTTTTGAAAGGGAAGAATTCTTGGTTTGTGGTTTTCTGGCTTTTTTTTTTTTTTTTTTTCTTTCAATACATACTCCACTCTCTTCTTGCTTGTATGGTTTCTGAAGAGAAGTCAGTGTGATTCTTATGCTTGCTCCTCTATAGATAAGGTGGTTTTATTCCTCTGGTTTCTTTCAATATTTTCTCCTTGTCTGATTTTCTGCAGTTTGGACATGACATGCCTAGCTGTAGCTTTTTGGTATTCTTCCTGCTTGGCGTTCTCTGAAATTCCTGGATCTGTGATTTAGTGTCTGTCATTGATTTTGGAAATTTCTCAGCCATTATTACCCCAGCTATGTCTTCTGTTCTCTTTTTCTTCTTCATCCTAGTGTCCCATTACACATTTGTTACCCCTTTTGTAGTTGTCCCATAGTTCTTGAACATTCTATTCTATCTTTCATTTTATTTTTCTCTTTGCATTTCAGTGTTGGAAGTTTCTGTTGGCATATTTGTCAAGCTCACAGTTTCTTTTTCCAGCCACATACAGCCTATTGATGAGCCCATCAAAGATATTCTTCATTTTGTCACAGTCCTTTTTTATTTCTAGCGTTTCCTTTTGATTCTTTCTCGGAGTTTGTATTTGTCTTCTTACATTACTCATGTATTCTTGCATGTCGTTTACCTTCTTCATTACAGCTCTTAGCATATTAATCATAATTTTTTTTATTCCTGGTCTTATAATTCCAAAATCTTTTCTGTATCTGTATCTGGTTCTGATACTTGCTCTGTCTTTTCAAGCTGTGTTTTTTGTCTTTTATTATGCCTTGTAATTTTTGTTAGAAGCCAGTCCTGATATCCTGCTGAAAGGAACTGAGATAAATAGGCCTTTAGTGTAAGGTTTATGCTTATCTGGCTTGGGCTTAGGCTGTGTTTACTATTTTCTGTGGCTGTAGGTATCAAAGGCTGAAATTCCCTTTTGTGTCCTTATTTGTCTCCCCTGTTGTCTTTGGGCTTACCTAGAGACTTGTTCTTAAATAAGGTCTGAGACATCAATTCTTTCTGTGGTGACTCCTCTCCCCAGCCCCCCTTCGGTACTGGCTTCAGTGGTAGTTTCTGCTTCTGGGCTCTGCTATTCTCTGTATTCACCTGTCTGTCTCCTCAGTTTGGGGGGGCAGCAGTTTTCCCTGTGACCTCAGTTCTCTAACAGATCTAAGAGTTGTTGATTTTCAATTTGTTCAGCTTTTTCTTACTGTGAGGGTAGACTGACGACTTCCAAACTCCTTACATGCCAGCTAGAAACCAGAAAGCTACTTTTTTATATTTGATTTTAAACACATGAATGCGTTTTTTAAAAAATTAAAAATCTGTTACAACTTTACCTCTGTCATCTTTCTACCAAAACCAATAACCCCAGTGTAACTGAAAAATATCAAGACAAATCCACCTGAGGGGCATTCTACAACTTACCAGAACAGTGCTCCTTGGAACTGTCATGGTCATCAGAACAAAAAGTTAGAAACTGTCACAGCCTAGCAGAGGCTGAGGAGACTTGATGAATGTGTCCTAGAACATTAGGGGAAAACTAGTGAAATCTGAATAAAGTGTGGCGTTTAGTTAACAGTAACATACTGGTTTTGGTTCTTGTTACCAGTGTAACTTGGTTATGTAAAAGTTAGCAGTAGGGGAAACAGGATGCAGCACATACAGAAACTATTATCTTCTCAACTTTTCTATAAATCAAAAACTGTTCTAAAATAGAAAGTTTACTGCAATAAAAATTTTTTAAGTATCTGTTAGAAATATCGGTACAATTATACTCTGCCCTTTTTATTCTGATGTAAAACGCTTGCATTTTTCAAAGGCATGTTAGGGCTTTGTTTAGCACGTTGTAGAGGATGTCCACTTGTTCTTTCTGTCATCACAACAGCCTTGCCAAGTAGGCAGCACACGTACTCCCCCTTTAAATATGACAGCGCACTGGTAAAGAGAGGATGCCTGCCCGCGGCCCTGCTGCTCAGTGACAGGCCTGGGTCCCGGCAGTGCTGCCCTGGCTCCTCCATCACTTCGTTATAAAGGGGGCTGTTGTGTGGCAGGTATTTGTTTAACTTTCATGTAAGACTGGAAAAACATTTCCTAAGGGAGCTATATCCATTTTTATTTATTAAAGCAATTCAAGCACCAAGAAAAATTTACAAATACTTCATTTTGATAGCCTTTAATGTTTTGAGCCTTTTTTTTTTTTAATATATATATTTACTTTTTTTTTTTTTTTTTTTTTTGGCTGTGTTGGGTCTTCGTTTCTGTGCGAGGGCCTTCTCTAGTTGCGGCGAGCGGGGGCCACTCTTCATCGTGGTGCGCGGGCCTCTCACTGTCGCGGCCTCTCTTGTTGCGGAGCACAAGCTCCAGACGCGCAGGCTCAGTAGTTGTGGCTCACAGGCCCAGTTGCTCCGCGGCATGTGGGATCCTCCCAGACCAGGGCTCAAACCCGTGTCCCCTGCACCGGCAGGCAGATTCCCAACCACTGCGCCACCAGGGAAGCCCCTGAGCCTTTTTTTCATTTTGACTTATCTACCTCCTCAGGTTCTTTGCTGGTCTATGTTGATCACCTTCTTGGAGAAGGGGCTTTTGCCCACGTCTATGAAGTTACCCACGGAGATGTGAACGATAGCAAAAAAAAGCAGAAATTTGTTTTGAAGGTAAATGATCTGTACAATATAGAAAATGAATTTTAGGACTTGAGTTTGCCAGCCTCCTTTTTTTTTTTTTTTAAAGATAGTGGTGGTTTCACTTAGGTCTATTGTCAGCACTTAAGAAACAAAACTATCCCACAAGGATTCAGAATTGCCTCGCCACTAAAATTACCTTGCAGCAGTTCCCACGCTGCAGCAACAATTCATAGCTTGTCATCACTTTCTACCCCACATCCTATATTTGGATGAAGTGGCTTTCTTGCTATCATTTTCCAGAATGTGAGCTGGATATGAATGTCACATACCTGATTTGCAGGTCCAGAAGCCCGCCAACCCCTGGGAATTCTATATCGGGACCCAGCTGATGGAGAGACTAAAGCCAAGCATGCGACACATGTTTATCAAATTCTATTCTGCCCACCTGTTCCAGAATGGCAGTGTGTTAGTAGGAGATCTCTACAGCTATGGGACATTACTAGTAAGTGTATTGCTTTTATGACAAACAGGAACTGAAGTACATTTTTGGCTTGTGCCTTGCACATACCTTTTGCACTTGGAGCTTTTATTGGAGTGATGGGTGGGGGCAAAGCTCTTGACTTGAAATTTCATTAATCCTGTGCAACCAACTCAGGACTCCACTTTTCATTGTTTCTAGAATGCCATTAACCTCTACAAAAATACCCCTGAAAAACTGATGCCTCAAGCTCTAGTCCTCGCTTTTGCTATCAGAGTGCTGTGCATGATTGAACAAGTCCATGACTGCGAAATCATCCACGGAGACATCAAGCCAGACAATTTCATACTTGGAAACAGGCAAGTTGCCCTTTTAACAGGTCCTTCTCTTACCGTTTCCCCAGCAGACTTTTATTATCTGTGCTCACGCAGCCTGGCCCTTGTTTGTGTTTAATATAGATTTTTGGAACAGGACAGTGAAGATGATGATTTATCTGCTGGCTTGGCACTGATCGACCTGGGTCAGAGTATAGACATGAAACTTTTTCCAAAAGGAACCGCATTTACGGCAAAGTGTGAAACATCTGGTTTCCAGTGTATTGAGATGCTCAGTAACAAGCCCTGGAACTACCAGGTAGAGAACTAGAGTGAGAGATTTGAAAACATTTCCCTGTATAACACTCACTATAATTTCAAAATGAATTTGAGCATCTAGATAGTTTGAGCTGATCTAGTGTTCTTCTAGCCCTGGATTCAGACGACGCTCCAGGGTTGTTCTCCGTTGTGGACTCGTCACACCTCGTGAGGTTTGGAGCACAGTTCAAAGACCACAGCCAGTCCTGGGGGGAGGAGCTGGGAGGACTTGCAAGCGGCTTGGTGTTGTGTTTGCCTCTGTGTGACAAAACGAAGGACGCGGTAGCTCAGGAAGAGCAGAGCTTCCCAAGACGCTGCCTCAGGAGGTGGCGGGTGATCTGCCGTCCGTGGAAGCCTCCAGCAAAGCCTAGACAGGCGTTCATAGGACGTGTCAGTGTGGGGTTAATGCACACTTCCAGAATTCTTTAAAAGTGAAATCCTGTGACTATTTCCTGTGATTTATCATATTTGCTGCATAACTTAGACATGGGAATATACTCAAGTGTAAATTAGCGTATAGTCATATATACCCATATTTTCTTTATAGATTGATTACTTTGGAGTTGCTGCAACAGTGTACTGCATGCTTTTTGGCACTTACATGAAAGTGAAAAATGAAGGGGGAGTCTGGAAACCTGAAGGTCTTTTTAGAAGGTGGGTATTAGCATTGGTGCTACAGTGAAAAGAATAAATACAGTAGAATGTTGGGTTCCATCTGGTGGAAAATGGATCTTTGCCACAGAAGACCCATGCCTTGGGAAGTAGGGTGAAATAGCATAACCCTGGGCCCTGGGTGCAGTGAGCAAGTTATTTAAGTCCTTCTGTTTCTCCATTTGTAACTTTTGTGGAACAAGTTGTGTGTAGACATTTCTTTGGATCTTCAGTTTCTCCTATGTATAATAGATTCAACATATCCATTCTATTTTTTTTTTTGAATATTTTAATTTTTTTTTATTTTATTATTTTTTTTAATAGATCTTCACTGGAGTATAATTGCTTCACAATACTGTGTTAGCTTCTGTTGTACAACAAAGTGAATCATCCATATGCATAATATGTCCCCATATCCCCTCCCTCTTGAGCCTCCCTCCCATCCTCCCTATCCCACCCCTCTAGGTCATCGCAAAGCACGGAGCTGATCTCCCTGTGCTACGCTGCTGCTTCCCACTAGCTATTTTACATTTAGTAGTGTATATATGTTGATGCTACTCTCACTTCGCCCCAGCTTCCCCCTCCCACCCCATGTCCTCAAGTCCATTCTCTATGTCTGTATCTTTATTCCTGCCCTGCAACTAGGTTTATCAGTACCATTTTTTTTTTTTTTTAGATTCCATATATATGCGTTAGCATATGGTATTTGATTTTCTCTTTCTGATTTACTTCACTCTGTACGACAAGACTCTAGGTCCATCCACCTCACTACAAGTAACTCAATTTCGTTTCTTTTTATGGCTGAGTAATATTCCATTGTATATATGTGCCACATCTTCTTTATCCTTTCATCTGTCGATGGACATTTAGGTTGCTTCCATGTCCTGGCTATTGTAAATAGTGCTGCAATGAACACTGTGGTACATGACTCTTTTTGCATTATGGTTTTCTCAGGGTATATGCCCAGTAGTGGGATTGCTGGGTCATATGGTAGTTCTATTTTTAGTTTTTTAAGGAACCTCCATACGGTTTTCCATAGTGGTTGTATCAATTTACATTCCCACCAACATATCCATTCTTGATGCATTAGGTTGGGTTGAGGTTAGAGTTAAGTCAGATGCAAGAGTGGGATTGCCCTGCATGATGAAGGCTACTTTTTTTTTTTTTAATAAATTTATTTATTGGCTGCATCGGGTCTTTGTTGCTGCACGCTGGCTTTCTCTAGTTTCAGCAAGCAGGGGCTACTCTTCGTTGCGGTGCGCGGGCTTCTTATTGAGGTGGCTTCCCTTTTTGCAGAGCATGGGCTCTAGGCCCACGGGCTTCAGTAGTTGTGGCACGCGGGCTCAGTAGCTGTGGCTCACAGGCTCTAGAGCGCAGGCTCAGTAGTTGTGGCGCATGGGCTCAGTTGCTCCACGGCATGTGGGATCTTCCCGGGCCAGGGCTCGAACCCATGTCCCCTGCATTGGCAGGTGGATTCTTAACCAGTGAGCCACCAGGGAAGCCCTGAAGGCTACATTTTATCCTTCATTTATGCCTTGTCTCTCCAGGCTTCCTCACCTGGATATGTGGAATGAATTTTTTCATATAATGTTGAATATACCAGATTGTCATCATCTTCCATCTTTGGATTTGTTAAGGCAGAAGCTGAAGAAAGTATTTCAAGAACACTATACAAACAAGATTAAGACCCTTCGTAATAGGCTAATTGTACTGCTCTTAGAATATAAGCGTTCTCGAAAATAAAATATGGACACTCCCTAAAAATTGCTTTGTAAATGCTGGCCTGCTCACTTTGAACCTTAATGTTTCCACATTTATTGTTTATGTAAATGTTGCTTAAAAATAAAGCCCACAAAGTATATCCCTGGCACATAGTTGTTACAAATATTTCAACAAAATACACAACACGGTAACGTCCCTGCGTAGCAGGCTGACTGGCGGCTCTTGGGATGAGAGCATTCATGAGAATAATCGGCAAGTGAACATTCTCTAAAAGCACTTTTTAAGCACTGACCTGTTTACTTTAAGCCAAAAAAGAGCCAAGTCAGGTTTGTTTGTTTGTTTCTAAATTTGGGGGTTTATATTTGTGTAAA
The DNA here is from genome assembly GCF_028023285.1 of Balaenoptera ricei. NCBI lineage: Eukaryota > Metazoa > Chordata > Mammalia > Artiodactyla > Balaenopteridae > Balaenoptera > Balaenoptera ricei. The sequence continues at coordinate 11,487,895 of NC_082651.1, read as the reverse complement.
ATAAAAATTCCCCAAATATATCTAGCAGACTTAATGTTTTTATGAATTGAATGTGCCTGTCCTTTATTGTACTTGTTCTTCATTGCTATCCATGGGAAATATTGCAGGTATAAATCTCAAGCTTTGTTTTTTAAAAGTATGATTCAAAAGAATATCTCAGATCTTGAAAATAGTCATGTAAGCTCCATGCATCATTAATTAGCTCTGAAATTATAGCAGCCAACTTAGCATTTATTGACTTAAAGCTGGAAGGGTCCTATAACCTGAATTGAGCTTCCCTCCTCCATCCCTCCCTCTTCCCTTAGCACATGATGAAGGCAAATGTGAGGGGACACCCAGTTCAAGAAGACACAGTGACTGGCTTCCGCCTCCTCCCTCACTCCCAGCCACCAGGTTCCCCATTCCAGAGACAACCTCAGCCCACGTTTTCTGACCTTTCCAAAAATTATTCCATGCATATATACATATAATGTTTCTTGACAAAGCTAGCATAATTCTGCTTTTTTTCACCCAATGTATGGTGGAGAATGTAAGTACATATAGAATGATCTCATTCTTGTGATGGCTGTGTAATATTTGGTTGTATGATATATAGCCATAATTTGCAGTGTAAAATCCTAGAAGTGAAATTGCTGGGTCAAAGGTGAGGGCATTTAAAATTTTGTCTCAATATTGCAAATAATCCCCCTGTAGGGCTGTGCCAGCAAGGATCAAAGTCTGTTCCCCACACCTCCACCAACAGGACACGTCAGGCTCTTTGACCCTTGCCACTCTGACAGGTGACAAAATGGTATTTCCTTGTGGTCTTCATTTGCATTCTCTTCTGAATTAGGCCAAATATATTCATATATTCAAGAGCTATGTGTTTTTTTCTTTTTCTGTGAACTCTATCCTTTGTCAGTTTTTCACTTGGGATTGCTCTTTTTCAGTTTAAGTTGTAGGACCCCTTTGTATTTCTTCCAATTTGTCATCTGTCTCTTGACTTAAGATTTCTGTTGACATGAAGATTTTTTTTAAATTTTGTTTCATACTCTGATTTATAAAGTTTTTTAAAGCCTTTTCTGGCTTTTGCATCTTAAAATGCCATCTTCGACTGAGAGAATAAGAAGAGAGTCTTCTAATGTTTTTATATTAGTCTAATTTAAATACTTAAGACTAAACTTTTGGTTGTTTTAAATCAGATGTCACTTTTTCTTATTTTTTCTAGCTGGTACTTTGACTATATGAGCCTATTGATTTCTATAAAAAGCTTTTCAGTTGATTGTTTTGAAGTTTCCAAGTAAATAACCATCACTATGAAAATGCTGCTTATTTTACATCTCTGCCAGTTTTTTGCTGGTGATTTTTCTCTTGCCTTCGCCATTGCCCAGGACCATGAGAAGAGGGCTAAACAGGGATGGTGCTGGACATCTCTGTCTCCTGCTTTAGAAGGAGCTCCTCCCATGTTTATCCAGTAAGCTCATGACGCTGGCCTGAGGTAGCCTTTTTTAATCACGTTGAAGAAGTATCCATCCATTTCTTTTTACAAATGTGAATCATAACATTATTTCACAGTTTTCTTGCCCCTCTTTTCATCTGTATTGGACCAGCTATATGCCATTCCCTTATATGAATGTACCATATTTTAGTTAAGCAATTCTCTATTTAGAGACAATTAGTTTCACAGTTTTACTGCTACAAAAAAGTGAGTGCAGGTGCTAATGTGTCTGCAGGATAAATTAATAGGATGGGATTCCAAATATGTTTTATTTTGAAAATAACGTAACCTACGCGATTGATTACACACATACACTGAAATTGGAAGGAAGTTGATCCAGGGACAAGACCTCATCAGACAAACTAGCATTAAATTTACTAGTGTCAAAAGTGAGCATTAATAAAGCCAGATTTGTGGGATTTTAAAATTTTTCCTCTTGAAGATGTCTGTTTTCAAAGGAAACAAGACTGAAGTAGATAAGGGTGCTATTTTATTAAACTAAGAACTAAATGTGTCCACCCATGAAAGGCAGCTGTGGGTGCCTTCAGTCTTGGGCAGAGAGGACACTTGGCCTCGGCTTCCAGCCCCTGTCAACATATCCTGTGTCCCCGCCAGCCCGTTTGCTGTTACTGGATCTTCAGCTCCTATCACACCCAAGACACCCTCCATGCCATTCACACCAACCTCAACCTGACCAGCGCCATCTCAGCACTGCTGCTGCCCATCTGGTGTCCAGTCTTTGCCAAGGGCTCCGCTTACATAAACTTATAAACTTCACAGTCAGATTTCCTAAGCAACAGCCTTGTCCCCAGCGAGGAAGGCTCCATCCAAATGAAAGAAGTTGCTTTAAGCACTTCAGGAAAGTAGGTGGGTTTTTTGGTTCATTTCCTGGTACAAACTACAGTGATCATCTTCATTTCATTATAAATTATACACACAAACACACACACAGAGTTCATCTGCACAAGGAAATAAGCTCTGCATCTAAAGGGCCACTGAGACGGATGCCACAGACATCAGAGTTGGAAAGCAAAGAAACCTCCAGCTCACCCACTAAGGAGACTGGAGTTTCCCCGGGGACAGAGCTGAGCAAGGGCCCAGCTCATCCTAAGTGCCCAAATACCAGCTAGATTCAGCCTAGTTTCTGATTTAATACCTACTCGGGCCAAGGCCTTTCCCATTCATTCTCGGCAGCCCCGCTCCACGTTCTAAGTCCCAGCTAAGAACAAGGCTGGTTACTCCGGAGACTCAGACACTCCTGTTACCAGTGCCTTTTCACGCTGGATTATATCTGTGTCTAAGGCAATGGTTCTAAAATGTATTTTTTCATAAGACGCACCTGAGACACCGAAAGTGTGGTCCGGGCCTATCAGAAATAATGCTCCGAGATGCATGGGCATCGGCACGATGTGCAAGTACACCTGCAAAGCTGCTTCTCTGCCACTGGTCCCAGGAGTCAGTGTCCTTGGTCCTCCTCTTACCTCATCCCTCCACTGAGTCCATCTGTCCCGTTGGTTCCATTCCGAATGGTTCAGATGAACCCATTTCTGGATGGGTCAGGCTGCAGGCAGGCTAAGCTCCGGTAACAGAACCCACACAGGGCAGCTTAGAGAAGACACAAGTGATTTCGATCTCGCGTTACAGTCTGGGATGGGCGATCCTTTACTGGCCCCGACCCTGCCGTCCTCAACAGAAGGCTTCCAGGATGTTCTGATGGCTGTCATATCCCAGCAGAGGTGAACATCGTTCCCACGGGCAAGACCTGCGAGGTGTGGACCCCAGTTGGGCTCACAGCCCACGGGGCAGACACAATCATGTTGCCCCATCCCCCTGCCAGGGAGACTGAGGAATGAAGTGTCCAGCTGGGAGCCCATGGGCCAAAATGTCGGGGTGACTAGTTCCCTAAAAGACAGAAGAAAGACCTGGAGAAAAGTGGCAATGCTGCCACAACTCCTGCCCCTTGTCCCCTCCCTTGGACTGTGTGCAGCGGCTGGGGTGGTGGCGCCCCCTGGTGGCCACGGGGGCTGCTGCAGGACAGTGGTAACCGGATCCCAGGAGTCTGAGCCCGAGACTTTGCTACTGAAGGGCTCACACTTCAGAAAAAATTACACAACAAAGTTTCCTCCACTATCGTTTAACACTGAACACATGGAACAACGTACAGGTCCATGAATATGTGAATTCTTCTATATAAAGAAACATCAATGGTATGGAACACTTGACAGCAGTGTGTGTGTGTGTGTGTGTGTGTGTGTGTGTGTGTGTGTGTGTGTCTATATTTCTATATCTATATCTCAACATGAAACAATTACTAGTAAGTGAAAGAAGCAAGTTCTTGAGCTATATATGATAAATGTCATGACACCCCACTTATGATAAAAAAAATGATTATATATTAATCTTCATGATATCCATTTAGTTCCAGAAGGAAAAACAACAAACTCAGCAGTTCCCACCGGAAAGGGGGTGTCAGATTGTGAGTGGAAGAATGAGAGGAAGGGGTGAGGAGAAGGAAGAATAAAAAGCAACTTTTGACTTTTTACTATATTTCTGTATTGAATGTTTTACAGTGACCGCATGGTTTCTAATTAAAAGATAAATGCCCAGCATATTTTCAAATTAAAAACGTTAAGTTGTCACTCAGCATATTTAGCCTAACCCTTTATATAATGATAAATGTTAACTATACAAAGAAATAAGAGAGGTCTGGATGGGTGGCAGGACTCCACAAATCCCATCAGATGGGTCAGCAAGGCTCCCACCTCCTGGGAATCGTGGTGGTAATGGAATCGCAAACCCTGACGCCAAACGCCAGCCTTACAGGATCCAAACCAGGAAGCGCCCTCTGGAACGGCACGGTCAGCACCTCACCCACCCTCCTCCTCCCTAGTCCGCACGATCTAGGGAGGGAGGTGCCATCCGCCCCGAGTTTGCAGGTGAGGAAGTAGGGCCCAGAGAGGTTAGGTGGCATAGTCAGTGAGCAGCCAGGCATGAAACCAGCCTGGCCCCAGAGTCCCAGCCCTGAAACTTTCGCTTTGCTCCGACACCAGAGGTCACCCTCAGACCAAGGAAAGCTCCCTCCCAGGCCAGGTTCGGTTGCCACCCTGACGTGTGACACATGACACGACACGTGACTCGGCCTCACTGCACTCAGAGACCGCAGGTCAGGAAGCCTCGATTCCCACCCCCGATTCCCCTGCTCAGGGTAGGGCCTGCGACGAGGTGCAGAAGAAGGTGGAGTCCTACCTACCCTGACAACTCTGGAAGGGATTCACTTGCTCACAGTGCAGTTGTGATCGGGGGTAGCCAAACTCATAGAGACAGAAAGTAGAATGGTGCCTGCCAGGAGCTGGAAGGGGGAGGGGTTAGGGAGGTACTGTTTAATGGTACAGAGCTTCATTTGGGGTGATGAAAAGTCCTGGAGGTCTGTCGAGTGTACCTAAAATGTGACTATACATAAAACTACTGAACTGTACACTTAGAAATAGTTACAATGGTAAATTTTATGTTGTATATTTTACCACAATTAAACGTTTTAAATAAAATAGAATGAAATAAAATAAAGTGAAATAAATCCCTTTAATTTCCCAGGAGTAGGTCGCTGTACTGAGAGACTTCCAGCTGGGGAAAGTGACCTCAGGGAGCAACTTACTCAAAATCTTGCTATAATTGTAATTTAATTAAAGAAACTTTGAGGGACTTCCCAGGTGGTCCAGTGGTTAAGACTTTGCCTTCCAATGCAAGGGGTGTGGGTTCGATCCCTGGTCGGGGAGCTAAGATCCCACATGCCTCACGGCCAAAAAACCAAAACATAAAACAGAAGAACCTTTGAGAGCCTCCCCCAAAAAAGAAGCAATTGTGACAGCATTTGATCTTCACATTCATATTTTTCTTCATTTCGAATAAACACTGCATCAAAAGCTAGTGTACTAGAACGTGTTCTTTTAGCATATTAAGATATTTTAAATTCATTTATGTAACACTGTAGCACAGTATTCATTTAATAAGGTAGCAAAATATCATATAAAAATAAATGAAAGCTTTTATATACCCACTGAGAGGATTTACACACGTACGAACACTTGTAGGATAAGTGCTCTTCACAGTCTCCTTGTAGATTTTCCTTTCCTCACTTCTATGATCAGCCCTAAGCACGACCTCAGGAGAGCACACAGAGCCGACCACTCAGGACAAGGGAGGCCGATTCACAGTCTTATCAGAACACAGAAGAGAACCTGGGCTGGGAAAGTAACCTCTAGGTAGCATCTGCAAACAGTGACGACAGCTTATCTTGGTTTCCAGTTGTGGATGCCTGTGGCCCTTACAGGCCCAGGGTCAGGCACTGTTTTCAAAATTGGGATTCTTGGGATGTACGTCACTGGGTGAGAAGTTCAGAATCTCCTCCAAGGAAGGGCCTTCATCCTCTGGAGCTATTTCAGACTCAAACATCTGCTGCAGCAAAGCATCCACGGTCTTGTATTCTGGGAGGAAGGAGAGGGGCACATGGGACCTGCCCGTGTGGGTCGGAGGGGAGCACCCAGCCCCGCAGAGCTCGGCTTTCCTGAAGGAGGGTCTCTGAGCTCACCCCACTGAGCTCCCCAGACCCCCCAGGCTCTGGAGACCAAGGAGAAGGTCCTCCTTGAAGGATGGGGGAGGATGGCCGCCTCTGGGGTGGCATCCCCCCCCCACACACACACACCTGCCATCTATGCTGTGCTGTGTCTAAGTGTACCATATGGTGTCCCCACCAAAGGCCCAGCTGAGATTCAGACAGGTTTGGGTTTACTCAGTCAATCGTTAACTCATTGAGAATTAATAAAGTACTTAAACAGTTATTAAGGCCCGCATGTCCCGGGCACATGGTGAGGCCCTGGGGATACAATGGAGAACAAAAAAGACATGGCCCTGCACATGTGGAGCTTCGAGTCTGCAGGGAAGACAGATGGTGACCAGACAGTCACTCAGTGATCAATGTACAGCTGACAGGTGCTGAAAGGCAGGGAAAGAGAGCTGGGGCGGTGGGGGGGTGTCACAGGAGCACCTGACCTCTCGGGGAGCCCGGAGGGCTTCCCTGAGGAAGTGCTGCCTGAGCAGAGACCTGCAGGAGGAAGAGCCTTGATTTTGCAAGGTGAGGTGAGAGCAAGGGGAGAAAGCAACATGTGCAAAGGCCCTGTGGCAGGATGGAGCAGGGGAGCCAAAGAAGTAAAGGGACAGCAGGGCTAAAGGGCAGAGGCATGGGGGGTCCTGGGGGAAGGAAGATGGGCTGAGATATTGAGGGAACCACGCATGTGGCCCCTAGAGGCCACGGCAGGCGCCCTTGAGACACGGGAAGCCCCTGAAGGTCGGTTTTGCATTCTGGAAACATCTCACTGACTGCTGTGAGGAGGATGGATTGGAGGAAGTTTCGAGTTGGGTTAAAACTTACTTTTTGATGCAATTCTAAAGTACAGTCCTTTCAAGGCCTTCCTTTTGTTGTCTCCATCGTCCCCACTGAAGCCACTGTCCTTGGCGTCCACGTTGTCAATGAGCTTCCCATCCTGCACTTCTTCCCTTCGGGGAGGAAGAGATGGTGTGAACACAGCCGGGTCCCTCAGCTGAGTTCCCCTCTGTCCTCCCAGCCATGGCCCCATGTCACCCATGTAGCCAGCGAGGGTCCCTGAGAACTGGCACCCAGGACCAGGGTGGTTGCCTTGGGGTCTCGGGGGTTAAATGTGATCAGGACCCACCCCGCCATGAACATCCTGCTTCCAAAGTCCATGAGCCACGTCGGGAAATGCTACTCACTCTTGGACCCCAACTCCAAGCTCTTGAATCTTCTTCTCAATGGCAGTTTCCACTTCACTTTTTTCTAACGAATATGCCACAAAAAATGCTTCCAAGATGAATGCTATGAAAATACTGAGAAAAAGTAAAAGGCAGAGGGTTTTACATCTAGTCAGCCATGGTCTAGGTGATGGGAAATCATGGCTCCAAAGAGTGTTCAAACCCAAATAAAAAGGCCGCCCATCTTTGCAAAGAAAACACAACATGGGGAAGAAATGACAAAATGTCTCTTAAGCATCAGGCACAACTTTCTTTCATTCGGAAAATCATTCTTCCTCTACGTCGTATTTAAACGGTGACTATTAAGAAGAAAAAAGAGGGGGTTTTTTTTTGATTCACAATTTTTAAAGGTTTACTCCATTTATAGTTATTGTAAAATATTGGTTATATTCCCAGTGCTGTACAATATTTCCTTGCAGCTTATTTTATACCTAACAGTTTGTACCTCTTAATCCCCTCCCCCTATATTGCAAGAATATGGAATGCCTCACCAATTTGCATGTCATCCTTGTACAGGGGCCACGCTAATCTTCTCTGTACGGTTTTAGTGCATGTGCTGCCAAAGTGAGCTCCAAAATACACTCGAGTGAGCTCAACTTTAAGGGGAAGCTTAGGCCACATAATTGTTGGTAGACAATTCTCCATGAATATCTTGTGTTATTGCACAGTCTGGGTCCTCTGAGCAAAGGCACTGAGAGCCAATTTAGGGGTATGTTGGGCTGGCCAAAAAGTTCGTTCGGGTGGTCTGTGGCATGGAAAAACCCAAACGAACTTTTTGGTCCACACAATATGGGTGTCTCCGGATATGCTCCACAATAGTAAAGCTTACTGTTACTTACCGTCTCCTCCCCAGCGACCACTAGGGTAGCAAAGACTTCATTTTGCCCTCCCCGGAGACTTGCTTACATTCAAGAGTAAAAATAAGGTCTTTCTCTTTTTCTCTCTCTTTCCAGAGGGGAGGATGGGCAGGTCTCCCCAGCTACACAGATCGGGGTTTCCTCATTTTGGAGGTCCCCTCCTGCAATGCAGCGCATCCAACTGGCCCTCACCTCACTGTGCAGTGGGGATCAGGGCTCAGGGAGCTGCCCCAAGTATTGCCCTGGCTGCAGCTTCTGCCATGAGGAATAAACTGTCTTTGTCTCGGACCCAAGGCATACATTGTCAGTATATACACATGACGTACATGCACACTGACCTGCAACTTGTGAGTAGGGAATCCCAATCCCTTCACCACTTCTGACTTAACATGATGCTGATGGAGCCCAGGGCTGTCACCACACTCGCATGCTTTTGGGGGAATAGCTGAAAAACCCCTACAGCTTTTCACATTGCCTCAGCCTATCCCAGCATTCTGGAAACCTCTCTAAGAATCACTCAGAAGCATTCCTCTCTCGTTCCCACTACATATTCCATTCAGACGGTGCAGGACAAGCAGCCCTGAGCAGTTTTCCCCTCCCCTCCCTCTGCTGGGACGTTCTTGAGCCAAAATCAGCAGGATGGTGGCCAAAGCAGCCCTGATGTGGCAAGGAAAGCCCGGGGCTGGGCTGTCACCCCAAGAATTGTGGGCCCCAGGCTGTAAGAGGGATACGACAACCAGAAAACATCTCTGGGGGGAAAAAAAAAACAGGGATCAAGGGGACTCAAATTCAGGTCCCACAAGGAACAGGGGAGCTAGAATCAGAGATTGGTAAGCAGGAAGGAAAGCCCTCTGGAGTAGTGAGATGTCATAGCAGCTTTCAAACGGTGACTGAGTTCTCCCCGGAAGAGAAGTCAGGACAGAACTGGAACCAATGAAGAAAATTAACCAGTAAGCACATTTCCATTCTACGTGCGCAAGGGCAGGTGAGGACCAGAGCTGGACGACAAGGAAATTGACTCATATAGATTCTAATGAGTCCCAGGAGTTGCACAGATTTCATCAAAGGGTGGACACAATTCACAAGGATGCTCTAAAGGAGATTTATCCCACCGGGGAAGGGTAGGGAGACCGGCCAGGACCTCAGAGCCCTTCTGACCCAAACAATTGGCGAGGCTATGAGATGTATATTATATACTGACGTGCACGGCTGGCTGACACTGAAGAACACAGACGTGAACAAAAGTAAGATGCCTCCCTTCTGGTGCCTTAACATCTAGCAGGAGAGATGGGACCCACCCACAAGGTACTCAAGGGTGGAGCCAGGGAGGAGGGAGGTGCGAGCAGCTGTAGATCTGAGAGGGGGGATCTGGAACGGCCCACCCGGCAGGAGCAAACTCACTTAACAATGAGGATGACGACCACGACGTGGAAGCCGATGAAATACAGCTTTGCCGCCTGGTGAGTCACGAGGGCAAAGCCGTCCGCGAGGAGTGCGAAGCTAAGGAACCAAGCCTTCAAGGAGCCAAGACCTAACCCTCCCGGAAGGTGCTCTCAGTGTCCCCTGCCGCGCCCGCCTCCTCGGAAAGGATATTGTGCCACTGGTTAACCACCGTGAGCTCTGTCAGCAGGATGAGAGAGGCGGGCAAGTCATTGAAGTTGTTCCTGCAGTACCTGCCTCGGGCAAACGCGGAGTCTTTTAAGGCTGGGTTCCCACACACCAGGGCATCAGGACTGGTGGAACCGGGGTCAAAGAAGTGGACTTTGCCGTGGAACACTTCCATCCCGATGATGGCAAACACGTAGTAGACCACCTAGGGTGGGCGGCACCAGTCACGAGTGGGCAGGCGGGATGAGGGGAGGCAGGAGGACGTGGACACGGGTCAGCCTGCGACAGTGGCCAGCAGAAAGGGCTGCTACCCTCATTGTGGGGATGGCTTTCCCCACGGCCACAAGTTCCAGCAGCAGCAGGAACAGGGTGGGATGGGTCAGCCCACCGGCCACTGGGCTGTTCAGGGACAGGGGGCACGGCCAGCTGGACCACACCTGGACCTCTGCTGTGGTCTCCGTTTGCAAAGACAAAATGATGCTGTTAGCAAGTTAGTGGGTTAAATACTCAATAAATAATATCAATAGTTAGGCCTCTAAGGAAAAAAATAATAAATTTGGGTCTTTACCTCATTTGTTTTGTTGTTTTTTGTTTTTTTGGATTTTTTTGGCGGCACCACGCGGCATATAGGATCTTAGTTCCCCGACCAGGGATCAAACCCATGCTCCCCGCAGTGGAAGCGTGGAGTCTTAACCACCGGACCACCAGGGTCAGCTATATGCCCCGTGTTTCTACACACTTGATATTTCTAAAAATAGCTCCTAGAAACCCCTTGAATCTCATTGACTTCATGTCCCTTTCTTTCCCTCACTTAAAATAAGGCTCACAGAGACCTGCTAAGAATGAACATCTTATCGCTTGCTTCACGTAGAATAGGAACAGAACACTCACCAAGACCAGGCCGCCAAACGTCAGCATCGTGGGGCCGATGTTAATTAAGGTGGTCACGATCACCCGGAATCTGGGATAAAACAAAGTTTCCGACACAAGGCAGAGGGAAGATGTAAGTAAAACTGACACCACACTAGCACGTTTGGTTTAACGCCCCTCCCCCCAGTCCTGGATCTGTGCTGTAAATGCTGTCAGGAATCTGCCCTTACAATTTTGTCAGCATCAGTCCATCTACTGAACTGAGGGGGGAGTTAACTTGAGTTTCCCCTGAAGCAAAACAAAGCAAGACCGTTTTTAAAAACATAAGAATGGTAACCACAGAGAGTTTCACTAGTATGACACAGGTGGGTACTGAGGCTGAAAAACCATCCACCCACCCTCATGTGCTTTCTTCCCCCAACCTTTTTCTTCATCAAAAATTCAGCCTGTATTAAAGCTGACCTGGAGACTTAGCTGACCCAGCCTGCTCCCCTACTTATTTTGCGGGGGAGCAGGCCAGTCCTCAGATGGAGGCATTCCACACACTCCTTGAAAGGAACCTGGCCTATCCAAAACAGGGTGGGTTTTTCCAGGTTTAGGGATCAGACTCCTAGGCTTGCGTCCTAGTTCTGCCTCTTTCTAGCTGTGCACCACTGGGGGAACTACTTAACCTCTCTGAGCTTCACTGTCATCACTCAGGAACTAAAGATCATTAAAGCCCCTACATCAAGGATTGCTGGAGGGATTTAACAAGACAATGGTTAGCGCGCTCCGTTAGCATCAGCTGCCGTCATGACCACTGTCCAGTCACCAGGCTGCAGGCACAGTTGAGGGACCACGTCACAGGTTGAAAGTGACAGACAGAATCCCTGCCCTCAGAGAGCTGCACTTGGAGGCTCTTCACCACCTTCTTGGGCTCCCTGCCCCTCCCCACCGCCCCCAGAGAACCCAGGTCCTCTATACAAGTTATATCCTGGGGTTCACAGCTGGGCGTGTTTATAGTTCCCAGGCAGGGTGGTTTCTGTCAAGCCCCAATATGGGGAACTGCCCGGGTGCAGCTGTTTCCCATGGCTTCATCTTTACCTCTGAATGCTGACAATGACCCGTAAGAGCCGGAGTATTCTCAAAATCAAGACAATATCCAGTATCTGCTGACTGTTGTATTTTCTCGCTGGAAAAAGAACACAACCAACTAACATTCCGGTTTCGGAGAGCCTCTGGCTTGTCCCTTTTATGCAGTGAGGTCTGAGACTCTGTGGGTCCTGGGGAACTATGCATTTCACTTCAAGAACAGGGTGATGGCTCTGAGCAACGAGGAAGTGAGGACTGCCTTCAATCAGTAACTCCCCCAGCAAATCAGCGCCAAGCTGAGCATCCCCTCCAGCCCTAGAACTAAGAAGCACGAGTGTAGGAACAGACTTCAGACCATCATCAAGAACTGACTGTGGATCCCGTTCTACAGAACACATTTCAGCAAGCCCTTCCTCCCCACCCAGCATTCATTTCATAGTCATGTTAAGAAGCTGCTCTATCTCTAAATAATCCCCTCCGCCGTCTACAGGAAGGAGTGTGCAAGGCAGTGGTGGCACATGTAGGGGAGCCAGAGGAGGGGAGAAAGGAGAGGGTGGTGGGCAGAGGCTGATGCAGAGTTCCTGCTACAGCTGGACCCTGGGTTGGGGGCCAACATGGGCAGAGGGTCAAGGATGAGCCCTGAGACCAAGGGCAGTTTGGAGAGATGACCAGGTGAGTGTTTGGTGTGGTGATACCTACAAATGAAATCTCTACCATACAGCCAGACATAAACAAAGCTACCATCCCTCTCCAGAAAGTGGAATAGTTTTACTAATTCTCCTATGTCCCCAACTGCCTCGCCCCAAACACCCTAATGGTACACCACGGATGTTCTACAAAGTTTACTGATTGAACACACGCTCCCGGGAGGCGGGGAAGCTGAGAGCCGGTGACACTGACCTGACTGAATGGTGGTGTTGGCCACAGTGGCCACCAGGGCTGCGATGATGATCAGAGTATCAAACCTAAGGAGAAGCAACGTCAGTGAGGCATCAAGGGAAAGGCCTGTCAAGCTCAGGATACAATGAATCCTGAGAAAACTCGGAATCCAGTCTCTTACGCAAAGCAATGATCCAGCCATCAAACTGACTTCCATCATTTTTAGGACAGCAGGTACAAAGCAAGAAACACTGTGTTTGGGCTTCCCTGGTGGCGCACTGGTTGAGAATGTGCCTGCTAATATAGGGGACACGGGTTCGAGCCCTGGTCTGGGAAGATCCCACATGCCGCAGAGCAACTAGGCCCGTGAGCCACAATTACTGAGCCTGCGCGTCTGGAGCCTGTGCTCCGCAACAAGAGAGGCCACGATAGTGAGAGGCCCGCGCACCGCGATGAAGAGTGGCCCCCGCTTGCCACGACTAGAGAAAGCCCTCGCACAGAAACGAAGACCCAACACAGCCATAAATAAATAAATAAATAAATAAATAAAAAAGAATAAAAAAGAAACACTGTGTTCGATCATTTACTGGCTGCTGCAATGAACCACCCAAGGAAATTTGTAGGAATCAGCTAATTCATATCACTCTGTCTTCCAACATAACTATATACTTGCAAGAAAACTTTGACACATTTTCAGAATACACAGTGTAATCTTTCTTGGTATTCATCTTACTAAATGCATTGCAACTTTATTTATTTATTTATTTATTTATTTTATTACTATTATTTTAATTTATCTGGCCATGCCGTGCGGCTTGGGGGATCTTAGTTCCCCTACCAGGGATTGAACCCACACACTTGACAGTGAAAGCACAGAGTCCTAACTGCTGAACCGCCAGGGAATTCCCTGCAACTTTTTAATTAAAGGGGAAATTCATCATGCCGTGACTTTTCTTTCTCACAACGGTGCCACTGCCTTGGACAACACTGGCCACCTGGCCACACGCACACCTTAGTGAGTTTCTTGGCACTGGGAGCAGTGACCACAGAGATGCAACCCTGCTGAGCTGTGCACTACTGAAGTTGAGTATCCCGTGATGGCTGACATTCAGTGGTACTCGAGATGGTCTGCAGCATGTGGGTGATGGTTTAAGACCGGGAGGTACAGAGCCTGGAGCAAAGAAGGTCACAGGAGAAACATCCAGCCCGGGAAAGAGCTTGCTAAGGGTCCTCATCGTCCAGCCACGCGGGCCAAGTTTTCCGATAACAAGAGTAGGGAGCGGGTCGGGCAACCATGGAAGGAATTGTCTCATTGGGTGAGACATTCTAAGATCCTTTCCAAGTCCAAGATGCCATGATCGGTGATTCTAATTTTAGCCAGTCACTCAAACTGTCCTCCTAAATAACAGCTTTGACAACCAGATGTTCCCCTGCCCTCAAGACTTCATTATAAGAAACCTCGGGCTTCCCTGGTGGCGCAGTGGTTAAGAATCCGCCTGCCAATGCAGGGGACACGGGTTCGAGCCCTGGTCCGGGAAGATCCCACATGCCGCGGAGCAACTGAGCCCGTGCGCCACAACTACTGGGCCTGTGCTCTAGAGCCCACGAGCCACAACTACTGAGCCCACATGCCACAACTGCTGAAGCCTGCGTGCCTAGAGTCCGTGCTCCGCAACAAGGGAAGCCACTGCAATGAGATGCCCGCGCACCACAACAAAGAGTAGCCCCCGCTCGCCGCAGCTAGAGAAAACCCGCGCACAGCAACAAAGACCCAACACAGACAAAAATAAATAAATAAATAAATAAAGAAGTTTATTTTTTTAAAAAAAGCCTCAAAACTAGGCAGATGGAGCTTGAAACACTCCACAACTTTATTCCCCAAAGTGTGACAGAAAGCCCCTCTCTTCACCCACAGCCCCCTCCCCAAAACACACAGACTCACCAGTTCCAGAACTGCTTCCTTCCAAAATAGGCTCTGGGTTCGTACGTGTACAATTTCAGGAGAATTTCAATAATATAGAGAGAAAGGAAAAGCCATTCTGCATAGGAAATTAAGGGGTTTTTCTCATCCAAAGCAATGAATATGGCATTTATTAGAATGATGACATCATAAACCCAGACAAAAATCCTGCCAGGAGGGAAAAAAGAAAAGATTCTGTTATCATACATTTCAGTAAAAAAAAAAAAAAAAAAAGCAGGTTCAGAGCTCTACAGGAACTACTGTGTTTCCTGTCAGTGTGATGAATGTGAGATACTCACCACCCCCCATCCCGCCAACACACACACACACACCTACTCACTCATCATGGAAGGAAAGGTTCCACCATGGTCAGGGCTCTGAAATTCACCTGCCTCTCACTGACACTGGTACACTGGTACAGCCTTTCCCACCAAGGAGAAAAAGAAGACAGAGTGAGGGGGAAGAACAGAGGCCTAGTTTTCCCAGGTTCGCCTTTTGGGCACAGTACCTGGATCAGATGAAAGGCTGGGTGGAATTGGGGGCAAAGAGAAGGTTTAGGGCTTAGCCCAGGACCATTACACCTTGACTACTTGACCCTGGAAAATTAACATCCTTAACTCAGAAAGCTTCTGAAAAACTCTTTACTCCTATTGCACACAAGTCTTCCAGGGGACTGACGTGCCCCACTTTCTCACCAAGTCTGGGGTGTAAAGGGGTGAAAAAAATATGACAGTTGGGCTCTGACTCAACTTTTCAATTACAGAGCAGGTTGCCCCTCACAGGCATCTGTGCCCTGGGCTCCAGAGAATCCTGGGTGAACCCTGGGCGAGGCCACAGGAAGGGGGGAGCGGGGGCTCCTACCCTATTGTCCTGGGGAAGCTGCAGACTCTAGGTCCCAGCCCTGGATGCCGCATGTGGATTCACAAACATCCACTGTGTGAAACACATCAGTAGTTCAATATTGAGATGAATGGAAAGGAGCCTCTACATAAAGGGCCTTCGTAAATATAAAATATGGGAGCTAAAAGGGATATTTACCTACATCATAGGCTGGGCTACTTTCAAGGACTTCTGAACCATTCGCTTTTTTTTTTTTTTTTGAATTTTTGAATTTTATTTCATTTATTTTTTTATGCAGCAGGTTCTTATTAGTCATCCATTTTATACACATCAGTGTATACATGTCAATCCCAATCTCCCAAGTGAACCATTCACTTTTATGAAACATTAAATTCAAAGAAGGCAAGAGGGGAGCCTCTGCTGATAGGGTGTTCCAGGCCACACATAGTAAAAATAAACTCTCCAACCGGGATAAAGGACTCTTCTGGAGTCCATCTACTTGGGAATAAAACAATTAATTGGCATTCTTAACGGTCATTCCAGTAACTCTAACTCATGTCTTCTTACCAGATACTTTACAGAGTCAAAATGCCATATTTGACATCAACTTCCTAATGACTCTGATGGGGCAGGAACTTCCTGAAATCAGAGAGTGGTCAGCTTCCCTGGCTCAGAAAAGCACAGCCAGTCGGTGGCCCTTGAGCATTAAAAAAAAAAAAAAAACACTGAAGAAGGAAGCATAATCTAGAAACCTGTCCTCTGGGTAAGGTTAAACATCGCATGTCCAGAACCATTTCCATGCCTTCCCAAGAAACCACAAGCAGTGAGCAGGGGAATGATTTATAGCTTCAGGGATGAAACGCATTCAGTCCAGACAGCATCAACAGATGCCTCGATTTTCAAAGCAATTTGGGAGAAAACCGGCCCCGTCTCACTTGCCTGTGCCGAACCATCTTCTGAACCAAGAGGCTTGGGGACGACTGGTATACCCGAGGCATCCAGGCTTCCAGCGGGTGTCTCTTGATGTTGATGGTGACCACCTGGATGTTGAGGAGGTCAGCCAAGCGTAGAAAGTTCGTTTTGTCTGCAATGAAAAAAGGGCCCCCAAATACATAGCTGCTGTGACACTAAGGTTCAACGGGTGAAACAAAGCCAGCACGGACTCTTGGATCTGCGTTTCACAGGTGAAGATGTGAAGCCTCAAAGGACGAAGGCCCAAGGCCAAGGGGCCAGTGGGTGGCACAGCCTCCTGCTTGTCCTCACTCAGCCCCGAGCCAGCCCAAGGCAGCCAACCCACGCATGTGACTTTGCTAGTTCACAGACGCCACCGCCTCACTCCCTGCCTTCCACCTCACTTTCCTCCTCACTCAGCCATCACTGCTTTCAATGTCTGCCTGACCTACCTTTCCAGGCTCAACCCAACCTCCCCTTCCTTCTCACGAAGCCTCCAAGGTAGGTATAATCCACACCCTTCCCCTTGAACCCCTATGTTCTTCTCTGCCTACCCTCCCTCCCTGCCCCTTCTCAGGGACTCACTCAAAGCAACAGCCTCTATAACAAGTTGGCCCATCACCCCGGGCCAAAGTACAGTGGGCACTTTCTTGACCGGCCGGGACCCACCCAACTGCGGAGGTGATGCCCTTGACCTGCTGAATGCCCGGAGCCAGCAGGCTATTCTCCATCACCCCATGCGCCTCTCCCTCACCAGGATGCTGACCACGAGTCCACTGGGCTGGTTCTCAAATCTGTTTAGGCGTGAACCTCCTGTTACATACAACTTAAAGAAATATCAGTCACATCAACGGATGAAATCAGATTGTACACGGAGTGTTGCTGCTCCTTTGAAAACCAAGTTGAATGCTTTGCAAACTTTAAAGAAAGTTGCTGTAATAAATTGCAGGTACAGATCAGGTATAGCTGAGACAGCTGTTAAAGACTGGGGTGAAGTTTTATTGGGCATTTTTTTTTTTTGAAGGCTGAGTTGTTTTTTTAAATTAATTAATTAATTAATTTATTTATTTATTTATTTATTTATTTTTGGCTGCCTTGGGTCTTCGTTGCTGCACCGGCTTTCTCTAGTTGCAGAGAGCAGGGGCTATGCTTCGTTGCGGTGCGTGGGCTTCTCATTGCGGTGGCTTCTCTTGTCGTGCAGCACGGGCTCTAGGCGTGTGGGCTCAGTAGTTGTGGCTCGCGGGCTCTAGAGCGCAGGCTCAGTAGTTGTGGTGCATGGGCTTAATTGCTCCACAGCATGTGGGATCTTCCCGGACCAGGGATCGAACCCATGTCCCCTGCATTGGCAGGCAGATTCTTAACCACTGAGCCACCAGGGAAGTCCCAGAGTGGAGTTTTTAAATCCTAGAATGCTTCTCATTTAGAGGCCTGGAAATGAGTAGGTCTCCATTTCAAGTTTTCAGAAGTAAACAACGAATCATGGTTCTACAGGTGCCACCATAGTGGTTTATGCAAGAAAGATGATGGGGAACTGCCACCAACAGACACCCAGGCAAAGAGAAAGCCGCAGCCTCGTCAGAAGTGTGCCCTCATTTGAGTGAGGAGCCTGAATCAGACAAAACCCTGAGTGATATTAAACATTCACGTTGCTATTTTCCTGAAGAGTCAGATGGTCCTAAGAACATGAAAGAACATGAGTCCATCAAGTTGGATGAAAAACACTCTTATATGTCTTAGGATATCTTAGTTCCTGGGTCTTTACAGTTAGAAGCAAAATGCATAGACATGTCTTAATAGCCAAAATGTGTAGCATCCGCTGAGGGGGAAGGGCAGCGTTAGAAAATTAGATGATGTGATAACTTGGATCCAGGACCTGGGCTACGTGAGCTCCACCATCAGAAGGTAGGGAGACACTGACGTGACAACCACAAATAGGGTTTGGGGGGACCTACTGACAAGAATCCAGCCAACACATCAGCCATCAAGTAACCTCAACCAACGGAGAATCCATCACTATCACAGGGCTCACATCTTTTAATCCAGAAGATTCTATAGAACAAGAAAGGACAAAGAGAATCAAAAGCATGGTAATTTTGTGTCAAGAAAGAATTTGTACCCATCTGGTACTTTATGTTGGAGATCAGGGGTCAGCAAACTTTTTCTGTAAAGGGCCAGAGAGTTAGGTTTTGTGGACAATATGGTCTCCATTTCAACTATTCAGTTCTGCCATTATAGCATGAAAGCAGCCATAAACAATACACAAATGAATAAGCATGGCTGTGTTCCAGTAAAACTTTAGAAAAAACAGGCAGTGGCCATATTTAGCCTGTGGACCATTGGGTACCAACCCTTGTTGTAGACATATTATTCTCCATATTCTTTGTTAATAATTCTATGCAGCCCTTTTCTTTCCACATCTGTAAGTTTCATGTTTCTCAGTTTAACACTAGATTTAAGTCTAACACTTTGGGCACTAATAGAATCCCAGTGCTTAGCCCTGGACACCACACCTGCCCATAACTGCTGATCAAGGGGGAAAGCGAGCATGTTCACAGAACTAGCGATCTCCCTGCCTGTACTGAGGGGAGACCGTCGTGAAGCATGAAATTCTGTTTGGCTTTCTGTTATTAAAACTGTCTTTGAAAGTGTTGGTTAAACAAAGGAGTCTTTGGACACCCAGACATCAGAAATGACCGCTATCTCCTATAAAAGATAACCTGCGATCCCTAAAAGCCAACAAATCTGATTGGCTGTCTTCCCTAAAGATGTGTTTGCCCTGGTAACGGTATTTAAATTGACATCGCTGTTTTGTAAAAGATAAACTACTGGGGAAGTCTGCTAAGCCATGAGTTCACGGGCGCCTTCTTGCCACATCCATGAAGCTCTAATAAAATCTGTGACTCAGATGGATTCCTTTTTTCAAACTAGATGAGTGCTGGGCTCATTTAATTTACAAATAGGATCACGACCCAGGCGGCAAAACTGAGCAGGGCTCAGGGCGGGGGACCCAGACCTGTGGACTCCAGTCACGAGCCAGCCAATGGCAGCCAAGGTCATGGGTGTGTCACAAGGGTATCTGCTCACCTCTTTGGCCCCCTCTCACCTGCTCAGAAGGTCAAGAGCTACTTTGGTTGAATGTCCCCAGGGCATTAGAAAGTAAGAGTACTGCACAGGTGAGGTTTGTCACTGTCGTCCTGCTGTGGCTTTGCAGCCTCAGACCAGGTGGAGTCGCATCGTGTGAAGGGGAAAGGGCAGCAGCTGAACCAGAACCATGGCGGTTCTGTGCGTTCGGCGTAAATGTTCAAGTTTGAGATTTTGATAGACTAATAATACGAATATGACTTCCGAAGATGAGTAGTATTGGGGCGTGGGGGACGGTAAACCATAGAAGAAAGCTCTAGAGAAGGCAACAGTCTAAGGACAGAACCCCCAAAACAGGAGTTACGGGCTGACCTGTGTTCCCTGAAATTTCATTTGTTGAAGGCTTAACTCCCAGCACCTCTAAGTGTGCCTGTATTTTGGAGATGGAGCCTCTGAAGAGGTAATTAGACTAAAAGGAGGTCATTAGGTGGGCCCTAATCCCGTATGACTGGTGCCCTCCTAAGAAAAGGAGATTTGCACACAGACACGCAAGGAAGGAAGATGGTGTGAAGACACAGAAGACAATCATTTAGGAGCCAAGGACACAGGCCTGCCAGACAACACCTTGATCCTGCACTTCCTGCCTCCAGAATTGTGAGAAAATAGATTTCTGTTGTCTAAGCCCCCCAGTGTGTGAGACTTTGTTATGGCAGCCCAAGCAAACTGATACAAGCAACGATTTCTCAATGAATTGTTAAATGAATTGTTTTAAAGTGAACGCTATGCATTCCTTAAATTCTGAATGGAGACTTAAATGTCCTCCCAGAATTAAGAAATCAAGGAAAAATTCTTTATGCTTTAAATGTGCTATCCCCTAAAAAAAATAAATAAATAAACCAAACAAACATAACAAACAAAAAGACTCACTAGGGTGGAGGAAAAAAAGGAATTTCAAGCTTAACGATCACCTTTTTTCTTTTAACAAAGTCTATGAAAAACTCTCCGCTTGCACAAATGTATTAAAATGCTAAGGAAACTAGGTCTTGAAATGATTTTCTCCTTGACACAGGTGCCTTCCAGATAAAAACTTGAACTAACAAATCAGTTTATAAAGTCTGGCCCCCACAAGTATAAAATATGTAAAACAACAAAATATTCATTTAAACAGTATTTCTATATTCTATTTTCTTAAGAAAATCAGATGGGAACCAGGGAATTCTAACTTCATTTAATGTTCTTAGTGTCTCTACCTAGTCAAAAAAATTTTTTTTAAGATATGCAAATTTACAATAGGCCAGCAGTTAGTAGTTGTAAAAAGGCCATTAGGGGGAAAAAACAAGTCTTCATTTTTTTTTTGGTAAAAAGGACACATTTTAAAGATCTGGTTACACACTTAAAATCTAAGGACTTCTGACCAAAAATTAAACTGTTCTAAAATTACTTTATAATACAAATTAAAATAATTTAAAATTTGAATTCAAATGTATTTAATGCTCCTAGGAAAGGAAAACTAATAAATTAAGTTGTTTTGTGATTTAGGGTTTAAAATGTGGCTTCGCATCTTTTTCCTGATTTTATCCAATGTAAATGCAAAGTGCAAATATGGAGTTTTTGCAAACTTGTTTTGTTTTTGCAAAACTTGTTAGTTCATACAAACTTTGTTTTCTAAAGAGGCTAAAATGGTTGGAACTTCTAACATTCCTCCCCCTTATCTTATGGGTCAATTGGTATCATGATCTCAGCTAACATTTAGGTGTCTTTAAACCTAAACATAGGCCAGAACCAAGTGGCATGATTCAAACTGTGTTGTGATTTAAAAACTCGAATCTTTATCAACTGGCTTGTGTAAATCACATGATATTGTAAACCACAAGGCCCTACAGGGTAACTCGCTTAAACTATATGGGTACAGTGTCCAGAGTTTCACGCTTCTCTGACAAATCCTTGGTGTCAACAGGGAATCAACTACCCATGATTTCTTAAACATATTTTCTAAAATTACTAATTGAGTTCAGGGCATTGGCCTAATGCATATTGAGATAAATAGTCAATAACTTGCATTTACCTAAAGACATAAGGAAATTACCAAAGAAGTTACCAAAGAAATTAAGATGCTATGTTCCCATGTGTTAATATGTTGTTCTTCATGACAGCCAAGTGTCAATAGTTAGACTGACCTTATAAACAAAGAAACACTGTTCATCTGAGTGTGTCCTGGGGACCATGTGTATCTTTTCTGGATGAGCAGGAGATACCCAAGTGTGAAGGCCTCACCAAGCCCGACAAAGACTCCTAAAAGCCCCTGCTCCTGGGTTTGCAATAGCTCATCTTGTAAGAGCAACCCAGGAATTCACGCTACAGGAGGAATCGCAGAGACAGTTTATAAAGCCCTAAAGCTTCATCAACATCTTCAGAGTCTCAATTCTCTAGAAGCAGCAGAGGTATTAAATCATCAAAAGAGAATTCTCAGAAACAGAGGGGCTGAGGTCTAGGAATCCTGGACTGACATGGGCCACCATCCCACCCCAGTTCTTGGAGTGGGAGATCCAAGGGGGCCCAGGTCCCGATCTCTCCTCCAAGTCCCAGAGCAGTGCTCGTCCCTGGAGGAGGTGCATGGTCCCTGGGCCACGGCTGGCCCTGTCCTCGTGTTCCCCCGCTCACCCCCATGAGATCAGCTCTGAAAATTTAGAAACTTATAGAACAATTGACAGGATCATTTCATGTCTGTTGGCTCTAATAATGAAAAATTGGGACTTGGGTTTTACATGTTTTTTTAATTTCATTTTTCTAGTTATTCATTTTTGTTGTATTTTACTGCATGCATGCATGACAGGCTAGAAATTTAAAAGCTTCACTGCACTTCCCAAAGAGCTTGGGAAGCACGGTGCTCAAGGGTTGTCCAACCGCCCTTCCCCCACCGTTAGCAGAACCCTAACCCTGACATGGGATATCACAGAGCATCACCGCCAATCCCTAACGGGGGCACCAAAGCCATCTCTTCAGGGTCTGAGAAGCCTGGCTCCTGAGCCATTGAGCTGGGTGGCTGAAGGGACGTGCCCAGGGCTCAATGGAAGGCGCCTGTCAAACCCTGCTGACCTTCCATCCTGGATCCAACACCCTCATTGGAAGATGCTGGCACCACCCATTTAGCAGTGTCTTGCCACACAGTTCTCTTTTCCCTGGACACTCAGGTAAGTTCCAGGGAATCACTGTCATTTCCTTCTTCTCACACACGCACCGAGTCCTAAAAAGCCCATGGCTCTGCTGGACCAGTTTGAGAGTCCTTGTCTCATGTAAATTTATATTCTATCAGACCTCCCACTCCATTTGGGTGTGTTTCCATCTAGACTTTTCTTGAAACTAGAGAAATGTGTGTGTCCTACAGTTTGGGGTGTATTTTTTTCATCTCACATCTTTCCCCACTGTTACCTCATCTTCACAGTCATTTTTAATGTCACCAAAATTTCCCGTTAAGTGACCCTCAGAATTTGGGGCAGCTTAGAGTAATGATAAAAAGCAGGGGCCTTGGAGTCAGATGGCCTGTACCACGCTGCAGCTGTGTGGCTCTGGGCAACCGACTAAATCTCTTTGAGTCTCAGTTTCCATATTGACAAATGAGGACAACAAGACCTCCACCTCGGTGAGTCTGGGGAAGATCACAAACACACAACAATCATGACAGTGTCTCATGCGTGGCAAGCAGGCTACCAATATTAAACATGATTGATAATAACTATCAACCACTAATACATGAATATTTAGGTGACTTTCAACCTTTCAAACGCTAAACGCAATTTAGACGTTTATTTATACAGCCCTTTTCCATATTTTAGATGAGCTCCCTAAAGCAGAATCCTGGGAGGGGAATGACCGTGTTACAAGGTGAAGGGCTTCTGGAAGGCTCATCACACGCTGACACACACCACGACACCCCTGTCAGAACACAGCGTCAGGAACCTAATTCCACTGTGACACTGCCAGCAGGGAATGCCAATATACATTCTCAGTTGCAAACTTAAGAAAATGAACAAACATCCCATCACTTTTAGGAGCCCCCCACCCCACTTTTTGATGCACGGGGAAGAGGAACTTCAGCGGCCAAGGCTTCTTACCCACATACCCCTTCTGTCCCTCGTCGGAGATCCTCAAAAGGAGCTCCAGGTGGGAACTGCTGATGTCTGGCTCCACGACCTTGGCCAGCTGCCTCCACTGGGCCTCCTTCACCACAAACTCTGTGCCCACCTTGACTTTCAGAATGTTGAAAGCCTCTATCATTTTGTGACGCTTCAGGTATGCCAGTGTGCGAATCTCATTCTTGAAAAAACAGAAGTATGTTTTTTTAAGAGGAAGATTCAAGAAAGTCTTGATTTTCCACCTTAAACATTTCAAGGCAATGGAAGAGTTCATCTGAGTGTGTCCTGGGGACCATGTGCATCTTTTCTGGATGAGCAGGAGATACCCAAGTGTAAAGGCCTCACCATGCCTGACAAAAACTCCTAAAAGCCCCCGCTCCTGGGTTTACAACAGCCTATCTTGTAAGAGCAACTCAGGAATTCACGCTACAGGAGGAACTGCAAAGAGAAGTCACCAATGGTTCTGCTAATTCGCAAGGTACCAAATCCCTCCCCGGCTCCAGGGATGGGTAGCTAACCCCCACCTGCAGAAACAGAACTCAGCTTACCAAGTGCAAATGAGGGAACCCCGGAAGGATAACCTGTGTGGTGAGAAACAGAGCAGCAGGAGGCAGACAGGTCCAAACTCCGCTCTGCCCAGGAGGAAGGGAGATTCCAGAAAGGAAGGAAATCAGGTTTGCTGCTGAGAGAGAGGGAGACACAGGAGAGGGAGAAGACAGATCTACCATTAAGTCAATCAAGAAAGAGAAGCGGAGGGGCAAGAAAGGCAGGGAAGTGACACTAGGCTAGAAGTGGTCAGAAAGAAGAGGTCCAGGGCAGGAGGGTCAGAGAGGGTTTGCCAGGAGCTGCCATCTGGCTTGACTGTGCACAGGGAATCTTCCAGACAAGGAGAACCCCCCTCATGTTACAATCGGCCACCTCGATGCCCACCCCTACTGCTCTCTGTAAGCTGATTACATGGCTAGACCTTAAATTCTTTTCTTTAAATTGAAGTAGAGTTGACTTACAATGTTGTGCTAGTTTCAGGTGTACACCAAAGTGATTCAGTTTTACATATATATATATATTCTTTTCCATTATAGTTTATTACAAGATATTTAATAAAGTTCTCTGTGCCATACAGTAGGACCTTGCCATTTATCTATTTTATATATAGTAGTTTGTATCTGCTAATCCCAAACTCCTAATTTATCCCTGTCCCCCTTTCCCCTTCGGTAATCGTAAGTTTGTTTTCTATGTCTGTGAGTCTGTTTCTGTTTTGTAAATAAGTTCATTTGTATCACATTTTAGATTCCACATGTAAGTGATTTCATATGATATTTGTCTTTCTCTGTCTGGCTTACTTCACTTAGTATGATCATCTCTAGGTCCATCCATGTTGCTGAAATGGCATTATTTCATTCTCTTTTATGGCTGAGTGGTATTCCATTGTACGTATGTACCACATCGTCTTTACCCATTCATCTGCTGATGGACATTTAGGTTGCTTCCATGTCTTGGCTATTGTGAATAGTGCTGCTATGATCATGGGATACATGTGTCCTTTTGAATTAGAGTTTTCTCTGGGTATATGCCCAGGAGAGGGATTGCTGGGTCATACGGTAACTCTATTTTTAGTTTTTTAAGGAACCTCCATACTGTTCTCCATAGTGGCTGCACCAATTTACATTCCCACCAGCAGTGTAGGAGGGTTCCCTTTTCTCCACACCCTCTCCAGCATTTATTATTTATAGACCTTACATTCTTAATGGGTACAGCTGTGTCTTCATCGCCTTTGGCTCCTCAGAACTTTGGTGTTGGGCACAAAAAACACACTTAAGATACGCTTGCTGACTGATCCATGTGGCAGAAGATTAATTTTCGAGAAGTGTTAACTAAAAGAAACACTTCTTGGGGGAGGGGCAGCAACAGTTCTGTCCAGCGCACCAGACCCTCTAGGAATGCCTCTTTCTGCCCAGAAGGAGGAAGTCAGAGGAGGAGGGTCACTGGGAGACCTGGCCTTGGGGTCGGGAGCAGCTGAGGTGCCCACAATGCACAGACTTCTCAGAGCCTGGACAGGCCAGACACCTTCAAAGTGAGGTTGGCCGAATCTCAGGCTCAGCCCACCACCCACTTCTCCTTAGCTGCGAACATTTAAGTTCTCCGCGACTTTCTACTTGCCCCGTGGTGGGAATATCCCTAAGCAAAGAAAAATTCATAACAGAACCAAAAGGATCTAACTCAAAAGGCTATGTCTTCCCTTAAAGAAAACGACCCTTGGATGAAATGTTTCTCTGTGCAATTAGTTTTACAATCCTAGAAAACAGCCAATGAGAGGCGTGCTCAGGTGGGGGACAGTGGGGCCCGCAGGTGAGATGACCCAGGTATCCTGGCAGATTCCAGAAATAAAACACGCTGCGCCCCAAGCGCTCAGAAGCCTCTGCCCATGCAACACCTCCAGGAATTCTCCAGACATCAATCAAACAAGAAGGCACCAGGGCAGAAACTATTGGCTTTAAGGTATTTTTGCTTCTGTTAGAGGTGGGGAAAGGAGCTTGGAGAATATCCCCAACCCCAATGATACACAAAACATTTCCAGGAGCCATGAACTATTAGATGCATTAAGAGTGAGGAAGAATGGATGAAGAAGATGTGGTCCATATATACAAGGGAATGTTACTCAGCCAGAAAAAAGAACGAAATAATGCCATTTGCAGCAACATGGATGGACCTAGAGATTGTCCTACTGAGTGGAGTAAGTCAGAAAGAGCAGGACAAATATTTTATGATATCACTTATATGTGGAATGTTAAAAAATGGTACAAATGAACTTATTTATAAAACAGAAATAGAGTTACAGATGTAGAAAATAATCTTATGGTTACTGGGGGGAAAGGGGAAAGGGATAAATGGGGAGATTGGGATTGACATATACACACTACTATATATAAATAGATAACTAATAAGAACCTACTGTATAGCACAGGGAGCTCTACTCAATACTCTATAATGACCTATACGGGAAAAGAATCTTAAAAAGAGTGGATATATGTATATGTATAACTGATTCACTTTGCTGTACAGCAGAAAGTAACACAAAGTTGTAAATCAACTATACTCCAGTAAAATTAAAAAAAAAAAAAAGTGAGGAGCAAAGCCAGGACCTCTTCCCGCACATGAGGCTGGGACACACCGTCAGACCCACTGCAGACTGGCAAAGAACCGCCTGGCCCAGCAGAGGACAGCAAGGCACCAAACGAGCCTTCAGATTCACCAAAGCAAAAGGTAAATGGACACATTCAAATATTTAGCAAATGCATTTGCCAGCCTCCCTGCTACTGCACCCAGCCCGGCACCCTGACCCCCGGATCATGCATGTTACCTTTAAGTGCTTCCTATAATTGTTGTAGACAACGGCCAGAAAGACGGACATGAAGATGTAGGTGTTGATGATGATGTAGGTTATAAAGTACAGAGAATACCACCAATTGAACTCATAGGCAGGCATCCTAGAAGGAAATAATTATCTTTCATGGTTTCCCGTGCCCTGGGTCCACAGTGCATAGAAGGCTGACCGTAGGTGACATCCCACGTGGACAATCCACGTGCTCGAGGCACAGGAAAACATTCTCTCACTCTAACTCTCCCCACAAACTGTGCTATGAGGCCTCAAAGCCATAATCATCGTCAGTGCTAAAGAGCTCGCTCCAGACTGCCTTCTGAAATTCTTAGAGCCTTAGAGAGGTGCCAACTTTCAAAGCAGGCAGGACCTTGGAGATTCCCCCATCCCTTCCTTCACAATGAGAAAATCAAAGCCCAGAAAGGAGAGCCACTTGCCCAGAATTACAAAAAGAATCTGAACTATGGCTTGGAGTTATACTCAAGGCTCTTCAGGGACACCAGACTGCCTTGCTGGGGAGCAGATAATTTTCTGTCCACATTGGGACAGTGAGAATGAAAGGTGTACCATTAATAATGGTGCCGGGACAAAAGGCATAAATCGGGATGCATGCTCACGCCACCTTCAATGGAAACTGGATTTTGTGCAGGAGGGGATGTTGAGGGGGGCAGCCTAAGGTTGAGGGAAAGATCCAAGAAAACACAAGGAGGGCCAGGAACTTCACCTTGCTCACTTTTTGCCAGAGCCAGGCCCAAGAGTGAGCAGGAACCCAGAACAAGTTGATGTGATGATCCTACACACAACTAGACAACAGAAAGTCCGCCCCTCTCCCGCAGTGCAGTATGGGAGGAGATGGGGGTTGATGTTTGCAGTTAGAATTCTATCTACACTCTAGAACCCCAAGAGCTATCTACTCAGGGTAGCACTGGTAAATAATCTTACCTCCATGAACAAGGCAAATCCATAATATACAGGACATTAGGGGGGGAAAAACCGTAATGTTTTTCTCCTAAATAATGTCCACATGTGTGGAGAATTGGCATTGGGAGAGCGGGGGGAGGTGACAACTACTAACTTTTACATTTCTTTCCTGCTTCATTTAGCCAGAAAACCACCTCAATGCTTAGGAGAACAAGCCATGATTCCTTTACAAAAATGGCTTAGGCGTTTCAACTCAAGACTCAAAGAAGATTCCAGAATAGAAAGTGGGCTCAAATATTTAAGTTGTATCTCCAGAGATGTCTCCTGTTGCTTTCATTTTTTAAAACATTCATCTAAATTTAGTTTTCAGTAGAGTCGGTAGGCTGTCGTTAGTGCCAACACTTTGCACTCTTCAAAAATTTTACAAGGGACTTCCCTGGTGGTCCAGTGGTTAAGACTCCGTGCTTCCACTGCAGGGGGCATGGGTTCGATCCCTGCTCAGGGAACTAAGATCCTGCATGCCGCACCGTGTGGCCAAAAAAAAAAAGAAAAAAAAAATAGTATACAAACATTTTACAATGAATATGAATAAACAGAAAATCACTTTTTTTTTTCTTACAGCTGCTTTTAAGAAAGTGAATTCTGTTACGGTAACAGATGTCCGTGAACACGAACTGGGGACTCACGTACATGACATCGGGGCTGTTTGCGGTGGTGACCAGCACGTAGAGCTCAAACGCTATGTCCAGGATGTTGGTGAAGTAGGGCGATCCTTGCACTGTTTTGAGACCCCTAAAAAGGAACCAGCAACACAGAGTGAAAAAAACCCATGGACATAAATGAAGCTGCGGTTCCGGACACACTTTTCCCCTTTCGAGAACCCTCCTGGAGTGCCTGAACCAGGAAGATAGCATCTAGTGACCGATTCTGCCACGAACGGGCTGAACTCAAACGTGGGAGAATTCTCAGGCAGAAACTTCCAGGGCAGCCTGCTCACCTATCCCCGAAAAGCTTCAAGGCCATGAGGGAGAATATCAACACGCTGAAGATGAACAAGAGGAAGACGTAGAGGATATCGGGCAGAGTGTTTCGGATGCTTCGAAAGGCCCTTCGGATCTGTGAAGACAACATTTCATTTCGTTTACGGGCAATCAGCTAATTTTCTGCAAAAACAAAAACCACACCCCCCTTAGCAGATGCAAACTGGTATATCGAGAATGGATAAACCACAAGGTCCTACTGTAGAGCACAGGGAACTATATTCAATATCCTGGGATAAACCATAATGGAAAAGAATATGAAAAAGAATGTATATATATATATGTGTATAACTGAGTCGCTTTGCTGTACAGCAGTAATTAACACAACATTGTAATTCAACTATACTTCAGTAAAAAATAAGTTTAAAAAAACACGCCCTTTTGTATCCTAAATCATATCCTTACCTGACGACTTTCAGGGAAATTAATTAGGAAGACTGGCCTCAAGGCCCTTGACCATCGAACTCCATGGATGTTAACAGCCTCCAGGGACCCATAGGTAATCAGATCAATCAAGGTCAGCTGTGAGAGACACAGGACAGCGGTGTTGGTACGGACAGAGGACAGAGGAAGTGACCAAGTGGATGCATGTTCACTGACCCAGAAGGAGGGTCACAATACGTCATGGAAAAAGGCACGTTTCATAAACAGCATAATCTGGTTTCATAATAGAACATTAATAGCAGCTGTCGTTTGAGACTTTACTATGTGCCATGTCCTCTAATAAGCTTTCCATAGATTATTCCGTTTATCTCACCACACCCCTAAAGTGGGCACCATTCCTGGATGGAAATGCTTGAGGCACAGTGAGGGAGATCACGTGGCCCCGGTCGCACAGCCAATACGGGGGGCAGACCTGGGACTGGAACGCAGGTAGTCTGGCGTCAGAGCCCCAGCGGTTACCCACACTGCTACATGCACCCACACTACATCGTACTTGACTTTAACTTTTCTTCAATTCTGCATATGAGATAGGTTTTCTAGCCCAGCAACGGGGTAGAAATATCTAGACTACAGAAAATTTTTATCATTCCTTATTAAGGTCAGTTTTTGATCCTGAGGACAGGCAAAAGAAGAAGGACCCAGTGCAGTTTAGAAAAATACAAGTTAGAAAAGAATAATCTACCGTCATCAAAAGTGTTAGCTCAGTCCCTTTGGTGGCAAGGCATAGAGGATCGAGAGAGAGCCAACGCGGGGGAGAGAAAGGACAGAGACACAGAAAGACGCTGCCGCTGGCTGCTGCACTGGGTGCCCACTGGAGGGAACCAGGGTGACTGTCCCTGGGCAGCGTGGATGGACAGATCACCAAGGCTTATGGTATCTGAGGAGGCTTCCCGGAGAAGGCAGTCCCTGACGTAATCTTAAAGCAAAGACAAAAATTTAAAAGGATAAAACCCAGAGAAGTCAAGAGCCATGGCAGGCAGACACAGTAAAGGGACTCTCGGGAAGCAGAGGGTCCTGGGGGTGGGGGCAGAGGAGAGCAGGAAGTGACCAGACCCCAGACCGAGGGCAGGTGGCTTTGAGGGCCAGGCTAAAAAAGCTAAGTCTTATTCCCAGGGCCTGGGGAATCCAGAAAGTCTTTCAAATAAGGGTGATGGAGGCAAAGGAGTGAGACCCCCCCCAACCCCGGTAACAGATGCAGGACAGATCTGGACGGGGCAACCGTGTCTCCTCATCCAGTTCACTCCATACATCTTTACGGAGCGCCTCTTACGTGCGGGGTGTTGTTCTAGCTCCAGAGAGAGAGCAGAGAGCTAGCTAGAGAGTGCCTGCCCTCAGGGGTGCATCCTCCGGCAGGAAATAGCAGCACTGATGTCAAGTATGCTCTTTGGCAGGTGGCGGGACCTGCTCCGGAGAAAACCTAGGTGAGGCGAGGGGCTGAGGGCGTGCAGGGAGGGGCAACCAAACAGCACTGCGAGGAGGGAGACATGGGCGTGGGGAGGGACACAGAGCTTCAGCCACGATGAGGACTTTGGCTTTTTTCTGATGGGATATGGGAAGCCGCTGAACGATCTGAAGCAGGGAGCACGCTGACTGGACTTAGGATTTGGGCTTAAAAAGCGCCTGTGAGCCCATCATATTCTAGGCTGCACGCTGGGTGTCTTAGGAGATGAGGAGGGACCTCTGACCCTGTCCTAGGAGGGGGCCACGTAGCAAAAAGGGCCACAAAAGAGGTGCCTGCTCTCCTGGAAGAAGAGCAGGGGTGCCTTTTTCTATTTTATATACTCTATTGTTTGGATTTCTCTTTCTTCCAAAAATAACCTCTCCCCGCACTTTTTTTTTTTTTTTTTTTACAGTTTTCCCACCCATCTCATTCTCCACCTTCCTGTGTCAGGTAACACTGTTTTCTGGACTGAACCCAAGCTGTGGTCACAGGTCTCATCCCAGACTGAGTGTTCTTGCATTCGTTTTTTTAATAATAGAAAGTGAAGATACTTCTAAAAAATAAGACCAGACAGATACTCTGTGTATTCTGAGCGTTCAGCAGACGTGTGAAGGGAAGTCGAAAAAAATAGAGAAAGGGCGAGAAAAGACAGTGGACATTCTAGGCCCAAGAGACACTGCACGCGGAGGAAGAGCATGTGGGGCAGCAGGCAGCTCGGGCGGCTGGAGTGGGGGGACCGCGTGAGGCACATTTGCAGGATGGTTGGGTTGGAGGGCTCAACAGTCTGTGGGGCTCACAGAGTTTTTTTGAGCAAGGGAGGGTCGTGATCTGAGGTGTGCTTCGGAGAATTAACCCAGCAGTGGCATCTCAAATGCATGTATCAGGGATCTGAGGTTGAGGTGAGTATGGCAGTTCCTGAAAGGGGAGACGGGGCTCTGGACCACACCGTGGGAACAGAATGGCGTGCAGCAGAGAGATAACGCGTGGCCACGTCAGACCACGGCAACGGTCCCAGTGGGGAGAGGGGGAAACGGTGCAAGAGGCATCCTGAGGGGGTTTTGGGGAGGACGGGGATGAGAGAGAACAGAGGGAATCCTGACAAGGAGGACTTGGAGTGAGTGATGGGAGATAAAGCACCACAGACCAATGAAAAACAGCTATGGGAGTCGTGGGATGAAAAGGGTGGGTTTGGTCCCTTTGAGTTTGAGTTGAAACACTGATGGGGAAACAAGTAGGTGGCCACAGAGTGAAGAAACTCAGAGGGGAAACCAGTATCAGCTACAGCCTGGGGACCCCTACCCACCAACTGTTCTTGGAAGCTCTGAGAATGGATGGCCCTCCAGGGAAAGAACATCAAGTAGAAAGAGCAGAGACGAGGACTCTGAGGGGGGTTAACTGGGAAGAACTGTGGTTCAGGCAGGCTGCGTGCTGTGCTGAAATGCTAATTATAAAGTACCCTCAGCTCATCACTGCCCGGGCCCCTCTCTCATCACAGCATTTCAGAGCACATGACCCTGCCTCACTTGGCATAACCTCTTAGCATATGTCCTTCCAGATTTTTCTATGGATCTCTAACACTCCTTCCTCTTTTCTTTTAACAACGATATGCTCCAACTGTATTGTAACCTGCTCTTTTGGCTTAATGGACCATAAGCATCTCTCCTTGAGAATAGACACGAAAGTGCATTTAAGGCCATTTTAACAGATGTGGGTGTACCATGATTTATTTATTTATTATTGTCAGGAAATCCAGTTGTTTCCAATTTTTCAATACTATGAACAACTCAGCCATGACCAATCTTGTGGCTAAATCTTTGAACACATCCTTTTTTCCTAAAGATCAAGTCCCAGGATTGGAAATCTGGGAGCAAGCACATGCATACCTAAGGCTTTACGAAAAGAACTGCCAACCAGCCTTCCAGAAAGACAGCTTATTCCTCCCTCAAGTAGAGTGTGACGGGTTCTGTTTTCAATCTTGCTAACATTGTTTTATAGGCAAGCACACGGTATTTTATTGCTGCTTTCATATGTAGTTCTTAAAGTTAAACATTTTTTCATATCTGCTATTATTATTTCTTCTTTTATGAGATGCCTTCACCGATTTTGAGCACATTTTTTATTGCAGCTTCTGTCTCTTTTTTCTTTAATTTGGAAGTGCTCTTGATATGTTAAATAGTCACACTGTCATATTTTGCCCAATTTGTGCTTCAGTCATTGTGATCTGCTGGCAGTTGTGCTGATGGTGTTTGCTGTACAAACATTGTCATTATTTCTTTTTCTTTTTAAATTTATTTATTTATTTTTGGCTGCATTGGGTCTTTGCTGCTGTGCGCGGGCTTTCTCTAGTTGCGGTGAGCGGGGGCTACTCTTAATTGTGGTGCATGGGCTTCTCACTGCGGTGGCTTCTCTTGTTGCAGAGCACAGGCTCTAGGCGCCCGGGCTTCAGTAGTTGTGGCGCACGGGCTTAGTTGCTCCGTGGCGTGTGGGATCTTCCCAGGCAAGGGCTCGAACCCGTGTCCCCTGAATTGGCAGGCGGATTCTTAACCACTGCACCTCCAGGGAAGCCCTGTCATTATTTCTTGAACCAACCCAAACCTACTGAGTTTCTCTTCATAGTTTTCTCTTCATAGTTTCTACCTTTGACCACAAACTCTCAAAGGCACCGTCATGAACACTCACCACTATGGTTACCATGATGCAGATGTTTTTCGTATCCTTCCAGAAAACCATCTGAGGAGTGACTTTCGCAAAGTGTACAAGTCTCCCAAAGAACGCAGTCAGACAGAGTACTTCTGCTATCGAGGTAGCCTGTGACAGACGAGAGAGAGGGAACCAGCGCCCTGCCGCTCAGAGGCATGGCTTAATTCTCTCTTACCACCCTGACCTCCGACCCCCCCTGACACCACCCTGTGAGCATTAGCAATGTCCCTTAATTTTACTGAAAGTTGCAGCAAAATTCCTTGCTGGTTGGAATGGTTTCTTTTTCTTAAGGGGAAACCTGCCCCTGAACCACAAATCCCATGACCCAGCTGGCAGGGCTTCCTTGGGGCGGGGGCTGAATCAGCAGGAAGAGGACCCCCGGAAGGCATTTCCTCAGAAAATGGGGGTGGGGGGTCAGGGATGGCAGAAGCAGGGGCAACCACTATGCTCTCAAATTCCCCACATTCATACTCAGAATAGACACCTAGAAGTTCAGTTTCTCTAATAATAACGCTCCAAAGATGTGTTTCGAAATGCCAGGTCGTTCCTTAGACATCACCGCCACTGCTGTGCCACTGCCTGTGTTTGGTTGGTTAGAGGAGAGAACGGAGACCCCTGGGCCCACTGCAAAGTCCTGACCATCTCCTCCGTGGGCTCCAGGACATCAATTCCAAACTCCCCGCAGGCAGCTAGATTTGCAGGCTGGGCGTGCGGCCCATGCTTTGCCTGCCATTGCCAGGAGATAGTAAATCCTCCCAAACAAGGGCACTTTCCTCCATTCATGGGGAGAGGAGGATGGCAAAGTAGGACAAGATGGGGAAAGGGACGGTTTGGCTCAGGCTAGGAAGATGGAAAGGTCTGGGGTGAGGGTGGAGGGAATGAACTTCCTAAGGGACAGGAGGACGGGGCTGGGTCTGGGCCCTGAAAGCAGCAGGTGGCACAATTCCCCCATCCCCACCCCGGCCCTCATGAGGCCTGGGCTCCGATATGGGCTGCAGGCCCTTCAAACTTTCTAGCTCTCAGCCTGTTCACCTTTCAGGGGCTATAAAGACTCACTGTCAAGGCCAGGCTTGCAAAAGGGCCTGGGGCAATCCCAGGACACCCTTGCTCAAGATAAGATTTTCTTGGTAATGCTGAATCTGGCCAAAGCTTCCCCGCATAATGCATTGGATTTTAGAGACTTGAAGTACAAACACTGGCTGAAGGGACACTCTGGAACTCAGGCAGCCAAGCCCACGCTGCATGTGACCGATAACAAACAGAAAGGTGAGGACTCAGAGGGAGGCCATGGGCTGAGAAGAGACCCTGTGGACCTCTCGCCTCGGCCAGTGCCGTGGGGAGGGCAGGGGGGGCGGTAGGGGGACCGACCCTGTCCAGGTTTGTGAATGCACAGCGCTGCTTCATCAACTTGGTGTTTGTTTCGAAAGTCACTGGGCTAAAAGTTTTCTACCCAGAGGCTTCATTAATCGGGACATCCTCATCAAACGGATGTGTGGAAGACCGCCAACTTTGAGCCCCCAAAGAACCACGCTTCTGGTTTTCACCCCCTTGTGCAGTGTCCTCCCCTGTTGACTCAGGGCTCGGGCATGTGATGGGCTTTGGCTTTGGGACATCAGCAAGTGTGGTGTGTGAGGAGGCGGATGGTGCTTGCTCCCTGGGATGCTCCTTCTTGGACCCCACCCACTCATTGGGAGAAGCCCAGAGCATGTGGAGTGGCCGTGTGGAGGGGAGCAGGGGCACTCTGGTCCACAGCTCCAGCCAGGTGAGCTCCCAGCTGCCAGCCAGAGATCTAGCACCCTAGCCAACATGAAAATCTGCCCGCCTGAGCCCAGCCACCTGCAGAATCATGGGAGATAATAAAAGGCTGTTCTTTAAGGCAAGGGGTCAAGGAACTCTCTCTGTCAAAGGACCAGACAGTAATATTTTAGGCTCTGCAAGTTATACAGTCTCTGACACAACTACTCTGAGAGGCAAGAGCCGTGTCGAGTCAAGAATTAATGTGAGCAGGTCATCAATTTATTACTTAGACTCATCTGGAGTAGCTGAGTAATTTGATGTATTACTTAAAAGCACCTATCAATAATGATTTATGACTATGAAAAAAGCTGGAAATGTGGCAAGTACAAGTCATATATTACACTATATTATGACATTGTCTACTCAGCATTAAATAAATACACTTTTAAAACATCACTTGTCTGTCTAGTTTGTCCCTGTAGGCACAGAAGCCCAAAAACTGCCACTCCCTTTCCAATGCCTACTGATGAAAGCATCAGCTCAGCGAGTAGGCAGAATTCCTCCAACCCCCCCAGCAAGAAAAATAAAACCAAATCCATACTTATTGAAATCTGAGGGGAAAAAAAAGGAAGAGGCATGGGACCCAACTCATCTCTGACAAAGTCTGGTTAGCCATTCTGTGCTGAATGCTTACCAAGAAAGGGAGTGGGAACAAGGCCGGTTCCTCAAAGAGGGCAAGAGCGAGGTCCACCCAAATGAAGAAGTAAGTGGCTGCCCGCATTGTCCAGTGGTTATAGAAATGGTAAAGTCTGGAGCAGAGAAGAACAAAGAAGGTTATAAACAATGAGCAGGAGTTAAACAGCACCCCCAAATCCCATCAGAAGAAGAGTAGTGGGAGGTAAAATACAAAGTCCCCTCTCTGGCCACCTTTCCTTTTAATTCTAGAGAGTGAGGGGTAGCATTTCATTGAGCGCACAGTATAAAACGCTAACAGAAAAAATCCGGGATATTATCATATCTCAAAGCACATTCTCGTAACAGTCTCAAGCTAGGATTAGCACCCTCCCCGTGGGGTGGTGGTGACCCTAGGATGTACTTTTAGAGGACTGATGCAGAACAAACCCTCATTAGAGTGACCTGTTATTACGTGGCACAGGAGCCTAACCGATTTCTAATGTGCACCAGCCTATCAGGGCCTGGTGGACTCAGAGAGATCTCGCGGTCACACGGGTCTCTTCCCATCATGGGGACAGTCCCCCAGCATCCAGGCATGAGGTATTCACTGCTGCCTTTCAGGCACTGACACTCAGTCCTGATGATAAGAATTTTTTTTTTCTTATCCTGAGCCATATCTTTGGTTTTAGTTCAACCCCTAGGGGGTTAGGGAGAAAAAGCTGAATTCCCATGAAAAGAACAAACATGTAAGTCGCGTCAAAAGGCAACAGAAAGGAAAAGGACAAGTTTTCTTTTCATTTAGGCGCCTCTAAGAGGACAACTATATCTAGGAGGAAAAGATGATGACGTGTTTTTAATTTGGATGCTTTATCTCCTGTCCTGGGTGTTATTTACTCATTTATCTGTTCTTAGTATATCTGTTGAATGCTTCCCTACCTGTGAGGTACCATGCTATTAGAACTAAAAAAAAAAAGGATAGGATTTACCCAACTCTGTGTGCCATACCCTATATACTTCTCAAAATATTTGTGGAAACAATGCCTTCAGTTTGGGTTCAACTTCAAGAATATGAAGCGCTAAAGGAAAGGTGATTCTAGGTGATAGTT
Organism: Balaenoptera ricei; assembly: GCF_028023285.1. Classification (NCBI taxonomy): domain Eukaryota; kingdom Metazoa; phylum Chordata; class Mammalia; order Artiodactyla; family Balaenopteridae; genus Balaenoptera; species Balaenoptera ricei. Next base: position 11,450,902 of record NC_082651.1, on the reverse strand, counting down.
TAACACTTTAATTACCTGACAGCCTGAGGGGATGTTTCAAATGGAACGTTTCTGTTGTACTGAGCGTCAGAAACATAGGCAGCTGCCAGGAGAAGGTCCTGATCCTCATTGGGAGAAAGTAAGGGGAGAACAACAGTCAGAGTCGGAAAGGATACTTTACTTTTTCGTTTATAAGTACTTATTGAGTATAAAAGGAAACTCTTCTTCACCTCTCCCCTGGGCCCCACTCTCGCCAGACAGAACCAGCATTAATGGTACTGTATGTTCACCTCCAGATGTTTTCCTGAGCAATGAGAATCCTGCAGTGGGGCTGAGGCACAGGCATGCTTAACTTTCCTGAATTTAAATGTAGGTTCTCAGAGGAGGAAACGAAAACAAGAAAGCACTGAACAGTATATACAGATGTACTTAAATGGTGTATTTATACATACATATATAGGGTTATGTACACAAATATATATATACACACACACATACATATAAACATAAAATTATATTTAGGCTACTTGATAGTTGGTTAGAGGGATTTTCAAATTTAATTTTGACAAGTCAATTATTGCCTTTCTTGACAATTTTTGAACTTAACTCCTTCTCAAGGTATGACCTCATTCTATACATACACATAATTTTAAAAGAATAAAATTGTTTCCATACGACACAAAGCTTATTTTTTCACTCAATATATTCTGGACTTTTTTTTCATGACAATACTTATAGATCTAACCCATTCTTTTTAACAAATGCCTCTTCCTTTAGGTAGTTTCCCTTTTGCAATATATTTTGAACACAATTATATTGAATATTTTAATATATATTTATTACACACACATACTTTTGTACCATAGGAGTGTCTCTGTAGGATAGAGTATAACTTGTGGATGGAAGGTATGTCATTTTCTATTTTGATAGGTACGACCAAATTGTCTACCCCAAAGTTACGCATTTTATATGCCTCAAAATAGAACATGAATATACATGTTTTCCTGCTTCTCACCAACATTAATATGATTTTAAATGGTTGATAACATCCAATCAACCAAAGGGGCATCTTGAGATTTAGTTTAATTTGTCCATGACCTGTACAGCTGAGCCCCATTGGTGATGGCTCACACTTCTGATTCTGTATAAATTAGATAAAGAATACATACAAACAGACTGGCTATTTAGACCTCCTTATGTACTTCAGAAGGAAACACAACCTGATTCCAACTGATTACCGGAGTTACCTCCTCAAGATAGAGGACATCTTCCTGCCTGGACTGGTATGGAAATCTCTTACTGGTCAAGAACGTTAATTTTGAAAATGCATGAAGTATTCGGAGAGGTCAAAAGATTCCAAATTTTATATTTAATTTTCATATCAAACACCCATAGCAGATATTTGTACACATAGTAGAACTGTGTTTCCTAAATTTATTTCATATTGCAACACTTTAAAAAATAAGTTCTATTGTATTAAAAACACAAACATTAGTTATTATGTCTTTTAATAGACATTTCACCAAAGAAGATATAAGGATAGTAAATAAGCACATGAAAAGATGCTCAACATCTTTAGTCATTAGGAAAAAGCAAATTTAAGCCACAATGAGATACTACTACATGTTCACTGGAATAGCTAAAAATAAAGACTGACCACACCAAGTGTTGACAAGGATGTGGAGCAACTAAAACTCTTGTTGGTAGGGATGGAAAACAGTGCATTTACTGTGGAAAACAGTTTGGTGCTTTCTTGGCCATTCCACTCCTAAGTAGTTACCAAAGAGAAAGAAAGCATAAGTCCACACAAAGACTTGTACATCCAGCCCAAGAATGTGGCTTATGTTAGACATGCCATTCCAAAGTTGCACTGGTATATAAATGTTCACAGCAGCTTAATAGCCAAATGCTGGAAACAACCATAAGGCTCTACAAACAAGTGAATGGATAAACAAAATGTGATATATCTGTACCAGGGAATACTACTCAGGAATTAAAAGGAATGAATCACTGATAAACATAACAAAATGGATGAATCTCAAAATAATTGTGCTGAGTGAAAGAGGCCAACCCCTCCCCCCTCAAAAAGAGTACCTACTATATGAGTCTATCTATATAAAATTCTAGAAAATGCAAACCAATCTATAGTTCCAGAATCCAGATCAGTTGCCTGGGGACGGGGCACTTGGGAGGAGGAGGAAGGGGATAGAGAGATGAGGCATGAAGAAACTTTTGGGGGTGATGGATACATTCATCACCTTGAATGTTGTGTTAATATCACAAGTGTATTCATATACCAAGGCTCATCAAACTATAGACTTTAAATGTGTGGCTTAGTGCATATCAATAATAGCTTAATAAAGCTTTAAAAATTGCCCTCCAAAAAAGATAACGGTTTGGATTCAAAACTGATGTGGAACAATAATCCCACAGGTGAATTAACTGCTGTTAAGAACCCATCACCTACTGATTCATGTGCATTCTCAGGGCTGGTATGGCAATTCTTAAGGGCAGTTTATTAAAACCGAAGAAGCATCACGTAAATGTGTTAAACACTTATCACACATTTACTTTTACATACTTAAAAAAATATTTTAGAAATATAGTAGAAAATTTAATATCAATTATTTTTCCCTGGAACATCTTGAACATTGAGGAACATCAGAGTTCCCCAGGATATGCTCAGAAATCTATTTTAGGTATAAAATGCCTAGCATCAGCAAGAGTTGATTTTTTTTTTTTAAATGAACACATGTTAATTTTAAGAAAGTTTCATTAAGCCTCAAAAAGATCATACTGGGACAGCAAAGAATTCTAATATCAAGGTTTTTTAAAAAGAATATTTAAAGCAAAATGTCTCAAAGGCACTACTGTTCCCAACTTTAAAAGATGACGAGGGAATTCCCTGGCGGTCCAGTGGTTAGGACTCCTGCTTTCACTGCCAAGGGCACAGGGGTTCGATCACTGGTCGGGGAACTAAGATCCCATAAGCCGCACGGTGCGGCCAAAAAACAAAAAAAGCAAAAAACAAGCAAAAAAATATGATGGTACTAATATCTACCCCAAAAGATGGGTATAACAGACCCAGCAAAACAGTTTGTGCACAAACACGAACAGGAAAAACATGCTCACAAGCAATTCCTCAGCCAGCCGGGCCCTGGGGGTTACCTCCCTCAGACCCCACCCAGACTCCCGGCATTGAATCTACAAGCACCACGGCACCCCATCCAATTGCCCCCTTGCCAGCTGAACTTATGCCTGTCACGTTTAAATACGCTAACACTTTCATAATAGCTAATTTACCTTTACAGTAACGTTTCAAAGTGTTCCCATTCTTAACAGCTATTACGTTTCTGACAGTCTGTCTCCTTTTAAGATCTCATCTGCTCTGTCTTCTGGTTCTTCTTGTCTTCCCTCCCTCCATCCCGTTTGTGTACAACTTCTAAGTCTCCTACCCATTTTTGCTTGGGAAGAAGTACTCTCAACAGGCAAACTTATGGTAAATGAGCATTCTCACTTGTATTAAGGCCATTTGTATCTTCCCATAAAATGAATTTTTTTTCATCCACCCCAAGAATGTGGCTTATGTTAGACATGCCGTTCCAAAACTGCACATACTTTTCAAGTTTACATGAGAACCACTGCCCATGTCTACCATGAAAATGGCAAAGACCGGTTATCAGGCGTTTCCCCAGATGCAGCTGATAAGTGGCTTTGTACATCAAAACAGCAGCCCCACCCTAGGGGAGGCCCTGCTGACCCCCTGGACAGTAGATCTCACCTCCGAGGCACAATACAATCACCTTCAGAGGTTTTGCTTGTAAAGATCCTGTTGCCCAGACCAGTTGCATCAGAATCTCTGGGAGGTGGGACCCAGGATTGAATTTTTAAAGTTCCCGGGTGATTCCAACGTGCAGTCAAGACTGAAACATCACTGGTCTAAATATGGCCATTTTACTACTGCTTCTCATAGGTTTTGTATTTTCTTGGCACCCTGACAATAACTGACTTCTCCTGATTTTCTTTTTCTCCTTTTCTCAGAGCCGTGACATTTCCTTTCCGCTCCCCAAGACTTAAAAACGTATTTAAGATGTTTGTGTTTTCTCCTCCCACGCTCCCCACTTTGCATGCCTTCAGTCTGAAGAAGGTGAATAACTTAAATCCCTCCGGGTGAGAGGGAGGAGATTGCACAAGAGGGAGGGAAAAATGGATTCCAGAAGCTCTGGCGGACAGCAAGGAAGTGTGGGAATAAACAGTTGTAAGCTCCAGATACCTTTAAATCAGGCAACAGGAACCTTGACAAAACTGAACTTGTTGATAGAAGTGCTTTGAAAAAAGCCAATATGACTTGCTTAGATATAGAAGAAAATTAACATAACTTAAAGAGAAGTTACCATAAATTTCAAGTAAAAAAATTCTTCCCTGTCTCAGTTTTTCCCTGTGTCATTACAAGCACTATACCTTCTGTCTGTCTGTCTGTCTCTGCCTCCCTTCTTTCCTCCCATAGGTTATGGGCACTCTGATGTCCAGAATACAGTAGGTCATTGCTTTCCCATGCACCCCCATTCAAAAGCTTCAGGCGACTTCTCTTTGCCTGGAGTGCCCACGGAATCAGATGTCAACCCCCTGGCTTAGCGCTTAGGGGCCTCACAATCTCCCCTCTGTCTTGGATCCCTCACTTTCCCTGCAGGAACCCCCTTCTCTGGCCCAAATTCGTGGACTGACTGTCCCACTCCCACGCCTGATCCCTTGCTCGCCTAAAACCAGGAACATCCTTTCCATTTCCCTTCACGGGGACCCATCTCAAATTTCACTCTCTCCACAAGGGCTGCCCATACCAGCAGCTTCCATTTCCATATGGGAAGACGGCCAAGGGAAGCTTGTGAAGTATACGGTGAGCATTCCATACAAAGAAATGGCTGCTGAGGGTAAGCTGGGCATGGCAGCTGAGGCAGGAAGGGTGAGAAAATAGGGCGCCGCTCGGTGTGGGTATAAACACCTCATGTCCCTCTGTGCAGAAAGCGACAACCTCCCGGCCAAGGGCAGCCTGAACATGTGTTTTCTTTGGCCCAGAGAGCGCTTTCTGGATGCTGGCTACTGAGTCAATTTTTTTAAAAACTGGAGCAGACACAAAAATGTGAACTTCTGGTTTCTCTTCAGAAGATCATAACATCTGGCCACGTTGGGTTGTATTGCAGTAAGTTTTTGTAACGCACCCTGATATTCAGTCTCCTGAGCAAACGCTTATTATTTTCCCCAGTTCTGTGGGTCGGCCGGGAAGTCGTTCTGGTCCGGGCCAACTTAGCTGGTCTCTATGGTCATCTGGGGCTAGATGGTCTGGAACAGCTGCACTCACACATCTTGGCCATGTGCATCACACAGTCCCAAGAGCCCCAAAACACGGTGATCTAAGCATTGGATGAACAGGTTTAAGAATAAGAACATTCAAAAAGAAGCACAGGAACATTCAAAAAGAAGCACAGGAAGTATCAAGTGATCTGAGAATTGGATGAACAGGTTTGAGAATAAGAATGTTCAAAAAGAAGCACAGGAAGTATCAAGAGGTGATCACATACAGTCACAAAGAAACAGCACAGGACACTGGCTCTCAGCCTTGGCTGCACTTTCAATCCTTGGTAGCTTTAAAATTGCTGTTGCCTGGTCCAGACCAGGCAACAGCAATTAAATCAGAATCTCAGGGTAGCTACATTTCTAAAAGCAGGTAATTCTGACCAACAGTAAGGCTGAGAATCACTAGCATTGGATTATTTCTTTTTCAAAGCTGAAAGTGTTGGTCAAAGTACCAGAATGGGTGGCCATCTTAGTAGCAGCCAAAAGAAACTCCAGGCAGAAAAGGGTTCTAAAAAACTCCTTGAAAGGAGAGGGTGGAAATGCATTTCAGGTGACTAGGCAGTTTCTTATGAAGTGACCCCAAACTAACTTTTAAAAAGGTTAACCAGGTCATACTGGCTACCCAGTGTTCGAGGTCAGAGCTTCAGTTTAATGACTCAATTGTCACTGTTCTGCTGAGAACTACCTGTTGGTACCAGGCTCCTCACCTGTTATGCCTGCTCCCCTGGGGGAGGTCTTTGAAAGATACTGAGACATAAATAGCTGGCCCTTGCAGGCATGCATTAAGCCAACGCTTCACACAGGACTCAGCCAGGACCCTGGGCTGTTTTCAGACCTCGCATTTCTTGAGGTCTCAAATTATTAGTTTTTTACATTCTTCTCTTATTTTGACAAAGAAGCATTAAGTACACACAGAGAGAGACATGGACAGTCTCAAGCTAAAAAGACTTTCTTGCCATAGAAGGTGGGTGATCACCGTCAGTTCCATCATTTTTGCAGAATGAGGGGAGCAAGACCTGGATTGGGTCAGAGCTGGGGACCGAGAATCCTTTCCCTCCTCTCCTTGAACTGCTCTGCCCTGCTTGTTCCCTTAAGGGACAGGGACATGGTAGAATCCACCTGTTGGAAGTGGCCAAGCCCCTTCGGGAGGCCCGCAGGCCAGGGAGCAATGACCGGGGCAGGGCTTTTTCACCCCACACATAAGCCTGCCCTGTGGACCGTCTTGAGCAGGCCGCAGGGGCCATACTGGCACAGCAGCCCAGAGCTGAAGGGGCCACTCAAGGAGAGGAAGACAGAGCTACAACACCCTCCAGCTCCCACACACTGGCACAACCAAAGGAAATGCAGCACACATGAAAAGCCTACGTGTGCCAGGCACCGTGTCCTGGGCCTGAGGGACAGGGTCTTCGAGACTCCTCCGAGATGGGAGTGATTTATCACTGCCACTTTACAGAGGGGGAAACCAGAGGCTTTCAGCGTCTTGCAATTCACAGCTAAAATTTCCTGAATCAGAGCCGAGGCTCTTTCCATTGGAGCCTTGCCTCCCTCTCCACTCTCTGAGTTCTTATCCAGCGAAAGGGAACAACCCAAGAAGGACTCTTGAAAGCCCCAAGTCTTCTAAAGCTCAGGCTGTCGGAGGGAAAGCAGAGCTGGGCGACTTGTGCAGCGCGTCTGCTTGGCCCGCAGGGATCGGAAGAGCCAGGGCTGCATCAGCACTCCCAGCGCCACATCCTGCAGCCTTCTTCCCGGGCGTTTCCCTGCAGCGGGACCCTCGCTTGTTTTCCCGCCGCCATGGAGCGCCGTGCGGCGGGCACGGGCCACCCAGACCCGGGGGCGCGCCACACGGGGACAGGACCCCCAACACGCAGCCCGGGCCCCGATTCCAGCTTGGCCCCCGTCCGGGGGAGGCGGCTCCGGGCGGGCCTCTGGGTACAGGCTTGACAGCTCCCGTAAAGACCCTAACGTGCGGGGTTGCGGCCTGAGGCAGGGCGCCTCTGCGCTCCAGCGGCGGTGCGCTTCCCGCACCCGGAGCGCCCAGAGGACGCGGAGGACCCAGAGGACTGAGGAAGCCCGGGGGCGGAGGGGCTCCGCACCCGCATCCCCGCCCCGGGGCCCTCGTTCCCCCCAGACGGCGCTGGCTGGGCCCGGGGTCGCTCTCCACCCGGGAGTCCCGGGGACGGCGGGCGCGGAGCCGGGAGACTCGGCCGTCGGCGCGGGGCCACCAGCCCTCGGGGCGCCCTTACCTCCAGGGCGGGCGGCTCCTCGGGGGACGACGGGCGTGGGCGATGCAGCCCAGCGGCTCGGTGGGCCCCGGGCATCGCGGCGGCGGCGCGCGGGGCGGGGATGGGGGAGCGTCGGGGCCGCGGGCAGCGGACTCTGCCCTCGGGCGGCAGCAGGCCCGGGCTCGGCGCGCTCCGCTCGGCCCTTCACGTGACCGCGGCGGGGCCCCGCGGGCGGAGGACTGGGGGCGGGCGCGGCGGGTCCCCGGCTCTGGCCCCTTCCCGTCCGGCCTCCGGGCTCTTGCTGGAGCCGGGGGCGGGGACGTGGTCCAGCCGGGGGCGGGGGCGGGACGCGGATCCGGGGCGCCCGAGGCGCAGGGGATTAGAGGCCAAGCGGGCAAAGGGTCCCAGCCGTGTGCCCCGGGCGTGTCACTGAACCCGGGTTTCTGTATCAATAAAATAGGAACAAGACCTTCCTCCCAGGGTTGTCTAGAGAATTAAAGGAGTTAATATATTTAGTGGCTGCCACTGGCAGGTGCCCAGTAAATGATGGTTTCCTCCCCGTCCTAGTAGAACCCCCTGGAGAGCTGGGTGTGGACCCAGAGAGAAGACTCCTGGGGCAGATGCCTCCGGGGAGGGGGTTGCGACCCCTCCTCCCTTCCCCCAGTCCCAGCCTGGACAGGAACTTGGGGTTACAGAGCTGCTGAATTTTTGAAAGAAAGCAGAAATCTAGATTTTCATGAGGATGTTCCTGATTTTTATTAATGTTAGTCATGAATTTTAAATAATGATAATAAATACTTGCAAGCCAAATCTTAGATGGGCTTTGGCCTGTAGGGCAGGTGGTCCTCAGCTCCTGTACCAACGAACTTCACTGACACCTCCCAGAGGACGAAGAGGCCAGGCAGGTAGGGGACTGGCCCTGGTCACCGAACAGGAGGCATGGTGTCCCTCTGGGTTCATTAGAACCCTGTGCTTTGTACTATTGGATGCCAAGGTCCAGGTCCAGTACTGTGGCAGGCAGAATTATCTCCCCTGCCCCCCGCCCAAATTCCACATCCTAATCCCCGCGATTGGGAATCTGCTACTTTATTCCTCTACAGAGACTTTACAGTTGTAATTCGGGTTACTAATCAGTTGACCTTAAAAGAGTGATTCTCCTGGATGATCTAAATTGACCCAGTGAAATCACATGAGCCCTTAAAAGCAGAAGAGGAAGGCAGAAGGGGTGGTGAGAGATGAAACTCCGGGAAGGACTCAGAATGCTACTGCCTTGAAGACGAGGGGAACTACAAGAAACTGAATCTGCCATCAATTTGAATGAGCCTGGAAGGGAATTCTTCCCAGAGCCTCCAGAAGAGAACACAGTGCCTTTATTTCAGTAGTTTGAGACTCAGAGCATAGAATCCAGCCATGCCTTGCTGGACTTTTGACCACAGACTGGGAGCTAAATGGATGTTCGTTTAAGCCCCTAAGTTTGTGGCACTTGGTTACACGGCAAGAGAAAATGAATACAGGACACTGGCCTTTCAATGCCAGGTTCAAGTTCTTGCAGTGAGGCTGGCCTACAGTGAGAAGGTCAGGTGGCCCCAGTTCCTTAGTAAGCATGCCAGGCATTGCATTTGCCACCATCCACCTCCTCTGGTTGTTCCCTCTCAATTCCAACATCACACCTCTGGGAGGCCCTTCCGCAACTTCTCCCAGCCAGTAGATCACTTCCTCTCTGTGTTCCCATGCTCTTCATGAAAACAACCACACGGTACCTCAGTTCCTCTATTTATATATGTTGTCCTGCCCCACTAGGCCACAAGCACCTGGCAGAGGTGGGGCAGGAAACCTTCATCTTTGTATCCCCAGCTCCTAGCCCGGAGCAGGCACGTGGTAGGTAAGTGAAATACAAAAGCAGAATTCATACCAGCTTGTAGCCGACGACCCACGTCTACAGGGTGTCTGAAATAATTACTTCTTATAACTGTTTATTGTGTGGATTACCCTAACGCTCTCTGCATGCTCTTGAGAAAAGACAATTATTCTATTTCTATCCAAAGTCGTGACTTATGGAATGGTTGTTTTACAGTGGGGTCTTTTAAAATGGCTTTTCTTTGATACAGTGTAAATGTGTGCATTGTAAAGAGTAGAAACAACTAATCAAAGATAACCGTGGTCAGTGAGTTTAGGCGAGCATCCTTCTCCACATCTCTCTACCTGCACACACTTTAACACGCATGTATGCAGCTCTGTGCAAATGAGATTACATCCCACCCTGCAGACGCTGCTGACCTTGACCTTCTATCTACATCCTTCCTACCCAGGAACCCAGAATCAGGCCAGGCCTCCACCCATCTCTCACTAGAGGATAATTCTGCCTGGTTTAGGCGAATCCAAACGGGGTGTTTTCCTGGCAACAGTTACCAAGGAGAGTATGTGACTTAAGGTAGCTCAACCTGACTAAAAAGAAGCGATGGGCTTAAGAAGAAAGGTTTCTTTTTCTCTCTCCCCTCCCCTTCTCCTATAAATGTAAATTTTTTAAAACCCAAAAAACACGGATTCCTAATGGCCACTGGCAACGATCTTGCAGCCAGCCTTGGGTAAGGATGATTCTGTGGACGTCAGAGCAGAGAGATGCAAGCACCCAGGTCTCTGAGGGCCTTGGCAAGAGGCTGCTTTTTGGTACTTCCATCCTTAGAACTGTCTAACCTTTGCACTGAGAATTATGTGAGCTATATCATAGGACTCAGGAGACAGAATGTGGTAGATTTGTATGGCTGACAGGAAAAAATCTGCAACATAGTACATGGTGGTAGTACCCTGCATGGAGTTTGATATCTTTTGTATACATTTTTTAAAGGATGCACGTACCTATATTTTCTGATAAATGAATAAAATATTTTCCTGGAAGGATACATCAGGAAACTAATCAGTGTTTACCTTCGAGCACACAGCTGAAACAACAAGGGGTAGAAACATGAAGGGAGAGGGACTTTTTCCTCTTATTTTATACTTTTCTATAAGGTTTCATTTTTCACTGTATTTCTGTATTACTTTTATGTGTTCACACATGGTAAGAACAACAGGGAGGTGGCATGGAATTTAATCAGCAATTTTGTCTGTTTCATGAAAAAAATATTTTCTGTAATGGAAAAAATTACAACTCTGGTCCTTATGTCTGAAAACGCCTGTTCCTGGCAGCACCTCTGCTGGTGGGGACAGCACACCTCCGCAGGGTGAGAAGGAATCCAATTTAGAAAGCACAACCTTTAGAGGCCAGTTAACACAAAGCACACCCTATTACAACCCTTTGAGGTACTGTATTGGTTTGCTAGGGTGGCCGTAACAAAGTGCCACAGACTGAGGGACTTAAACAACAGAAATCTGTTTTCTCACAGTCCTGGAGGCTAGAAGTTCAAGATCAAGGTGTTGGTGTGTTGGTTTCTTCAGAGGCCTCTCCCTTTGGCTTGTAGATGGATGTCTTCTCCTCCGTGTGTCTTCACATACGTTTCTCTCTGTGCATGTCCGTGTCCAAGCTTCCCTTTCTTATAAGGACACCAGTGGTTACTTGCAAGGTATTGATGGAAACCTTTCCACACCACTTCCAGAAATTTCCATTCAACAAATACTTATTGAAAACCTTTTATTTTCCGGACACTGTATCAGATGCTTGGCAAATATCCACCGTAATGACCTCATTTTAACTTAATTACCTTTGTAAAAACTGTAACTCCACATAGGGCCACATTTTGAGGTGCTGGGGTGTTAGGACTTCAGCACATGAATTTGGGATTGGGGGGGACACGATTAGGCCCATAACAGGTATCGGTTACCATCCCCACTTTAGAGTTAAGGAAACAGAAGCTCAGAGAGGAGAATCAACCTGTCCTAGGTCACACAGCTTGAAAGTGTGGCAGTGGGATCACAAATCCAGACCTATTGGCACCATGGAATTTCCACTCCACTATGCTCTGTCCAGAAATAGCTACTGGGGAGTTTCAATTGATAACATGAAGAAAGTTCATATTTCACCAAAGAAATCTGCCTAATTCTGCCTAACCAAAGAATCAGCCAGTTATCCCCTAGAATCCCATGAGCTTTTGTGGGAGTGTTTTGAACATTGCAAGGCAGCAAATCAGGACGTGTGGGTAAAGACAACAGTCATGGTTGACAGTAGGGGGCAAACCTTCTCAAATGTATTTCTCTGGCAGCCCAACTGCCATCCCTGCTCAGTCTTTGCCCCATCTCCTTCTCCTTCCCCTCACATGCTCTGCTCCAGCCTCACTGGCTTCCACACTTTTTCTCAAACATTCCTCAGGGTCTTTGCTCCAACCATTCCCTCAGCCCAGTTGGCTCATTCCCCAGCACCCACCTGCCCGGCTCCCCACCCCTTCAAGTGTTTGCTCAGATCCCACCTTCTCAGGGAGACAGACCCTGACCATCCCACTTAATTCTTCTATCCACTCCTGTCCTTCTGACCCCTCTTTCTGATCTTTTACTTTCTTGCATTGCCCTTATCACCTTCCACCATACTACGTAATTTTTAATCTCTCATGTTTATTATTTATTGTCTATCTATGCTATATAGAATGTAATCTCCACAAGGGTAGACATCTTTATCTTGTCCACAGATATCTCCCAAGCATCTGATACAGTGTCTGGAAAATAAAAGGTTTCAATAAGTATTTGTTGAATGGAAATTTCTGGAAGTGGTGTGGAATGGTTTCCATCAATATCTTGCAAGTAACCACAGAAAAGAGGATGTAGGAGGCTGTTCTGTGCTTTCGGTTCCCAGAGGACACAGTTTTCTCAGGGCTCCCTGGTCCCCTCCCCTGTGCCCTCATGGGGAGATGATCACTTGTCCCCACCCCACCCCACCCCCACAGGCAGAAGGGCTATTGCCAGAATTCCAGTTTGACCTAGGTACGTATCCTTTGAAGCCATGTAAGATACCAAAAACAAAGTTTTCAGCCTAAAATGCTGATCTGTTACAAGTTGAGAATTTTATAAACAAAATTGAGGCCCATTATTATAACAATAGATAAAATAAAAAATTATCATGGATTATTCCACATAACAAGCTGTTTATAGTTCTATTTTGTTTGAGTCATTTCTTTCTTTTGTGAAGTCTGCGCTTTTGAAAAAAGCAGTTGTCTCAAAATACCTTCATTTTTTGTTATGAGAAATTAGCCAAATTGCAAAGTCTGAGTAAACAGTCCCCACGAGACTTCCCTCACTTCCAACACTGCTCACAAATTTGGGAAGTTCCCAAGACCACCGTCAGGTTCAATAATTTGCTATAAAGACTCATAGAACTCATTGAAAGCTGTTATGCTCATGGTTATAGTTTATTACAAAGAAGGATACAGATGAAAATCAGCCAAGGGCAGAAGTGCATAAGACAAGGTCCATAGAGTGCAAGAGGGGTCCAAACTCAGAGCTTCCAGTCATCTGATCGGGTGGAGTCCTGGACAGTGGTACCTCCTCCTGGCCATGATGTGTGGCAACGAGCACAGATGACCGCCAACCAAGGAAGCTTTGACGTCCAGAGTTTTTATTGGGGCTCAGTTACCTACTGCCCACGTAGCTGGCCTTTCATCTCTAGCCTCTCCTAGATGTTTAGCTAATACGTTTGGTCTTCAATCCCTCCAGGAGTCAGAACTAACAATGTGCTCAGCGTCCCCAGGCAAACAAAGACACTCCTATCAGGCAGGACATTCCAGGGACCTAGAAATCACCTCCCAGGAGCTGAGGGCAAAGCCTAGACCTCTCTTTGGATAAGATAAACTCTTCATTACATACTTGTACATACATTTCTTTTCTTCTTGAAAATTCACTGCTTTTATTATTTGCACAGAAAAGAATGCAAATGACCCAAATGTCCACTAAGAGAGGACTGCTGGAATAAACTGTGGTACCTTCACACCACGGAGTACTGTTGAACAGTTAAAAGGAAAGAGGATATCTCTACATAACATGAAGTGATGGCCAGGATATGCTAAGTGAAAAAAGTAAGGTGGAGAAAAGTGGGTAGGAAATACTGCCATTTATCTAAGAGGGGGTTATGAATATATAAACGCATTTGCTCATATTAAAAACCAAAGGAAGGGTATACTAGAACCCTTTTTAAAGACTATCTTTGGGGGAATGAGGGAATAGGGACACCTCAACACTCAGAGTGTGGTCTCTAGATAGCCTATTCCACTCAAAGGAATCAGAGCTCCTTGGAGAAGTGGCTGATTCCAGGACCAGGGAAGGAAATATACAAATGATCCTGGAACATCTTGTCACACCAGAAAGAAGGAGGCTATCTGGGTCTACTAAGACAAAGTCAAAAGGACTTTGGAAGCAACCTGCAGAGTTTCCACTGGCCAACGATGGAATGATTTCAACACCAATAAGGAATACAATGGGAATAAATGGAAACATACTATGTGTGTTAAAAAAACAAAAAACAAAAAACTGTGAGTTTCTAATGATACTTTGAAAATACAGCTAGAGAATGCTAGGAAACCAACTCGTTATTTAGAAAACTGGTAAACAGAGGGGAAGATTCAAGCGCCTGTCCCACCTTTCTTAGTCAAATGATACTCAAGGTAACTAAGAGTGGATGATGGGAAGTTTCTCTTATTGAAGTATTCCAACTGAGAATTGAAGAATTAAAATATGACCACTTGCAATCCCTGATGAGTTCATGGATATGGGCAATGATTATCCATGACTGCTAACAGAGAGAGAGAGAATGTCTTTTGCCTCCTTACAGGAGAACATACCACTGCCTACAGCATAGTCTTGCCCCAAACTAGAACCTGAATATGATCATCTCTAAATCAAACTATCAGTTTTGAGGAATACAGGCATAGCTCAGAGACATTGCAGGTTTGGTTCCAGACCCCTCAATAAAGTGAATATCACAATAAAGTAGTCACATGAATTTTTTGGTTTCTCAGTGCATATAAAAGTTATGTTTATACTGTAATCTATTAAGTGTGCAATAGCATTACTTCTTCAAAAAAACGTACATACCTTAATTTTAAAATATGATATTGCTAAAAAATGCTAACCATCATCTGACAATGCAGGGTTGCCACAAACCTTCAACTTGAAAAAAAAGGCAATTTCTGCAAAGCACAATAAAGTGAAGTGCAATAAAACAAGGTATGTCTGTACAACGAACCAATGAATGTGTTAAATGATACCAAAGGGATGCAATGAATAAAATTCTGATTGTGGAAATTTCTATAAGAAAAATCACCTGATTTCTTCAACCGACAAATTGAAAAAGAAAACGATGAGACAATCAGAGAAATTTGAACTGACTGGATATTTAATAATATTAAGGCATTATTAAATTTTTAGATGTAATAATGGTGTTGTGATTATGTTTTTGAGTCCTTATCTTTTAAAGATAAATATCAAAAATGTTGATGGGTAAAATAACAAGAGGTCTGAGATTTGTGTTAAACTAATGAGGAGAGGTGAGTAGGCCTAAGCTAGAACAACGCTGTCCATGGGTTGATAAATGTGGAAGTCCCCACGTAATGTGGACAGGGGAGTTCATTATATTATCCTTTTTACTTTTGTATACATTTGAAATTACAACTCTTTCTGATTTGACTGCTCAAACTTAGGAGCCTTAATGTTGAGAGTTACTTTATGATATCTCCTTAAAATGTCCTCTTTCTGTCACTTGGAATTTCCGTTGGTGCACACCAGGTATCAAAGACAGACATGCTCCTGTTCCTAAAATATGGTGAAGAAAGTCTAACCTGCATCACTAATCACCCACCTATTTGGAGGCAAATCTGTATATAGTCGCGACCTCCTTGGTTCACCCTGAGTCATCAGGGTTTGTGGAGAAATAATCTAGGAATTGGAGACAGGGTCAAATAATAGGAAACATACAGTGAGCCAGTTACACAATAGAGCTGCCAGGCCAACACAGAAAAGAAGAGCAAAAGAAATCCACAACATGTGGATACATAATATGTTTTCCACATCCAGCTACATCAGTGCTTCCCAAATCCTGCTGCTCAACAGAATCATTTGCGGCACTTGTTAAAAATATAGATGCCCGGGCTTCCCTGCTGGCACAGTGGTTGAGAATCCGCCTGCCAATGCAGGGGACACGGGTTCGAGCCCTGGTCCGGGAAGATCCCACATGCTGCAGAGCAACTAAGCCCGTGAGCCACAACTACTGAGCCTGCGCGTCTGGAGCCTGTGCTCCGCAGCAAGAGAGGCCGCGATAGTGAGAGGCCCGCGCACCGCGATGAAGAGTGGCCCCCGCTTGCCGCAACTAGAGAAAGCCCTCGCGCAGAAACGACGACCCAACACAGCCAAAAATAAAATTAATTAATTAAGATATATATATAGATAGATAGATAGATACCCAAGGGCTGTCCCTAGCAATGCTGCCTTAGTAGGTCTGGCGTTGGGCCCTCTGCACTGTATTTTGTAACAAGTCCACAGGTGATTTCGATGCCTGATGGGGTTGGGGAACCACTGAGCTACACTGCCAATTACGAACAATTCACCAGTGTTTCTGGGAACTAATAGTTGGAGTTTTCAAACTCCTGGTATTAGAGAGAAAGATAGGAAGAAAGGAATGAAGAAAACAAAGAGGGAGGGAAGAAGGAAGGGAGGAAGGAAGAGGGAATAAAAAGCCTCTTGGCATGGAATTTAGATTTTTAGAAGTGCTGAAACTCAAAAAGTTGATTCTCATTGCTCTCATCATAAAGTCACCATGAACACTGAATTAGTGAAAACTGAACCATTGCTTCTAGGGGAAATACAAGGTTAGGTTCCCGGGAGCCTGTGATCACAATGTTTCCTTAACCAGTCAACATAACCTTGTTTATGTGTGTTTCTGTCTAAATGACACCTTATTTGATACATACTGTTGATTCATTAACATTGAACCCATTGCCAATATACTGGGGCTCGTGCCTGATCAAATTGTATCTAACACACTTCTTTTCTCCATAAGGCACAGCACAGATTTCTTGAGCTCAGGATACTACACAGCACATTGACAGTATATTTGGGAGCTATATTGAACTGCAAAATCACCAACAGAAAACAGAAAAATGCCAAAAACATATGGCACTAAACAAATGGGAAAGGACACGTTTACAGTACAAGAGCTGGAAATAAAGGCAGAACCTTTTTCGACCTCAGCTGGGAATGTGCACATCAGACAACTCAAAACTGTCACTGCTTTGCGCATGTCCATGAAAGACTGCAAACCGTCACAAGTGTTGACTTGTATATTACAAATAGATTTTAAGGAATAGGTGAATTTGTAAACATGGAATCCACAAATGAGAATGGATGGTGTTTTACAGACCCAGATTTGTTCCTATGGTAACTAGGTGGGTGGACTTGTCCCAAGCAGGCCACTTCTGAAAGAGCTGTGGTCATTTCAATGTGATGGCCAAAGACAAGGACATCACATTTTGGACTTTTATGCAACAGTGAGAATTTACATAAATTTCTCTGCTTACCCAGGAGTCTTTTTCACCACAGTGTGTTTTCTTTCCCACCCCAGTCAGTGCATGGGAGTTGGGGAACATCCATCCTGATTACTTTGTTGCCCTGTAGGGTTTATTGTTGTTTTATCTCTTACACACTTCATACGCGGCACCCAGCAGAGCACAAGCCACACCTCACAGTCTTACTCTTTGCCAACGATTTATTTTCAAGTCAGTCTCTTGGGTATGTCCCAGGTGCTCAGGAAAAGCATGTCAGATGAACAGACACATAGCTCTAAATTGTACAGCTGATTTGGTATGAAATACAGGAGAAAGAGCAGGCCTTTGGGGGCGGAGGTGGGAGATGTATCACTCTGAGTCCCAGCGGGAAAGAGATGAGACACTCAAATTTGGAAAATTTGAGGAGGGTTTAATAAAAGGATAACTTACAAAGGTGTGGGTGGGATGTAAGGGATGTGCAGTCCCTAGGCTTAGTAAGGCAGAGCTGGCAACCAGCGCCCACCCAGGCCAAAGAGATGAGGGGAAGGGACTCTTTCTGGAGGGCAGAGGAGAGAGTACAGAGACAGGGCTGCCTTCAGAGGCGGCCAGTGCAAAATGAAAATGTGAGCACCTTTGCTCAAAAGGCGGAGAAAAATGACATTAAAGGTACTGAAATATAAACTTTTTCTTTTCTTCCTCAGGTAGGTCTCCCCTCCCCTCCCACTTAAACAGGCAAATTAAATCAGGATGTTCCAGGACCCACATCCTACATCTTGTGAGTGACTGATGACAATACTAATCTTTGAATTCCTGAGAGAGAGATAGCACTGCTTTTAGTTTACTAACTTAGCAGTGAGGAATGGAGGGGAAGTTCCAGGGGCTTCCACTTGGCCTTTGTTACCATAATAGTCAACATTAATTGTCATGGAGCCAATGTGCAGATTCTGCTAGTTTCCAACTAAATCTATTTCCAGTGTCTATTCTGGGAATGGGGTAAAAACCCCATAGGAAGGGTCTTTGATTCTTGGATTCAGACCATAACCTTCAACCATAACCTGACCTCCATAAGCTTGTACTCTGACTAGTGGACCATTGTGGCACTGTGGCTGCAAAGGACTCCCTAAGTTCAGAGCTAGTCTCCTACAACCTTTGGGAGGTCTGGGTATTTCCCATTCTCCAGTGCACCGTCATCTTGGCAGATGGCTGCAGGCCTCCCTGGGAAAGGCGTGGAGGAAGATTCAGTGTACCTCTGTGGCCAGACCTTTACTCAAAGGGATCCAGCCTGTACCCCAATTACGAGCCTCTGGATTGGGACCTCCCTGGTGGTCCAGTGGTTAAGACTCTGTGCTTCCAATGCAGGGGCATGGGTTCGATCCCTGGTCAGGGAACTAAGATCCTGCAAGATGCAGAGCAGAAAAAAAAAAAAAAAAAATTTAAAAAGAGCCTCTGGATCTAAAACCTGGCTTAGTCTGGGGCTGGATCACAGGCCGTGAACCTCCACTGTGGCAAATGGAGTTAGATTTCTGCCTAACAGACTAGAATTTTTCTGCCTATATGTTAAGCAACTTAGAAGATTTCACAACTAGTTCACTTCTAGGGACTTCATGATTGATTGAACCATTGCCACAGATGCTTGCTAATCAAAACACTCTGATAACCTCCCATGTGTTATTGTGATTTCAGCTAAGCATAACCCCTTGGCCTCTATCATGCCAGGGTCCAATTATTCCCTTTGAGATCAGGAAATACAAATCCACTGAGCAGCCTAGAAACAGTGGAACTGTTACACTCCCAGGCCCAAAGGAATGGTGGGGACGGGGGAGCAATTACTAGAACCCAGAAGGAGAGAGTCATGTAGAGAAGGTTGCCTTAAAAGAGTAGCAACTGTCAGTCAAAGGGCATAGCCAAGAGCAAGCACCCCTGAAGGGAATGACCTACACTGTGGGCGGGGAGGGATATTTTAAATTCACTCTTCTTTCTCCTAATAGCCTTCAGGAGCTCCCCTCATATAAAACCAACCAGAAGAGGCTTCCCTGGTGACGCAGTGGTTGAGAATCCGTCTGCCAGTGTAAGGGACATGGGTTCGAGCCCCGGTCCGGGAAGATCCCACATGCTGCAGAGCAACTAAGCCTGTGCGCCACAACTACTGAGCCTGCGCTCTAGAGCCCGCGAGCCACAACTACTGAAGCCCACGCACCTAGAGCCCATGCTCCACAACAAGAGAAGCCACAGCAAGGAGAAGCCCGTGCACTGCAACAAAGAGTAGCCCCGCTCACCGCAATCAAAGAAAGCCCACGCGCAGCAACAAAGATCCAACACAGCCAAAAATAAATAAGTAAATAAAATAAAAATTAAAAAAAAAAACAAAAACCAACCAGAAGCCAGAGGGCAAGGGAGCCCACTGATATGGTCAAGTACGTCAGCCTCCTGAGGCAGAAATGGAATGGATAGAGGTTGGAGAACATTAGGGGTAAGTTTTGGACATATTGAACTTGAAGTGCCTGTGGGATATTCACAAACAAATATCTAGTAGCTGGCTGGAAATTTGGACATAGTACTTAAAAGAGAAGTTGGGGAAATATAGATTTGGATAAATAGAATAGAATATTCTAGATGGAATACGTAAAGTAAGAAGAAATAGGCACCTGGAAAAACACCAAAACATAGGGATGGGCAAAATAGGAGTTGGTGAGAGGTAGAAGATTGGGTAAAGATATGTCTGGGAAACCAAATATGGAAACTGAAAAGTTTGGGCCTTCTGTTCTTTAATTCAGCCCTGACAAAAAAATCAAACTGCATGCAGAAATGAAAAGTTTAGCAGTTTGCAAAAAAAAAATTAGGAGACAAAATAGGAGATTCTTGACACAGGAACTTTGAAAAACCAAGACCGTGAGCTGGCCATGTAGACGAAAGTAAAAGCTAGAAAATGATGGTAAAACATTCATCTTCGATGGTAAAAGGTGCTGTAAAAGGAGAAACTTTTTTAGTTTGTGTGGTAGGCAAAAAATGGTCCCCCCCAAAAATAGCCACGTCAAAACTCTGAACGTGACCTTATTTGGGAAAAGGGTCTCCGTAGATGTAATTAAATTAAGGATCTTGTGATTAGGTCATCCTGGATTATCTGGGCGGTCCCTAAATCCAATGACAAGTGTCTTACCAGAGACAGAAGAGGAGAAAACACACACACACAGAGGAGAAGCCCATGTGAAGAAAAGGCAGCGACTAGAGTGATGTGACCACAAGCCCAGGAGCATCTGGAGCCACCGGAACCTCGGAAGAGGCAGGGAGGGTTCTCCCCTAGGGCCTTCTGAGAGAGTGCGAGCCTGTAAGACCTTGACTTCAGACTTCTAGCCTCCAGAACTGGGAGAGAATAAATTTCTGTTGTTTTAGGTCACCAACTTTGTAGTAATTTATTACCACAGCCCTAGGAAACAAATACAGTTCGGTTAAAAAATAATAAACGAAGAAATGTGTTTCTCCTATAATTGTGTTTCTCTAGTATCATGGTGAAATTCAGCTCTGCAAATTTTAAGTCTATTTTTTTTCTCATAGCTCTTCATTACTAATCCAGTGCAATTAAAATTTTTCTAACGCACTATGTACTCAATGATGACTGATCCTCGGCACTATTAAATAAAATACCATTATTTTGGTAGCTACGCTAAAAAACATTTACCTTGAGGGTACTAAAAATATGAGCTTTAACCCAGATTGAGGTGAAATTTCCTTCCTGACAAATAAATACTTATTTTTAGTCTTGTTATCTTGTTTGTTATCTAGAAGTTCCTCGAGACATCTTGACTTTAGCTTACTGAGCTTGCCTTTGGAAAATAATCTTTAATCTTGTTCGTTATGGGGAGTTTTATTTACTCCTTCTATATCTGTTTTAGAAATTATATTTGTTAGAATATGTTTCTTATAGGAAATTAAATTTATTCACCCATCATGTAGCGGAGTACTTCCTAAATGCTAATGTACCCATGAATCACTGGGGTCTTGTTAAAATGCACATGATAAGACAGTAGGTCTGGGATAGTGGGGAGAGGGAGCAAGATTCTGCATTTCCAGCAAGCTGGTGCTGCTGGTCCTTGCCCAGTCTTTGAGTCAGAAGGAAGTAATGTACCTATTGATACTAGGGCATCTGTCTCTCAATCCACTAATTCACCCTCTGTGTTCTGTGATGCCACAGGAATATAAGCATCTGAAATTCACTTCTTAAACAGAAAACATTAAGATTCATTGTCTGGCTTTCTCCCTTCAGGCTCCACTATAATAAATACCTGTGGCTGATTCATTTCTTAATGTGAGAATATTTCCTTTGCTACAGAGGAGAGTTTCCAAGATGGAGGATCAAGTACCATCATGAGTTTGAGCAGAAAGAAGATCGAAAATGGTCACTCAAGTTCTTAACAAGAAAGTCACCCGTGACCTTAGCAAGAGTAGTTGCAGTGGAGTGAAGGGGACAACAGTGGGTTGAGAAGGGAATGAGAAGCAAGAACACGCAGAAAACCAATGTAAAATACTCTTTGAACATTTTTGGTAATGATGGAAAGACACTGGACAGTAGCTTGCAGAGTGGGGTTGAGCGGGATAAAATGAAGGGGTGTGTGTCTGTGTATGCACTGCACCCACGTGGGTGTGTGTAACTGATGTACGCTTTCCACGTGCCCAGGTGACACACATGTGGTCACTTTTCTTTCAATTTTTATTCAGTCTCTGATCCCACTGTCTTATTAGCAGGAGATCAATCAGCTTCCTCTCGAAGACTTTTTGTTTCCATAATTCTTCCAAGAGTAGCAGTGCCTGTGTGGTCCAAAGGGGTTCAGATGGCTTCCACAAGCCAAGCGGAGAGAGAGACAGAGCATCTCATTAGCTTCTGTTTTTATTGCCACCTGCTGCTGTGGGATGGCTCTTCTCTCTCTAAAGTCTTCAGCCTGGGCTGCCAGTATCCGTACATCTGTACAGTAATGTATCTACATTAGGACTTTCATAGGGGAATCATTTGAAGAGAACTAATTTGCACTAATTCAAATAAACTTTCTCTGAAATTGTTCTCATATACAATGACTTTACCCCCAAAAAAAAAAATCGTATAAGAAATGTACCTCTTCTAAATCCTACCATAATGTGCAATCTCTCCTTGTTCTAAACAAAAGAATAGTTTGGAATATTGGTATAAGTATTGAGAAAGTGAAGTGAAACTTCAGTGATCGGGTAAAAAACTGTTTTGCAAGTCAAATGGTTTCCAATTCTTTGAATTCCACAAAATTAAAAGAAAACCAAAAGAGATGTCAGATGATGACTCACTAGAAATAATTTTTGATAACAGAATACCATGGAATTATTTAGGAAAATAAATCAGAAAGAGTTCAAAGAACTTAATGACATTTATTTAACAAAACTTCTTTCATTTTTATATATTTATTTATGCAAAAAACCTTCAGTGACTACCTTATTTTATAAAAAGGAATAAAATTATTGCTGAATGCTAGCAATAAGTAATATTCATTCATGGATACATGAATAGGAAAAAAAAATCAGCCTGGTCCACGTCAATGGGTCATGCACTTCCAATAATAGTTTATTTTTTATGTTTAATATTTATCGAAGTTGTAATATTTATGTTTAGATTAATTGTATTCTACTGATACTTACAATAATAAATTAATCCAGAAGACAATTTGTCACAAGAAAAAGTTTTAAATATAAACATACATACGTATACATATACATTCTTTCCCCCTACATATGCGGTACATAGGAACAAATTACTCACAAGCATAAAAATACATATTGAAATAGGATAAAGTTTGGAAAGACACTCTTAACAAAGGGCTTGTTCATGTAGCTTTTAAATGGATGATAGAGGGTAGTATTTGAATTCCAATGAATCCCTCTTAAAGACTGGTATGACAATTTGATTTTTTTTTATATTTCTTAAATTTTATTTATAAATAACAGTTGTTTCATATGTCATTATTCAAACTAATAATTACCCAGATTAAATCCAGATTAGTTGAGATTAAGTCTTTTGAAAAGGAACCTCTATAGGGAACAATAATATTAATGAATGAATTCTAACTGTTAGATTTCCAAAAAGTGGCATTGATTACTCAGGAAGGCTAGGTTTTTATTAAAATCTACAGATTTGGAGGCAATCATACTCTTTGTTTTAATGCATACTTAATAATAATAATAACAGAAAATAAAGTGGAAGATCCAATATATAACATGAATTATCCTAAATGTGTTTCTGTAATGAGGAGATACCGTTAGTCCATTTTCCCTGAGGAAGATAATTTGATTTTAATATGTCAAATTTTAATGTCACTTTGCTTCTGGCAGTGGCTTGTTTCAGGCAAACTTCCCAGTGAGAATAACTAGAAAATCCTAACAAAACATGTTTTTTAAAAAATCTGAGGCAGCAAGGAGCTGCAGGGAGCCAACATCCTGGAAAGAGGGAACCCAGAGAGTGACCTCACACTTGACTCGGCTTCTCTCTTCAAGGCATTTGCAAATAGGCAGGTGGGGACTGACAGGCTGAGCCAAACGCAGCAGGTGAGATGCTGAGATGCTGGACGTAGAGCTGGTGATGTGTCAGTGCTGGGAGAACAAACACTCGCGTTCAGGACCTGCCAGAGATAGAGCCCTGTTAAATACCTCGGACTTTCAGGAGAGACCCTAAAGGGCTACAGTCTATAAGGAAGGATGAAGTAGAAATAGATCCACCTTTACAAGGACTGAAGCCTACCTTTTTCACTCAGTCCCTAACAGGACACATTTATGTTAGTCTTTAATAAGTCAAAGATGAATGTTGTAACCTCTAGGGAAAACATCAAAAGTAAAAGAATGTATAATTAATAAACTAATAGAGAGGGAAAAGAGAATAATAAGTTCCACCTCCGGAGCAAGATAAATCCTCTCTGGATTAAGATATTGTCCACAGATTCAAATTATGAAGAATTTTTGGGGGGAATTCCCTGGTGGTCCAGTGGTTAGGACTCCATGCTTTCACTGCCGAGGGCCCGGGTTCAATCCCTGGTTGGGGAGCTAAGATCCTGCAAGCCGCATAGCCAAAAAAAAAAAAAAAAAGAATTTTTCTTAGAAAGACAAAGACTGAAATAGATAATAAAAAGAGACCCATAGGAAATACAGACATTTGGAGTTATTAAACAGAAACCTTAAGATAATTATGATTAATATGCATAATAAATTAAATGACAAGATGGAGACTCCTGACCGAGAACCAAAAATCATAGAAAAGAATCACACAGAAATTCTAGAAATTTAAAATAAAAGAACTGAGTTTAAGAGGTCAGTGGATGGGGACTTCCCTGGTGGCACAGTGGTTAAGAATCTGCCTGCCAATTCAGGGGACACAGGTTCGAGCCCTGGTCCAGGAAGATCCTACATGCTGCAGAGCAACTAAGCCCGTGCACCACAACTACTGAGCCTGCGCTCTAGAGCCCATGCTCCACGACAAGAGAAGCCACCGCAATGAGAAACCCACCAAAATAAATAAATTATAAAAAAAAAAAAGTCAATGGATGCATTTCACAACAGAGTGGACACAGCTACAGAGGGAATCAGTGAAAGAAGATAGATCAGAATAAAATATTGAGACTAAAACACAAAGAAACAAAAAGGTAGAAAAGTCTGAAATTAGCATAAAGTACATATAAAACAGAGTGAAAATGTTTAACACATAGTGATCTCAAAAGTAGAAGAAAAAAATAATGGGCAAAAGCAATATTTTAAAATGTAGTAGCCAAGAATTTTCCAAAACTGATAAAAACATATCAAGTCACAGATCCAAGAAACTCTGTGAGCCCAAGATGGATCAATACAGATAAAAACTCACTTAAGAATAGCATATAAAATTACTAAAAATTAAAGTAAAGGAGAAAATCCTAAAATTAGCCAGAAGAAAGGTAAAACTTTGTTACCATGAAAGACACAAAAATAGAACTGATGGCTGGCTTCTCAACAGAAGCAATAGAAGCCTGAAGAAAAGGTAATGATATCTTCAAAACACTAAAGGACAATAACTGCCATCCTAGAATTCTATGCCCTGAAAATTATCCTTTCAAAATAAAAGTGAAATAAAGATAATTAAGCAAATCACAGCTGAGAGATTTCTTTAGCAGCTGATTTGCACCACAGAATATACTAACTGGAGTTTTTAGGCAGAAGGAAAATAATTCTAATGGAAGCACAGAGATACAAGGAGGTATGAAGAGCAATGAAAAGGTTAAATATGTGGGTGAATCCTAATGAATATTGGTTGTAAAACAATAATAATAATGGTCTGTGGTGTTAAAATATATATACAGAATTTAAATAACAACAAGGGCACAAAACAACCCGGTTTTTTAAAGTGGGGGAAAGGCATTTCTCTAAAGAAGATACACAAATGGCCAATAATCACATGAAAAGATACTGAACATCACTTGTCATTAGGAAAATGCAAGTCAAAATCATAACGACATACCACTTCACATCCAGGAGAATGTTCATGATAAAAAAAAAGTTGAAAAAACAAAGTTGGAGGACTCACACTTCCTGATTACTAAACTTACTACAAAGCTACAGTAATCAAACAGTGTGGTACCGGCATAAGGACAGACACATAGACCAATGGAATAGAATAGAGTCTAGAAATAAACCCTCACATACATGGTCAACTGATTTTCAGCCAGGATGCCAAGACCATTCAATGGGGAAAGGACAGTCTCTTCAACAGATGATGTTGGGACAATTGGATATGCACATGCAAAAGAATGAGGTTGGACCCTTACCTTATACTATATACAAAAATTAACTCAAAATAAATCAAAGACCTAAATTTAAGAGCTAAAACTATAAAATTCTTAGAGGAAAACACAGGAGAACATCTTCATGACATAGGATTTGCAATGATTTCTTGGGTATGACACCAAAAGCACAGGCAACAAGAAAAAGTGGTTAATTGGACTTGATCAAAATGTAAAACTTCTGTGCTTCAAAGGAAATTATCAAGATAGTAAAAAGACAACCCACAGAATGGGAGAACATATTTGCAAAGCATACATCTAAAAAGGGATTAATATACAAAATAAATAAAAAGCTACTAAAATCAACAACAACAACAAAAACAATCTAAAACAAAAACGGGCAAAGAACTTAAACAGGCATTTCTCCAAAGAAGATATACAGATAGCACATGAAAAGAACCTCAACATCACTAACCATTAGGGAAATGCAAATCAAAACCACAAAGAAATACCACCTCAACCATTAGGATCGCTGTTATTTTTTTTAAAAGGTAAGAATGGGAAGAAATTAGAACCCTGGTGCATTGCTAATGGGAATGTAAAATGGGGCAACCTC
Source organism: Balaenoptera ricei (assembly GCF_028023285.1). Taxonomy (NCBI): domain Eukaryota; kingdom Metazoa; phylum Chordata; class Mammalia; order Artiodactyla; family Balaenopteridae; genus Balaenoptera; species Balaenoptera ricei. The sequence continues at coordinate 11,424,525 of NC_082651.1, read as the reverse complement.
TATGGAAAACACAATGCAGGTTCCATAAAAAGTTAAACATAGAATTATCATATGATCCAGCAAATCCACTTCTAGGTATATACCCAAAAGAATGGAAAGCAGATACTTGGATAACAATGTTCATAGCAATATTATTCACAATATCCAAAAGGTGGAAACAACTTGTGTCCATCAACAGATGAATGAGCAAACAAAATGTGGTCTTTTCATATAAATGGAATATTATTCAGTCATAAAAAGAAATAAAATTCTGATACACGCTACAACAAGGATGAACCTTGAAAACGTTATGTTAAATGAAATAAGGCAGACACAAAAGGACAAATATTGTATGATTTCACTTATATGAGGTACCTAAAAAAGGTAAATTCATAGAGACAGAAAGTAGAATAGAGACTACTAGGAGGCTGGAGAGAAGGAGGTAGGGTAAGTTACTATTTAGTGGGGACAGAGTTTCTGTTTGGGATGATGAAAAAGTTCTGGAAATGGATAGTTGTGATAGCTGCACTTAAAAATGGTTAAAATGGTAAATATAACATTATGTATTTTTACTACAGTAAAGAAGTTCTCCCCAGATTGCATCCATTACAGTTTAATCTTTGTGTGGTAAAGTCATATGGGTTTTTGGCAAATACATAATGTCACGTATCCACCATTACCATATCATACAGAGTAGTTCATCACCCTAAAAAATCCACAGTGCATTTTTACACGGTGCAACCCTTCCCCCTCCCCCAAACCCACGGTAACCACTGATATTTTACTATGTCTATAGTCTTGCCTTTTCCAGAATGCTATGTAATTGGAATCATGCAGTAAGTAGCCTTTCAGACTAGCTTCTTTCATTTAGCAATATGCATTTAAGATTAATCCATGTCTTTTCATGGCTTGATGGCTCATTTCTTATTTGTAAATAATATTCCATTGTATGGATGTAGCACTGTTTGTTTACCCTTTTACCTATTGAAGAACACCTTGGTTGCTCGCAACTCTTGGCCATTATGAAGAAAGAGGCTATAAACATTCATGTGCAAGTTTTATGTGGACATAGTTCCAAATCAGTTGGGTTTACCTTTTATTATTTTTTAAATTAATATGTAAGGTTAACTTTTTAAAAATGTACAATTCTATAAATTTTAACACACATATATATTTGTGTAACCACCACCACAATTGGGATACAGAACAGTTCCATCACCCTAAAAAATTCCTTTGTGCTACCCCTTTGTAGTCAAATCCCTCCCCTGCCCTAACCCTTGACTACCACTGATCTGTTGTCTAACCTATAGTTTTGCCTTTTCCAGAATGTCATATAAATAGAATCATATAGTTTGAAGTCTAGTTTCTTTCATGTAGCAAAATGCTTTAGAGATTCTTCCCTGTTGCCATGTTCATCAAGAATAATCCCTTTTTAGTGCTGAGTGCTGTTGCACTGTATAGATATAACATAGTTTATTCATTCATTCACCCATGAAAGGACATGTAGGTCTTCTCCAATTTTTGGCTATTATGAATAAAGCTGCTAAAAAAATTCATGTACAAATTTGAAGGTAAACATGAAGTTTCATTTCTCTAGGACAAATACCTAGGAATGGAATTGCTGAATCAACTAGTCAGTGTGTGCTTAACTTCATAAGAGATTGATCAACTGTTTTCAGAGTGATGACACCATTTTGCACCTGCAACTAGAGATGTATGAGAGTTCTAGTTTCTCAGAATCCTTGCCAACATACTTGGTATTGTTATTTGAAAAATGTTTTCGCTCTTCTAATAGGTGTGTAGTGGTATCTCATCATAGTGTTAATTTGCATGTTCTTAATAACTGATGATGTTGAACATTATTTCATGTGCCTACCTTCTGTATATTTTCTCTGGTAAAGTGTCTGATAAAATCTTTCCCCATTTTTATAAAGCCGTTTGTTTTCTTGCACTGAGATTTTAGAGTTCTTTATGTATTCTGCACACTGTGTTTGTTGGATATGTGATTTTCAAATATTTTCCCCAGTCTTTGGCTTGTCTTTTTGTTTTCTTAACAGTGTCCTTAGCAGAGTAAACTTGTGTAATTTTGATAAAGTTCAATGTATAGATTGTACTTTTGGTATCATAATAAGAGTTCTTTGCCTAATCCAAGTTCATAAAGATTCTCTTTTCTTCTAAAAGTTTATAGCTTTTTGTTTTACATTTAGATCTACAATCCATTTTGAATTAATTTTTATATATAGTATGAGTTGAGGGTCAAAGTTCTTATTTTACTTATGGGTGTCCAATTATTCCAGCACCATTTGTTAAATACTATCCTATACCTACCAAACTGCCCTCATATCTTTGTCAGAAATCAATTGACCATATTTTTGTGGGTCTATTTCTGGAATTTATTCTGTTCTATGTTAATGTCTTCTTAATGTTGAAGCAAAGGAAGATCTTAGACCAATTGTACCTGTGAGCAAAGGATTAACAACAATCATCCTCCACTGAAAAAAAGTGACCTTGGATTATCTTTCCAGCCCCTTTTCCCTAGAAACCTGACAGAGCTGGAACGTCTATATTGCTTATGGTAAAAATGAGCCCTGATTGGTAAAATGCATCTAGATTACAAGGACCATGAGTGGAGTATAAACGCCAGTGGAAAGCCATAGCTCTGGGCTTCCCTTAGTGTGGTGACTTGTAACTGGGACTTGTGGCCTGGAAGCTCTGCCTATGGGATGATTATGCAGGATGCTGATTCCTATTTGGGACTTGAGCTTGGCTCTCACACCCACCTCTGTGATCTCATTCTCTCACATGTAACTCTCCACTTGGAGTGCTCTGTGTGCTGCTATGAAACTATTGCTGAGCAACACACTTGACACTGCCAGGTCAGAATACTGTTTCCTAACCTCTGTCCTATCCAAGTGTGGCCTATTATAGTCATTGAGTTTGATTGTCTAGTTAGGCCTAAGACCAGCCAGTGGTGGGCATTACTGTAACTAACCAATTCTTCCTTGTACCAGTTGATATAATACATCTGCTTTATTGTTAAAATACCTAATGACTGAGAATACAGATTTGAGATCTGTGAGGAATGAGCAAAATAGTTATACCTCACTTCCTTGCAGTGCCTAACCTAAACACCATCTTCTCCTCACTGCAATAGTTTTATACTTGACTTTCTTTAGTGTCCCAGTTAAGAAAGATGGTCAATATTACTTGACCCAGGAATTCATTGAGACCTCATCATAGTTCTCCCAAGTCTTAAACCAAAACTCTAAGGATATGCTATTCTCATAGGCGATCCCTTTGATCCCATATGGAAATGTCCTCTTCTTAGGTTCCTCTGATCTGGATGATTCTATGACTTACTGTAAACATCTGCTCACTGACCTGGCCAAGACATATTGGCTGAAGGAAGGAGAGTATCTAAGAAGCGATTACAAACTAATCAAAATTATCCAAGATCAACCATGGAAAGACAGTCAGAAGGATTTCTGGGTTTAATTGGATATTGGGTACAATGGGTACCAAACTTTTCTGAAATAGCAAGGACTCTATACAATTTGACTAAGTCGAATATCTTAGAATGTCTTCCATGGAATGCAGAAAAGGAAAAAGCTTTCTGAGATCTCATAACATCTTTCTACAGTCAGCGAAACTGGATCTTCCAGATTAGCATAAACTTTTTTGTGTGTGTATGTACATAAAAGGATAGGTTTGGTTTCCTTTCTGTTAAATCACTAAAATCAGGTTAATTTTAATAATATGCAAACAGGATCATGCAGCTCCCCTGCTATTAAAAAAATAAAAAAAGCCTGCCTATTTCACTGTGAATAAAATCAGAGTGGCCTGGGGTTGGGGGAAGGGACAGATTGGGACTTTGGGAACTCTGCTCAATACTCTGTAATAACCTAAATGGGAAAAGAATTTGAAAAAGAATAGATACATGTATATGTATAACTGAATCACTTTGCTGTACACCTGAAACTAGCACAACATTATTAATCAACTCTACTCCAATATAAAATTAAAAATATAAATTAAAAAAAAAATCAGAGTGGCCTGAAAGTCCTGTCCACATTTCCTACCTCCCTTCCTCTCCTGCCACTCAAGTTCTCACTAAGTCAGCCTTTTGCAGCCTCACAATGTTCACAGATGTATTCCCTCAGCCAAGAGAAGGCCCTTCCCTGCTATTCCTACTCCTAAGTCTGCCTTCAGATTTTCAATGTAAAGTCCATAGGAGGCTTCCCTTGACCACTCCCACCCTCCCAATCTTGATTACCCTCCTTTGGGTTCCCTCAGACACGGTACATGGTACTTTTCCATCTGCACACTGATTAGTGTTTGTAATGCTGTATTTATTTGTGTGAGGATTTGGTTGTTGTCATTTTTTTCTCTTAGCCAGTAGATCCTGGAGACTGGCTCAGCATGGATTACGTTGCACTGAATATCTGGCACAGAGTATGCACTCAGGAAATACTGGTGATAATTAGTGAATTATAGGTGACCACTTACCTCGGAATTATGAGGAGACTGGTTTGGGGTCTTACTCAGAAGGATTTTTCTGTTCTCTCTGAAGGATTATAGGAGACCACTCTACTGTGCATGTCTCCAGAATTATAGAACAGAGAGGCAGACGTGAAGAAATGCTTTATGGTTTCTGCCAAAGGAGAAGAATCAGCTTTCCCCATAGCACCCCTTGCATTTTTGATTCTGTACTGGAAGGAAATGATTCACACTTAGAAATCACACAACCAGGTATATTTAGTTGATATTGCTTGCCCACCTCCCCTCAGTCCCAGACTCTTAGAGTGTGTACTTACTGGCGGGGGCAGGTGAGTTCGTTCAGCACGACCCCCAACCATGCAGGGATTTCTCTTCCCACCCCAACAGTTCAGGGGACAAGAATGGGAAACAAAGGCTCCGGCAGTTAAACTCAGAGACTCAGGGTGTGGGCTTGTGGCCTGGGGACAACTGGCCCAGCAAGAGTTCTTCAGGGCCAGAACTCAAGGACCTACTGAGTTGAATGTTCCATTTTAATCACGGCAAAGCTATACCTTTTAGGGTGTAAAATGCCTGCTGCGTTGCTTATGGCCCTGGAGTTGTAGAGGAAACCAATTCCATTTACATATATATATTTTTTAATATTCTTTTTTTATGAATATTCTTTTCCATTATGGTTTATCCCAGGAGACTGGATATAGTTCCCTGTGCTACACAGTAGGACCTTGTTGTTTATCCGTTCTAAATGTAATGGTTTGCATCTACCAACCCCAAACTCCCATTCCATCCCTCTCTCTCTCCCCCTCCACACCCCTCCCTCCCCCTTGGCAACCACGAGTCTGATCTCTATGTCTGTGAGCCTATTTCTGTTTTGTAGATAGGTTCGTTTGTGCCATATTTTAGATTCCACATCTAAGTGATATCATATGGTATTTGTCTTCCTCCTTCTGACTTACTTCACTTAGTATGATAATCTCTAGTTGCAATACATATACACTTTAAATGAACTTACAACGAATAAAAGTCTAATACTGTAAATGGTAGAATCTTTTCCCCTGGCAAGCACTTCAAACAGCAAACTCAATAGTGGCAGTTAATGTATTATTCAAAAGACACTCTTGTAATCAGTTAACTCATTACACTTGACTATTCGGCCTGTAAATCCACAGTAATCATCACCTCAAAGTTGGTTGACCATTATCAAGTCTACTAAAATGTTCCATTGAAACAATGTACCCAGGGGAAAAATACAAAGTCTCAAGCCAGGGACACACTGGCTTTTTAAGAGGGATTTAAATCTTACACAGCTGTCTCCTCTCCAGAAGTTCCATTCTTCCGTCTGGCCAGAGTTCCCTTCTGCTAAAACAAGGGCATTTCTACGGTCTCTGCCAGGTCTATGTGTCTAAGGTTTTCCCATATTTAAGGCTCCAATGTACATGATCTGGGTTTATTTTTGGCTGTGCCTCGTGGCTTGTGGGATCTTAGTTCCCTGACCAGGAATCGAACCTGGGCCCTCGGCAGCAAAAGGGTGGAGTCCTAACCACTGGACCCCCGGGGAATTCCCATCTGGCTTATTTTTAACACAAAGGCCACTTAGGGGTGAGGCACGGATTCCAAGTGAAGTTCAAATTTGCAATAACACCAGTGGCCCAAGTACACAAGGTCAGGCTGCCAAAACTGGCTTTTAAAAATGCCTTGTAGCTATTGAACCATACCAAGCTCCTCATTTTACAACTGAGAAAACAAAGGTTCAGGGAAATTTAGTTTTTTCTTCTGATTATCCTACTTATCTTTCAAGATTCAGTTCAGCCACCCACAAAGAAGCCTCCTCTGACCACTCCCTGCCTGTCATCAACATCAAATATTTATTGAGGGTCTGTTATGTGCCAGCCCCTGTCGTAGGTACTTGGGATTCATCAGCATACAACTGAGACAAAAACCCCTGCCCTCAAGTAGTTTACATTATAGTGGGAGAGCTGGAGATAAACCATTAGTGTAATAAGTAAATCCTACAGCAAGTGGAAGGCAGTAAGTACTATGCAGTAGGAGAACAAAGCAGGAAAACAGAGATCCGGAGTGCCAGAGAGGGGGGATTGGTTGGGTTTATGACTTTTAAATAGTCAGGTCTCATTGAGAAGGTGACAGTTGACAAAAACCTAAAGGAGGTGAGGGAGTGGTTAAGATTCTGCGCTTCCAGTGCAGGGGGCACAGGTTGATCCCTGGTCAAGGAACTAAGATCCCACATGCCAAGTAACATGGCCAAAAAAAAAAAAAAAAAAGGAGGTGAAGGAGTTAGTCATTCAGGTATCTGGGGGAAGAGTATGCCAGGCAGGGGAACTGAACATGCAAATGTTCTTAGGTAGCACGGAACCTTGTGAGCTCAAGAAACAATGAGCAGGGACTTCCCTGGCAGTCCAGTGGTTGAGACTTCACCTTCCAATGCAGGGGATGCCGGTTCGATCTCTGGTCGGGGAGCTAAGATCCCAAAAGCCTCGCGGCCAAAAAACCAAAAACATAAAACAGAAGCAATATTGTAACAAATTCAATAAAGACTTTAAAAATGGTCCACATCGAAAAAAAAAAAATCTTAAAAAAAAAGAAAAAAGAATGAGCAGAAAAACAAATGAAACAGTGAGCAGGCCAGTGAGATGTAAGAGGTAGAGGAGAGCTGACCATGCAGGGGCTTTGGGCACTGCAGAGTTTGAGCAGAGGCATTGCATGGTCCACCTTCTGATTTCAAAGGCTCACTCTGGCTGCTGCATTGAGAATAGAATGTCGTGGACAGATATGGAAGCACAGAAACCTGATAGGGGCTATTGCAGTATCTCAGGTAAGAGATGATGGTAGCTTGGGTGCAGTGGTAGCAGTAAGGTGAGAAGAAGTTTAATTCTGGTCATATTTTGAAAGTAGAAATGTTGATGCAAATAATCAATAAACAATCTATAATAAGAATAGAAGAGAGTTTTATTTGAGCCAAACTGAGGACTATAGCCTGGGAAACAGCCTCTCAGTAGCTCTGAGGGACTGCTCTGAAGGGGTAGGGGAGGAATATATATACATGATTTTTTTTGGCTAGGAAATACACGTAGTCAAGCATACATCTTGATAAAAGATTACTGCCAATCACAAAGAACACATATCACAACTTAATGATTTTAGTGCCTTTCTATGTAAGAGAAGATGCAAAAATCTGGGGTCATTGAAATTCTTTCTGAGGTATGCATCTTAACTACCTAGGGACCATCTATTCAAATCACAGAATGACCCATCCATTTTTTTTTTCCCTGAATTTCCCTCAGGGGGTACTCTAGGTGGGCAACTGTAGTGGGTTGCTACTTATCCCTTTGTAGTACTAGATGATGGGCAATTTCTTTAATGGTTAATGCAGGTGTATAATGTATGTTTGACAGGCCATAAGACAGGCTGTTTTAGTTAGCATAAAGTTCAAGGCACATCACGTATAAGCCAGAATGACTTCCCTGTACCTCAATATGTGAAGATTTCTTCCACTAGAACCTACAGGATTGACCAATAGATTGAACGGAATATGAAAGAAGGAGAAGGTTTCTGAGGGTTTTTTTCTTTTTTAAAGGCTAAGCTACATACTTAACTGTATATTCCAGTTCATCAGAGTGTGTCATAATTATTTCTTTCCATCTCTTTCACTCTGCACTGAGCTGTCTGAGGGCAGCTGTTGTGCCATATTCACCTCTACATTCCCAATACCTACTGCAACATTCAAGAAATATTTGCTAAGTAAATGATCATTAAGCATGGCAGACTTGAATTCACATTGGACCCAATACTGTCTTTATCATCACCCTAATAAGATAGGTTTCATCTCAAGTATGAAAGTCCATTTGCTGATATCTATAGAGAGGCTAGGTCAGGCCCGTGCTCTAAAAGAGTTCAGACTCCACGTGCTGGTCTCCCTTTCGTGACTGTGTCTGTTTTCTATTGCTGTGTAACAAATTACCACAACACACATTTATAATCTCAGCTTTCCATGGGTTAGGGGTCCAGGCACATGGGTCCTCTGTTAGGGTCTCACAAGGCTACAATCAAAGCATCAGCCAAGCTGTAATCTCATCTGGAGGCTGCACTGGGGAAGAATCTGCTTCCAAGCCTATTCATGTTACAGGCAAAGTTAATTTCCTTGTGGTTGTAGGACTGAGGGCTCTAGCTTTTTGCTGGCTGTTGGCTGGAGGCATGCTGCTGTTCCTAGAGGCTACCCATAGTTCTTTGCTATATAAGCTTCTCCAACATGTTTGCTTACTTCATCAAGCCCACAACGGGAGTCTTCAGTCTGTTAAGAAGTTTTATATCACATAAGGTAAACACAGGAGTGACCTCCCAGCAAATCACAGATCAGCCCATACTCTAGGGGAAGGACTTAAGACATGAACTTCAGGAGTGGAAATTGTTGGAGGTTACCTTAGGGTCTGTCCACTAGAATGAATTTCATCATTAGAATCTGTTTTCCCTCTATCCCCACAACTCTGACCTAGTGTTAGTTGTGGAATAGAATGGCTCTCTAGACCTTGCTGTCCAATATGGTAGCCACTAGCCCCTTATGTGACTAGTGTGACTGAAGAACTGATTTCTGAAGTTTTAAAAACAACTTCATAAAATTTAGTTTAAAAACCAATACTCGGACTTCCCTGGTGACACAGTGGTTATGAATCCGCCTGCCAATGGAGGGGACACAGGTTCGATCCCTGGTCCGGGAAGATCCCACATGCCGCAGAGCAACTAAGCCCGTGTGCCACAACTACTAAGCCTGCGCTCTAGAGCCCGCATGCCACAACTACTGAAGCCCGCGTGCCTAGAGCCCGTGCTCCCCAACAAGAGAAGCCACTGAAATGAGAAGCCCGCACACCGCAACAAAGAGTAGCCCCTGCTCACTTGAGAAAGCCTGCGCGCAGCAACGAAGACCCAAAGCAGCCAAAAATAAATAAATAAATAAATTTATTTTAAAAAAGATACTCAACTCAGATATTGGGGAAATGTTTACATGTGTTTGAAACAACGTGGGTATATGAATCTAATTTTTCGACTAACTTTTGTGAATTCTAGAAACTGATCAAGTACCTCCACCGAAAATGTAGTGTTCAAATTGAGATGTGCTGTTTATAACATCTACACCAGATTTCAAAGTCTTAGTATAAAAAAAGAATAAAAGATCTCATTAATAGCTTTTCTGATTACATGTTGAAAAGATAACATCCTTTATGTATATTAGTCTAAGTAAAATACGTTATTAACAATAATTTCAACTGTTTGCATTTTTTTTAATGGGTTCCCATAAAATTTAAAGTCACATATTTGGGTCGCATTCTACTGCTGAGAGAAAATATAAAGAGGCTGAGCTGACCATGAGGTTGGAAAGACGCACCACCATAGTTAGCTAATAATAATAAATCAAGGCAACGTCTGATGAATGCCAAACAATAAGTATGGCAGGGGTTCAGAGGAGGGAACTGTGGGGTCATCCAAGGGCGGGGCAAGTCTTCAGCAGCAGGCGAGATCGACGAGTCTGTAAATTGCAAGAGCTGCGCGGCAGGACGCACCGGGCACGCACGGCCCGCGCCCCGCCCCGAAACGCGCTGCGCCTTTTGACCCGGCCGCCGCGCCGTAGGCCGCGCTGCAAGCCTGGGAGCCGCGATGGCGAACGTGTCCGAGAGGACGTTGCAGCTGTCCGTGCTGGTGGCCTTCGCCTCCGGAGTGCTCGTGGGCTGGCAGGCACACCGGCTGCGGCGGCGCTACCTGGACTGGAGAAAGAAGAGGCTGCAAGATAAGCTGGCGGCGACGCAGAAGAAGCTGGACCTGGCCTGAGATCCCCGCGCTGTCGGTCCCCGCCGGCCACCGCGCGGCCACCTTGAGGCCACCTCGCCTCTCCGGCGCGGGGCTCCAGCCGAAGCCAGGCTCGCCTCACTCTCTCCGCCCGCAGTGCCGGGCTCTTGCCGGAGTCGGTGAGCAGTACTTACAGCGCCGCTCTAAGGGGAGACTTCGGGGACGGACGGATATCTTGGGACAGGAGGGTCTTTGGAGAGCCCACAGGAGGTGACTTGTCCCCCCAGGCACCAGAAAGAGGAGGAAGTTCTGTTTTCCCTAATAACTCACATTTTGGTGTCGTAGTTTAGTTCATTGCGTGTGTTTAACGGGACTGTCTTAACCACGTGCAAAGTCGTTGCACCTTGGCAACATTCAACTTCGAAATGGAAAATACTGGAAAAAATAGAAAATGAAAAAAAGGAGCGTGGAGGTGTTCCTACCACACCCTTCCCCCCTCCGCACATCAGCTTATTTTTAAAAATATCCTTGGTAGCACCATAGTACATCTTTGCATTCATGTTTTGTCATCTCCAGTCTAAATTCTTAGGTCCTTGGCAGGCTGGCAATGGCTTGAAAGTCAGGAGCCTTGAGTCTAGTCCTGGCTTTTTCATCAGAGCTCTGCAAATTTACAGGGTCTCAGTTTTCTTATCTGTAACACCAGATCTTGTTGTTCATGGTTTAACTAAACAATAGAATAATTTGAAGTTAACCATTATGCATTTCTAATTTTTATTTCTCTTTTCTGTTTCCAACAGCTTGTTGAAGATGGATATAGAGAACTGGACAGAAATAGTTTCTCCTTGCACTTTATGAATCAATTTTATTTTTAAAATAAAAAGAATTAAACATATTTGAACCTTTTATTAAAAGGAAAAGGAGTATCTTGCCTCCCATGCAGCTTACTGCATTAAGAGATTTGGATCCTCAAAACTTATAATTACTGTTTTTGGTCAGATATCTTGTTTTCTAAAGAACCTATGCTAGTTCCTTGGTACAATTGCAAAGCAGCGTTGGTCTAGGAACCATTATGATTCCCTTTGGTTAGCAGTGTTGCTGGACCTATTCTGGAAAGCAAACGGCTATGTAAAAATAACTGAGGTAAGGGTAATGTATGTAAGACCTTTACACATCTGAGGCTGACAACATACTCCAAGCACAAAGTATAAGTTTTTATTGACAAAAACTTCATTTGTGTCATTATGGAGTATACATGTGAAGGAGAAACCTCATTGAATAGAGCTTAGTGATAAATCCCAACTACAGTTGACCCTTGAACAACATGGGTTTGAATTGCACAGGTTCACTTACATGTAGATTTTTTTCAATAAATCTATAGGTAAGTGGACCACTGTCCACTTACTATCCATGGCTGGTTGAGTCTGCGCATGCGGAAACATGGATAGGAAGGGCCAACTATGGCACTTGAGCATCCTTGGATTTTGGTATCCGTGGCAGCCTCTGGGGTTCCAGGATGATATCCTCCGATGATACCAAGGGATAACTGTGTCTGAAAATTGAGAGTGAGTGACCAAGTCCCAGGTTATTTTTGATTTTCAAGAGGTTTTTTCTAGAACACTGCCCTTGCTCATTCCTATAAAGATTAATTTTGTTTCTCAGTAAACTTAGGATCAGCTCTGTATTAACACAAGAATATTTAGGAAAGTTGTTTCCACAGAAAGCTTTTTTTTTTTTTTTCCATTTTAGTAGGGCCATTATGCTTTATTACTTCCAACTTTATTTTCATTCTGTGAATGCAGTACTTAAGGACTGAAATGTTGGTTCTTAGAGCTGCATTCCATCTGGGATGCAGGTGGCTGAAGTATCTGAGTCACCATTCATCACTGAGGGTCAAAGAGTTGAGGCTCTTTGAGACAAGGTAGTTTTCTTATGGCACATCCATGGTGCCTGCAGACTGTTGGTATGTGCCTGGTTAAGCGTCTAGGTGATGACCAGTTCTGCCTGTATGCGCCTGTTCTTGTGCCACGTTCCTGGTGGACCTGGTCTTTCCAGTGTGACTCCTTTCCCATTACTTACGTGCAGCACCCGGACACACTCGTCTCCCTCTCCTGTCTCACCCCAGTGTTCTGTCATCCTGCCCCTCTGGGCCTGTGCTGTTCACCCCCGAGGCCTGTCTAGTCCTGATGCGGTTTTCAGCCACCCTACACCACTCAGTCTGCCCCTCATTTTCTGCCTACTGCCTCTTTACACTGTGCCCATGTGTCCCCAGCCCTGTGGTGGACAGTTCCCCCAGATGACATTGCCTCTCACTGTTTCTCCTCTAGCTGTCTACCCCTTGCCCTACTTAAATGTGTTTGGTTTTTTCACTGAAACTATTGCCTTACATGGAGATGTTGCATTTTCCATGTTAACCACTAGTTCTACACTATGAGTCTCTACGAAGCTGTTAAATTCTTTTTCAGTATCTCCTGTGAGACAGCAGTACAAAGTTGATATACATTGTAACACACTGATGGAAGAAAATCATAACGAGTTTTATGAAATAACTTGTTCTCGGGAGAAACAATGGCCATGGTTTGCTTTGGTTTCGGCTACCTCACTTCAAAACGGTCTTGTAGGTTACTCTGATTTTCGTAATGGCATCAAGGGATGACGACAGAAGCAGTGACTAGTGCTAAAGTGACTATACTGAGCATTACAAGTCAAAAGAAATGTAAGTTAACGAAAAAGAAGGCAGCTAGCTGAGTAATCTCGTTCCTTACAGCATCGTGAATACCTAAGTGGTATTTCTCAAACTTGAATGTGCACATGAAACACTGGGGTATTGTTAAAGTTTAGATTCTGATCCTGTAGGTCTATGGTGAGGCCTGAGAATGTGCATTTCTAACAGTCACCCAGGTGATATTGATGATACTGATGTGGGAATCATAAGGAATAAATGCTGCTCACACTGAATAGTGTACAGAAATGTATAAAATCAAAGCATCTTTCCACCCGAGATGAACAAGAGTAGTAAACCTTTTTTGCACCCTTCCTCATACATACATACACGTGTAGGGGGTTTATTTTGTTTATTTTTACCAACATAGAATTGTACCATCTTCATGACCCTGTAACTTTTCCATTTAAAATATGGAAATCCCTATAAAGCAGGTAGATTTAAAAAAAAAATTTTTTATAGACATATGTAAAATAAATAAGAATTCCATAAATGACGGGTTGTCTTTAGTGCAGTTTTTTTCTTTTTGCTTACCTCTAACAAGATCACTTAGAAGTACCGATTTATTAATCCATCTAAAAATACTTTATAGCACTTACTACTTACTCATTTGTTGTTAGATTTTCAATGGAAAAACTATGGCTGTTTAAGTGAACTTTTAAGTATCATGAGCCATGATGGAGAAATTAATTCAAAGTAAAGACATGAGATACAAAAAAGAGTAGAATGGATGAGTATATTAGAGTATGTCATACAATGAAACGTCAGAGAGCAATGAGAATGAACAAACTACAACCCACACGATGATATAGATTCATTGCACAAACAGGTTGAATGAAAGAAGCCTGACAAGATGCCAGTACACGGCGTGATTCCATTATTCAGTTCAAAAAGAGGCAAGACAGATTTTTACAGTTAGAGATTGGGATAGTGTTTACTTTTGGTGTAGGGGGTGGAGGTGGGCAGGGACTAGAGGAGGGGAAGACTACTAGGGTGCTGGTCACATTCTGTATCCAAATCTGGGTTATGTTACATGGGGGTGTGTTCAGCGTGAAAATTCAGTGCGATGGGCGCTTGTCACTTCTCTCTATTGAAGAAAAAAGTATCGCAAATAGCATGGCAGTTGGGCCTGTGGAATTACCTTGTGTGTTGTACTGAAGAACACATCAGTGTGGTTCATCTCTTGAAAAGTGAGCTCAGGTCGTCATTCTTATTCGGTGTAGTGGAAAGAGTTTGGGAATTGGATTTATAGGACTGAGTCCCACTTGGGGAAATGTTATTACAACCTCCCTGAGAGATGTAGAGTGGAGCTCATAATTAGGTGCTCACGAAATTGCTGTGGAACAGAGTCACCAACCTCCCAGAACTCAGGATGGACAATGTGCAAAAGTACAATGAAGTGATACTTCAGCAGTATCCCAAGCGGCAAAGAATTAAGAACTGCCTTTTTGAAGTGAGAGTATAAGCCAGAACCACGTATCCCATTAAGGCCATATAGGAAAGCTATCCTTGCAGTTAATTTAAGACATTGAGATGCTTAAATTGTATCTTAAGATTAGTTTAGAAAAACTGGTGTCAGAAAACAAGTGCCAAAACACCAAGTGCCCCAGGAGGAACGTCGTGGTAGTACTGAGTATTATGGGACTTGTAGTTTCGGACGCCGCGGGGCATTCTCCCTCATCTCCACCCCAATCCTTTGGGACTGGCGAGAAAAGGGTGAGTAGCTGGGCAGTGAGCTCAGGACCTGCGGGCTGGCGGAGCGGCATCCTCGAGGGAGAATCATCCCCACACTCTTCCCGCACCAGCCAGTCGGGCTGGGAGGCGGGCGCGCGGTGATGGCGTCACCTTCCGGTGCCGCCGTCTTGGTTTCCCTGGCGACCGGCGTGAGCTCCGCGCCGAGGCGAAGGAGATGCTGGCGAGGCGAGAGCGCGATCCCCTCCAGTCCCTGCAGCGTCGCAATCAGGAGCTGAAGCAGCAGGTATCATCTGGCTGTCCAGTGGGGAACCTGGGATCTGGCGGCGGGCGAGCTCTGGGGCGCACCCTAACCCTGGGAGCCTACCCAACCCACTTCCCTTTCCAAGTTGTAACCTGCCCCACCCCCAGCATCAAACTGATCCCAGCACCAAACTGATTCTAATCCTTCACACTCCCAGCCCAACCCCGGGGAGGCTAGAAAATCGGGACCATCGACTAAATGCTGCCCTCCCCCGCACCTCACCCTAACGTCTGCATCTCCAACCTAACAACTCCCTTAACCCATCTCACCTCCAAATCTAAACTTTTAACAATAATTATTCCAACCACCTCTGCGCCCAACATCACTCTCCTCCACTCTCCATGCCCCCTTTCCTTTATCCCTCATCCAGTGGAGCTATTGAGTGTTTTTGCTTCACATGAATCCAAGCGAAATAGGTGTCAAGGAATAGTCCTAATATATAAGAAAAATAAGACCTGACAAATGAGCAAAGGACTTGAACTAAAGGAGAAATACTAGTAACACACAAATATGAGAAAAGTTAACTTAAAAGATAATCAAGTAATTGCAAAGGAAGTAAGAGATCACAAACACTTAAAATATCACAATACCCGGTATTGGGGAGGCTGTGATGAAACAGGCACTTACACTGCTGCAGGGTATAAGGCACAGCATTTCTGGAAAGCGGTTTGACAAGATGTAGCAAGTATTCATGCTCCTAAGCTGGGAATTACATTTCCAGGAATTTACCGTACACAATAATAAAAAATTGAGACACAGGTTGAGGTATGGAGGTATTCATCATAGTATTACTTATAATACAAAAGGCTGGATGCAACTTAAATGATCAGTAGTAGGGGAATGGATAAATAACTTATGTTGGGATATAATACTGAGATTAAAATTTTAAGGACATTTTAACATGTTAGGGAAAATATCTGTGATAAAATGTCAAGTTATAAAAAGAATATAAAATTGAATATACAGTATTTCAATTTAAAAATTTTATATGTAATATACATAGAAAAAAAGATGGAAGGAAACATGCCAGCATGGTAACTCTATGTGGCAGAATGCTAATGACTATTATGTTTCGCTTCATACTGTTTGATATTTTCATAATTTTGGGTTGGGGCGGGGAGACTTCCCTGGCGGTCCATTGGTTAAGACTTCGCCTTCCGGTGCAGGGGGTGTGGGTTCAACCCCTGGTCGGGGAGCTAAGATCCCACATGCTTGGGGGCCAAAAAAACAGAACATAAAACAGAAGCAATATTGTAACAAATTCAATAGAGACTTTAAAAATGGACCACAGTTTAAAAAAAATCTTTAAAAAAAAAATTAAGAAAGGGAATTCCTTGGTGGTCCAGTGGTTGGGACGCCACACTTTCACTGCTGAGGGTCCTGGTTCAATCCCTGGTCGGGGAACTAGGATCCCACAGGCCGCGTGGCATGGCCAAGAAAAAAAATTATTTTAAGAAAAAAGTAAGTAGTAATTAATGGGTTGTTAATTTATTTTCTGAAATTCCTATTTCATTTTGCTAATTTTACTTTTTATTTTTCATTTGATCTATTACCAAATATTGTTTCCACTAAATAGAATTATTTTATAAACTTTAGCAGGTAAGAGATGTACTGAATGCTCATATTTTATCCACTTTTGGACTTTCACTTAAAAAGTACAAAAGACGGGATGGATAAATGTTTCTTAATGGACTCTATTGGAATTATAGTGGTACAACAAAACAGAATACTCTTCTGGTAGAAATAAAAATAAAACTTGATGAGACATTGACTTAAGCTAAGCTTTGGCCAGATGCTTAATATGGTTTTGTATTTAACTTTAAATTTAGTGGGACATTGAGAGAACCAGGAAATGTTGTAGAAGTAAACTAAAAAAATTATTATTATTACAAAGATATAACAAAGCAGACTATTGCCAGGATTATTCAAGTTGGAGACAAATTGGCTCCGGAGCCTTTTGATACCCTGCATGTCTGTGAAGGACTCTGTAGGTAGTGTGAGCTCATTCTTCCCTGGCCTCACAGAAGACACCTGAAGCAAAAAATGGAACAGATTTCCAACTTGGTATCCATGGGACAAGTGATCAAGAGCCCATCTGGGTCATGCCTGTGATGACCAACTCTGTCACCATGTGTGTGAATTTTGTGAATAACAGACAGATGCAAAATGGCAAGAGTAGAGAATTTTTATTTCTCTTTTTTCATCCACTTTATCTTCTCCACATCTATAGAATGCAAAAGATGTATGTGCCTCTTTTGTGGGTATGTTGGCAAAGTTACATGTAGTGTTTGGAAATGACTAAGTCACAATGTAAGATATAAGAATGAGGATTAAAAAATTTGTGGTTTATTCATATAATGAATACTACTCAGCAATAAGAAGGAATAAACTAGTGATACACACAACAATATGGAAGTATCTCAAAAACATTCTTGTGAAATGATTACACAAACGAGTACATACTTTCTGGAGTAATGGTAATTTTCTGTACGTTGATAGGGGTTTGGATTACATGGATGTATGCATTTGCCAAAACTCAGTAAATGTATACTTAAGATTTGTGCATTTCATTTGTATGTAAATTTTACACCAAATATTGAACTCTAGTTAATGATACCCATGGTGTATTAAGGGGAAATATATTGATGATTGTAGTTTACTTTGAAATACATAAAAAATAAGATGAATTGATGAATAGATGGGTCATAAAAGTATAGTAAAATGTTAATGGTAGAATCTAGGTGGTGGGTATTTGGATGTTCACCATAAAGTTCTTTCAACTTTATTGTATATTTAAAAGTATTCATTATAAAATATTGGGAAAAAAGAATTAAAATTTTATTTCCTAAGGTTATATGGTACTTAACAATATGATATTTTAAACAGTCTCCATTTATTGTAGGTTGATGATTTGCTTTCTGAGAGTCGATTGAAAGGAGCTCTAGAAGCCAGTAAAAGGCGAGATATTTACCAAAGGTAAAGCATATGAAATTATGTTAGCTTTGTAGGGACTGTACTTACATTTCAGTGAGCAGTATTTACAGCATAGAAATTGAGGCATTATTTCTTTTTTTAATTAATAACATTTCTAAAAAGACAAAATAATAATGGGAAATAATATTGAGGTAACAATGAATGAAATTTTCCAAAATGTATTTTACAATATTTCTTACAATTATCTATGTCTGCCTAGTCTAAATGTTGGAATGATAAGATTAAATAGAGAATTACAAATGTTAAAAAGGGGCAGCTTACATTTATTTTGTACTCTGTATGTACCAAGCAGTGTGGTCCACGCTCTAAAAACTTTTTCTTAATTAATTTTTACAATAACATTGTGAGATACTCATTAATATAGATGAGAAAATTAAGGTTCACAGTGGTTAGTTAATATGTCTAACATTACTTAGCTATAAGACATTAAAGTGGGAAGGCAATAAAAATGTTTTGAGATAAATGCAGAATTTATAGATATATTTAATTAATTAATTAAATTCAAGTATAGTTGACTTACAATGTTGTGTTAGTTTCTGGTGTACAGCAAAGTGGTTCAGTTATACATATATATGTATATGTGTGTATATATATATATGTTCTTTTTCACATTCTTTCCATCATGGTTTATCACAGGATATTGAATATAGTTCCCTGTGCTATGCAGTAGGACCTTGTTGTTTATCCATTCTATATATAATAGTTTACATCTGCTAAACCTAAACTCCCAATCCTTCCCTTCCCCACACCCCACCCCTCCCTTGGCAACCACAAGTCTGTTCTCTATGTCTGTGAGTCAGTTTCTGTTTCATTGATAAGTTCATTTGTGTCATATTTTAGATTCCACATATAAGTGTTATCATATGGTATTTGTCTTTCTCTTTCTGACTTACTTAATATGATAATCTCTAGGTTCATCCTTGTTGCTGCAAATGGCAGTATTTCATTCTTTTTTGTGGCTGAGTAGTGTTCCACTGTGTGTGTGTGTGTTCATGTGTGTGTATATACATATATATATATAAAACGTCTTCTGTATCCATTCATCTGTTGATGGACATTTAGGTTGCTTCCATGTCTTGGCTATTGTAAATAGTGCTGCTGTGAACAGAGGGATGCACATCGTATCTTTTCGAATTAGCGTTTTGTCTGGATATCTGCCCAGGAGTGGGATTACTGGATCATAGGGCAGCTTTATTTTTATTTTTTTGAGGAACGTCCATACTGTTTTCCATAGTGGCTGCACCAATTTACATTCCCACCAACAGTGTAAGAGGGTTCCCTTTTCTCCATACCCTCTCCAGCATTTGTTTTTTTTGTAGACTTTTTAATAATGGCCATTCTGACCAGTGTAAGGTGGTGTAAGTAAGTGTAAGGTAAGTGTAGTTTTGATTTGCATTTCTCTAATAATTAGTGATTTTGAACATCTGTTCATGTGCCTATTGGCCATCTGTATATCTGTATATCTTCTTTGGAAAAATGTCTATTTAGGTCTTCTGCCCATTTTTTGATTGGGTTGTTTGTTTTTTTGTTACTGAGTTGTATGAGCTGTATGTGTATTTTGGAAATTAAGCCCTTGTTGGTTGCATCATTTGCAAATATTTTCTCCCAGTCCATAGGTTGTCTTTTTGTTTTGTTTATGGTTTCCTTTTCTGTGGAAAAGCTTGTAAGTTTGATTAGGTCCCATTTGTTTATTTTTGCTTTTATTTCTATTGCCTTGGGAGACTGACTTAAGAAAACATTGCTACAATTTATGTCAGAGAATGTTTTGCCTATGTTCTCTTCCAGGAGTTTTGTGGTTCTATGTCTTATATTTAAGTCTTTAAGCCATTTTGAGTTTATTTTTGTGTACATTGTGAGTGTATGTTCTAACTTCATTGATTTACATGCAGCTGTCCAGCTTTCCCAATACCACTTGCTGAAGAGACTGTCTTTTCTCCATTGTATATTCTTGCCTCCTTCGTTGAAGATTAATTGACCGTAGGTGTGTGGGTTTATTTCTGGGCTCTCTATTCTGTTCCATTGACCCATATGTCTGTTTTTGTGCCAGTACCATGCTGTTTTGATTACTGTAGCTTTGTAGTCTGAAGTCTGGGAGGGTTAAGCTTCCTGCTTTGTTCTTTTTCCTCAGGATTGCTTTGGCAATTCTGGGTCTTTTATGGTTCCATATACATTTTAGGATTACTTGTTCTAGTTCTGTGAACAACGTCATGGGTAATTTCATAGGAATTTCATTAAATCTGTAGATTGCTTTGGGTAGTATGGTCATTTTAATAGTATTCTTCCAATCCAATTAATCCAATATTAATTCTTCCAGTCCAATTAATAATATTAATTCTTTCTATTGCTTTGAATCATCTTCAGTTTCCTTTATCAGTGTTTTATAGTTCTCAGCATAAGTCTTTCACCTCCTTACTCAGGTTTATTCCTAAGTATTTTATTATTTTTTTGATGTGATTTTAAAAAAAAATAAATTTATTTATTTATTTTTGGCTGCATTGGGTCTTCGTTGTTGGGTCTTCGTTGGTGCGCGTGGGCTTTCTCTAGTTGTGGTGAGCGGGGGCTACTCTTTGTTGCGATGCGCAGGCTTCTCATCACAGTAGCTTCTCGTTGCAGAGCTTGGGCTCTAGGTGCATGGGCTTCAGTAGTTGTGGCACGTGGGCTCAGTAGTTGTGGCTCACGGGCTCTAGAGTGCAGGCTCAGTAGTTGTGGCGCACGGGCTTAGTTGCTCCACGGCATGTGGGATCTTCCTAGACCAGGGATCGAACCCATGTCCCCTGCATTGGCAGGCAGATTCTTAACCACTGTACCGCCAGGGAAGTTCCTTGGTAAGAGTTTTTATCATGAATGAATGTTGAATTTTATCAAATGCTTTTTCTGCATCGATTGAGATGATCATGTGGTTTTTGTCTTTTCTTTTGTTGTTGTGGTGTATCACATTGATTTGCATATGTTGAACCATCTGTGTGACCCTGACAACTTGATCGTGGTGTATGATCTTCTTTATGTGTTGTTGGATTCAGTTTGCTAATATTTTGTTAAGAACTTTTGTATCTATATTCATCAAAGATATTGGCCAGTAATTTTCTTTTTTGGTGTTGTCTTTGTCTCATTTTGGTATCAGGGTGATGGTGGTTTCATAGAATGACTTTGGGAGTGTTCCCTCCTTTTCAATCTTTTGGAAGAGTTTGAGAAGGATCAGTATAGTTCTTTTTTTTTTTTTTTTTAATGATGGAGCTAGGTATTTTTTTAAATTAATTTATTTTATTTTATTTATTTTTGGCTGTGTTGGGTCTTCGTTTCTGTGCGAGGGCTTTCTCCAGTTGCGGCGAGCGGGGGCCACTCTTCATCGCGGTGCGCGGGCCTCTCACTATCGCGGCCTCTCTTGTTGCGGAGCACAGGCTTCAGACGCGCAGGCTCAGTAGTTGTGGCTCACGGGCCTTGTTGCTCCGCGGCATGTGGGATTTTCCCAGACCAGGGCTCGAACCCGTGTCCCCTGCATTGGCAGGCAGATTCTCAACCACTGAGCCACCAGGGAAGCCCCAGTATAGTTCTTTTTTTGTATGCTTGGTAGAACTCCCCAGTGAAGCCATTTGGTCCTGGACTTTTGTTTGCAGGGAGTTTTTAAAATTATAGATTCTATTTCACTTCTAGTGATTGGTCTGTTCAAATTATCTAGCTCTTTTTGATTCAGTTTTGGTGGGCTGTATGTTTCTAGAAACTTACTTGTCCAAGAAATGCAGAATTTAGTTAAGCAAGAGAAGGAACTTCACTACAATCTCAGTGGAGTTGCAGCCTTTGGTCCATTTGAGTCAAATGCAAGAATTATGTCATGGTATAACTTGGATCTAAGAGCAACCAACCTAAGCCTGAAGGTTATGGACTTGCTGTTGTGACAGCAACTATAAAAACAGCTCAAGAGTGAACATCAGTGGCTTAGGCCAAATTATGGTAAGTCCTTGGCCTATGTAGCCCCAGATCCTGTGACCTGTCAGAAGTCTCTGTCTATTAGCAATTCTGCCTTGTTTGGGGTGGTGACCTTAGCTCACTTGAGATGGGAAAACTGTTCTCATGATGGATGATTGTTTTTTGTTTTGTTTTGAATTTTCTTTTTAATCCTTGGGAGAGTTTAAAATTAACTAGAGTTTAAAATTACATAGACATGATGAACTAAATCAAATTAGACTATTATTACTTTTGTATTAAGTTTAGGACATCATTAAAATAATCTGTATATTTTGGGTATTTAAAGAATTTATAACATTCAATTGCATGTGAGATTTGTGCTACTAGTTTAAATGATTCATTAGAACATTTGAAAAAATTTTACTTAAGTCAGGCATTCAGAGTGCTTAAAAGCAAAATAAAATTTTAAGATGTGGGAATTTAATTAACTACCTTCATTAGTAGGATTGATTATTTGAGGAATTTAGCTCAAGTTGAATTAATCAAACAATAATGAAAGAAAAAGGGAAGGTTATTGTACTTGCTTTACTAGATTTTAAAATAGAATAAGAGTTATATGCTGAATTGAAGTCCCAGGGAAAACTAGATTTTTAAATTTTATTTTAATAAGCTAATAATTATTTTTAAACCCAAGTAATAGTCTTCTCTGTGTATAAAAAGATCCCCTCAGGGCTTCCCTGGTGGTGCAGTGGTTGAGAATCTGCCTGCTAATGCAGGGGACACGGGTTCGAGCTCTGGTCTGGGAAGATCCCACATGCCGCGGAGCAGCTGGGCCCGTGAGCCACAATTACTGAGCCTGCACGTCTTGAGCCTGTGCTCCGTAGCGGGAGAGGCCACGAAAGTGAGAGGCCCGTGCACCGCGATGAAGAGTGGCCCCCGCTTGCCACAACTAGAGAAAGCCCTCGCACAGAAACGAAGACCCAACACAGCCATAAATAAAATAAATAAATAAGTTAATTAATAAAAAAAAAAAAAAGATCCCCTCACAATCATTTTAAAATACACATTGATACTTGCATGTCTGAAAACAACATTCAGCCCTTATGTTTGATTAATAATTGGGTAGATATGGAGTAAAAAATTTTTCTACTTAAACCTTTGAAGACATTGTCTGGTTCCTTTACACCCAGTGATGCTGACAAGTTTCATGGTCATTCCTTTGTAATTGATCTCTGTTTGAGGCTTTTCTCCTCAGCCTTGGTGTTTTGAAATTTCATCACCGTGTATTTAGGTGTTGTTTTAATTCTTCTCAACACTCAAGGGGTCTTTTCAGTTTGAAAACTCTTGTCTCTCGGTCTCTCCCCACTAGTTTTTGTTTCTTTGTTTTTTTGTTTATGCCTGAGAGGTTCTCTTGACACTTTTTTTTTGGCTTGCGGGATCTTAATTCCCTGACCAGGGATCGAACCTGTGCCCCCTGCAGTAGAAGCGTGGCGTTCTAACCACTGGACCACCAGGGAAGTCCCTAAATTCAGTCTTATCTTAGCCAATCCTGACCTTGCACAAGCCTTTCTCAGTGTTCCTTTTCCTCAAACCTTCTGAAACCGTGCAACTCAGATTGGGATTTGAACCCATGGGCCGGGTCTCAGACCCAGCCAAAACCCAGATTGGGACTTGAACCCACGGTCTTTTAACTGAGATCACACACCTGGTCTCAGGACTTAATGAAGCTCAGGTTCTTGATGTCTCATCGCAGAAAGAATTCGGTGAGAGACAAAGTGATGGGTAAGGAGTGGATTTAGTTAGAGAGAAACACGCTCCACAGAGTGTGGGCCATCTCAGAAGGCGAGAGCAGCCAACTTTTTCTTTTAACTTTTCCGTGGATGTTTTATTTCAGCAGCTGTATTGTTAATTTACAAGTGTTCTTCCTTGTTCTTTAATTTTTCTTTTTTCTAGCATTGTGTTCCTGTTTTTAGGTTATCTCATTAATACTTCCATGATTGGGAGTTGTTGTTGTTTTTTTTTAAGTTCTTTTCTGTTCTCTGAGTTGTCTTTGGTTCCTCGGGGCTCAGATTTTTTTAATTTGTTTACTTTTGGTTAGTCTTAAATTTTATCTTCCATGTTGCTAGTTTTCTTCATTATGCCCAATGGTCCTTGGATTATCTTTCAAGAATGAGGGACTAAGTTGATTATTTTTTTTAAGAATGAGGGACTAAGTTGATTATTCTAGAGAGTTGCCATGGGTTCTTCTACTGTTGTGTGTATAGGTCTCAAGGACCAGCCCTTCCTGTCATTTTGCTCTGTCATCTTCAGCTTGTCGGTGACAGCCCTGCATACCATTACAAAGTCCCCAGTCATCATTACCTAAAAGCAGAAAGGATGATGGTTCTTTACCTGCTCCATCAGGGAGAATAAAATGGGAGGAGCTGCCCAACACATTTCTTTTGTGTATCATTGGCCAGCGCTGGGCCATACACGCACCCTACCTGCAGTGGAGGCTGAACACTTGCGTGTCAGCGGGAGGTCAAGCACGCCAGCGTGGAGGAGGGTGGCAGAAGGGCTGTGGGGCAGGCACCTAGCAGGGTCAGCTGCAGGTTGATGTTTCTACTTCTCTTTTCTGCCTCTTTCACATAGGATTTTTGTCCCCCTTTTTCCCTGCTTATTTCATTTTATGAGTCTCTGGAAGAAAAAAAAAATAACTCAGCATAAAAAATAATGACTTTTTCAGGTTATTGGTGGAGAAAACATTTGATTTTTGAGAACTCATAACTAGCTGTAGCCCGCTTTCAGGCATTTTTTTCTCTCTCTTTTTTTTAAACTGAAGTATAGTTGAGTTACAGTGTTGTGTTAATTTCTGCTGTACAGCGAAGTGAGTCAGTTATACCTATATATACATTCTTCTTTTATATCCTTTTCCTTTACGGTTTATCTCCGGATACTGAATATAGTTCCCTGTGCTATGCTGTAGGACCTTGTTGTTTATCCATTCTATGTATAATAGTTTGCCTGCACTAACCCCAAACTCGGTCGTTTTTATGCTTCTAATTTGGGTGTCTTAAGACTTAAGCCAAATTATATGAGCCGTCCATGAACTATCTAAAACACGGTACCCATGTGGATGGGCCATGTTCACAAGGGGAGTGTGCTGTTGGGGGAGGGGCCAGCTGTAGAATCCTAAACTCTGCCTTCACATGGTTACTCTCCCTCTGACTAGCTCTGGTCACTTTTCAGAACCTCACTTTCTTCAACTGGAGTGAGGGTTGTTATGAGACTCCAATGAGGTGATGCTTGTAAACTGCTTAGCAGTATTTGTGGCGCAAAAAATAAATTTTAGCTGTTATTATCATTATTAGTTTTGTCATCTTGGTTGCATCCTAGGTTTGTGGAATTTTAGAGCTGGAGAAGCATTTTTAAAGTCCAGTGCTTTCCTTATTTTAGAGATAGGAAACTGAAGCCCAGAGTCGCTGAAGTTTTCTGAGTTCCGGTTATCGTACCTCGTACCTGAGATCTTGACTGTGAGGATCACCCAAGCTAATGGATGGAAAGGCATTTAACATGTGAATTTTTAAACATCATTCATGCAATAGAACTTGCCTTACCTGCTTAAAGACTTATGTATGATTTTATAAAATAGCTTTTCGTTCTGACAATTAAAAAAATCAATATTTTGTTTCTTTCTTTTTTAAAATTTAGATGTATCCAATTAAAACAGGCAATAGATGAAAATAAAAATACTCTTCAAAAATTAAGCAAAGTAAGTATTATGGTTAATCATGTTAAAAAAATTCCATTTTTACCCAAATATTTTGTTAAGTGGAAGCTCGTTAGAGGGGGTAAGTTCCTGGGTTCACATAAGTTATGAAGTGTAACTGTGGTCAGTGCTGACCTGCCCGATGGGCTTACTGAATGTGCTTGGGAGCAGAAAAGCCAGGGCTCCAAATCCTGGTAGAAGTTCAGCTTTAATGAACTCACCCAGCATTGAGGACTCGGAAAAACCCGGAAGGAGCTATTTTTATTTTTGCATTGCGTAAGTTTTATGTTTTACAGTTTAGAATTGTTTTCATTTTAATTACCTTGTGGGGAGAGTACATAATCTGGCCCTGAGGGTAAGTGGTAGAGAAACTTCTTATATCACATGGCAGCCCTGATATTGGTGACTCTGCAGAAACAGGGCAAACTAGAATTTACTCTGGGCAGTTCCCATCAGGATTTCCTCTTTTAATATGAGCCTGAGCTTCAGCTAGGTGTCTGGGCTAGAGACTCACAGAGCATTTAGGGTGGAAGGCATTTGAAAGTCATCTGCCTGCCTGTATGTGAATCTTCTCTACTGCGTCTGAGACAAGTGGTCACTGAGTGTCTCTTCTGCATTTCTCCAGTGACACAAAACTGTAATTCCGGAGGCAGACTGACCCTAAATTTGAAAACCTAACCATTCCTGTTTCACAAATGAGGAAACTGAGGCTTCCAAAGGTGAAGCAGCTTTCCCAGTGTCTCACTGCCAGTAAGTGGCAGAACTTGGACTTGGCACTTGTGTTTTTGACTCCAAGGCCAGTCCTCTGTCTGGAACCTGTCCCTTACTGACTATAGAGGGACTGCAATACCAAGCAAGAAAACAAAACAAAAAAACAGGAGGTATACTTTTATTTTGTCATTTGGTTTGCATTCCAACATAATAATCTACATTTCTTTTAAACTTACTTCTCTAAGGTAGGCATAGTCTCATATCAATATTTGCTTTGTCTTATAGCACTTACTGGAGTTTTTTACTTTTAAAATAAATGTAATCGGAAACTGAAATTTTTATTTTTATTTTTTTAGTGAAATAGACTTGTATTCTCTCATAGGCTGATGAACCTGCCCCTGTTGGGAGTTACGATCAGAAGAAAGAGGAGGAACACAATCTTTTGGATAAGCTCACCCACCAACTGCAGGAACTTGCTGTGTCCATAAGTAGAGAAAATGTCACTGAGTATGCTCCCTTCCTTCCTTTCTTTCTTTCAGATATTATGTCACCAACAGTTTTAATGTTTGACTCAGAATAAAGTCATATATAGATAAAAACAAATGGCAGTAACAGTACAATCAGTCAACATTTATTTACTGTGTATAGTAGAAAGTGTGAGATCCCATGAGAGACGTAAAGAAGTAGAAGCCATCATCTCTGCTCTCAGGTAATTTATAAGCTAGTTGGGGAAACAAAACAGAGATTGGAAAAGCTAAATAAACAGATGTTAGAAAATAAGGATCGGGCTTCCCTGGTGGTGCAGTGGTTAAGAATCCGCCTGCCAGTGCAGGGGACACGGGTTCGAGCCCTGATCCGGGAAGATCCCACATGCCGCGGAGCAACTGAGCCCGTGCGCCACAACTACTGAGCCTGTGCTGTAGAGCCCGCGAGCCACAACTACTGAGCCCGCGTGCCACAACTACTGAAGCCCGCATGCCTAGAGCCCATGCTCCGCAACAAGAGAAACCACCACAATGAGAAGCCCACACACTGCAACCAAGAGTAGCCCCCGCTCGCCACAACTAGAAAAAGCCCACGCACAGCCACGAAGACACAGTGCAGCCAAAAATAAACAAACTAAATAAATAAATTTAAAAAGAAAATAAGGATCACGGGCTTCCCTGGTGACACAGTGGTTAAGAATATGCCTGCCAACGCAGGGGACAAGGGTTTGAGCCCTGGTCTGGGAAGATCGCACATGCTGCGGAGCAACTGAGCCCGTGTGCCACAACTACTGAGCCTGTGCTCTGGAGCCCGCAAGCCACAGCTACTGAGTCCGCACGCCTAGAGCCCGTGCTCCGCAACAAGAGAAGCCACTGCAATGAGAAGCCCGTGCACCGAAACGAAGAGTAGCCCCCGCTTGCCACAACTAGAGAAAGCCCACGTGCAGCAACAAAGACCCAACGTAGCCAAAAATAAATAAATAAATAAATTTATTAAAAAATTTAAAAAAGAAAATAAGGATCATGCCTTTAATGTCAGTGTTGATGTGTAAAAAGAAAATTATTTGGATTGTCTATTTGCATATTTATTTACTCCTTTTATGAATATTCTTTAAAAATTGGAGGCAGAAACATGCATTCTTTTCCTGCTGGAGTGGATGTTAATAATAGCCTTTGTAAAATGGAAAGAAAACTTGATAGTATAAACAAACCCAGTTCATAGGAAGAAAAAAGGAAAAAAATCAACTATTTAGACTCTTCAAATGCTGTTCCCATACTTTTACACTGTATCCTGGGAAAAAAATGCTAAAGAATATAGATGCAAGGATTCTAGAATTTCCATTGATTTCCAGTACTGAGAATGACAAAAGTGGCTGGTATTGGACTTACCCTTCCTACCATAAACACCATAAAATCTGGACAAAATATACAAAATGGCTGTTCGAACTCATTGAACATCAGCCAAGCAGGGCTGATATCGTTAATACAGGGAGGCACGAGCTGAGTCCTGCGTTTACCCAGACCCTCTTCCTGAGAGTTAGTTTATGGGCGGTGGTGCCGGAATCCCAGACAGGGAGCAGCAGCCTCGCCGGGCTGAGGAGGCAGAGGTCACGTTCTGGACTTTTGCTAAGGCTGCTGGCGCTTGTGCAGAGAGTGGAGAGAGAGAAGAGAGTTGCAGAGAGACAGCTCCAGAAATCCGAATGGACTCCTGGGCTACACAGAGCATGATGCCAGAAGGCCCGGCAGAAAGTGCCTGCTGGGAGACTGAGAACTTCAAAGATTCTGGAGGCCACAGAATCCTGGAAAAATATTCGAGTTTGTACCTAGCTGGAGTAAAGAGACCTTGGTGAATGCTTCAGGCATTTAGTTGGAGATCACATAAGGCCCATGCCCTAGGAGTAAGGAAAACACCCTAATATTAAGAACTGTGATCTTGGAATACAGACAAAACTGAAGTAAATCTTTTCCAACAAAGCCTAAAATCAGACCTTAACGGGAACAAGATCATTTAACTGTATAACAGAACAAAATTCAACACTCTTTAAAGGATGACCACATAATCCAAAGTCTCTAAAGGTATTATCCACAATGTCTAGTAATTTTAAAAAAATGACTAGAAATGCAAAAAAAAAGTAAGGGAAAATAAATAATAATTAAGCAGTGAAAGTCAATAAAAGCAGAGCCAAATCTGAGCCAGATAGTAGAGTAAGCTGACAAGGATTTCTGAATAATATGATTAATATGTTGAAGAAAATAGAAGAAAAGATGGATGAAATGGAAAAAACATGGCATATTTTAAGAGAATTAAAATATAGAAAATAACCAAATGAACATTCTACAACTGCAAATTATAATATCTGATGGAATAATGGCTGAGGACTTTCTAAATCTGGTTCAATATATAGCTTCAAAAAGGTGAAAATGTCTTATAATAAAGAGAAAAAATAATCATTGGAAATCTAGATGACCCAGATGTGAGAATTAGCAAACCAGAGCTATAAAACAACAATTTTCAATATTTTAGAGAGATGGGCAGATTGCTTGACTAGAGAGGAATCTTAAGCAGAGAAATGGAAACTAATACCAACCAAAATGGAAATTCTGAAACTAAAAAACACAATATATGAAAAGAAAAAAAAAATTGGATGGTTTAACACAAGACTGTATACAATAGAGGAAGAGATCAGTGAACCCAAAGACTGAGCAATGAAAAACTTTCAAACTCATGCACAAAAAGAAAAAAAGAATGAAAAGAACAGAACAAAATGTAAGAAAGATTTGGGACATGGTCATAGGTTATAGCATATGTGTAATTGAAGTCCCAGAAGGAGAGGAGAGAGAGTGGAGCACAAGAAATATTTCAATACGTTTTTAAATTGAGATCTAAAAAAGTTATCAATTCACTGGTCCTAGAACCTCAGGCAACCCCAAACAATAAATATAAGGAAACCTACACATAGGTGCATCAGAGTTAAACTGCTGAAAACTAAAAATAAAGGAAATAAAGAAACATATGTACAGGCAAACAACAATTCAAGTTAAAGTTGACATCTTGTTAGAAAAAATACAGGTCAGAAGATAATGCAGTGACATCATAAAAGAGTTGAAAGAAAAAAAAAATCTTATCAACCCAGAATTCTGTGTACAGCAAAAGCGTCTTTCAGAAACTAAAGTAGAATAAAGACATTTTCCGACAAACAAAAGCTGAGAAAATTTGTCAAACAAATGCTGAGAAATTTGCTAAAGGAAGTCCTTTAGGCAAGAAGGAAATGATCCCACAGGAAACCTGGATTTGCAAGAAGGAATGAAGAGCACCAGTATGTGGGTAAATAGAAAAGCCTATTTCTTCTTTTCTAAATGTCTTTAGAGAACACTTGATTGGGTAAAGCAAAATATATATTTAAGAATTTATAATATAACGTCAATTCTCATTATCTGCAGTGGTTATGTTCCATAAAGTTGCTGCAAATACTGAATAGGTGAATAATAAACCATGGCTTCTAGGGAAAATACACAGCTAGGTTCCTGTGAGGCTCTGGTCACAACTGTTTTTGAAACCTGAGTAATACATGTCCTTGTTTCATGTGTGTTTCTGTTTAAAGATACCTTATTTAATGTATGTTACTGATTCATTAACATTGAACTCACAGCCAACAGCCCTATAATTCATGCCTGAAGAAATCTGACACACTTATTTTCTCCATTAGGGCACATCACAGCCTTCTTGTGCTTGGGAACACTACACAGCATTCCAGCAGTATGGGGGCCATTTAAAACAGCATAGGTAGGTTGCAAGTAAAAGATTGGAAAAAGGTATTCCATGTTAACCCTGACCAGAACAAAGGTGATGCAGCTATAGTAGTGTCAGGCGGAGAAGACTTTAAGGTCAAAAGTAATTTAATAGATAAATACATCTTATGATAATAAAAGGATCAATTCAATAGAAAAAAATTATCCCTAATGTGTAGACACCTAATAACATAGCTTTACAACGTATAAAGTAAAAATTGTTAGCACTGAAGGAGAGCTATATAATCCACAAACCTTAACCACCTTTACCCAATTAAAAATATATCTGTAGAATGCTGTGTCCAACTAGATAATACACCTCTCTTCCAAGTGCACGTATAATGTTAACCAAAATGAATCATAATGGACCATAAAGCAATTGTCAACAAATGTCAAAGGATTGAAATCATGCAGTGTATAGTCTGATGACTTGGAATTACATTAAAACTCAGTGACAATCTAAAACTAATACAATGGTATATGTCAATTATATATCAATTTTTTAAAAAACTCAAATGACAGAAGAGTAACTAAAAATCTCCAAATGTCTGCAAATTAAGTCACATACTTCTGTGTAACCTAAGGGTCAAAGAGAATATTACAATGGAAATCTTAAAATATTTTGAATGATAATAAAATACAACTGTGGGCTGCAGCTAAAGCAGTGTTTAGAGGGAAATTTATGACTTTAAATGCATAGTTTAGAAAAGTTGAAAATTAATTACTGAAGTTTCCAACCTAAGAAGCCAGAAGAAGAATAACAAATTAAACCCAAGAAAAATAGAAGTAAGGAAATAATAAAGAGCAGAAGACAGTGAATAATAAACAGACATACAGTAGATAAAATCAATAAACCAAAAGTTGGTTCTTTGGAAAAGTTAATTAAATGGGTAAATTCCAAGCAAGACTGATTAAGAAAAGAGAAAGAGAAGGAAAACAACAACAATAAAACAGGGAAGAAAACTAATCACTACAGAGTCTACAGAAATTAAAAAGATACTATGAAGATACTATGAACATCTTTATGCCAATAAATTTGAAAATTTAGATAAAATAAGTTCCTTGGAAAATAAAATGTACTCAATTTACACAAGATGAATAGAAAATCTTAATAAAAATGTCTACTAAAGAAGTTGAATATATAATTAAAACCTTTCCACAGAATAAACCCTCAGGTTGCTTCACTGATAAATTTCTGCATTTAAGTAAGAAATAATACCAGTATTATAAAATCTTTCTAGCGAATAGAAAAACATTTCCCAAATCATTTTTTGAGTGCTAGATAACTTCAGTATCAAAATCTGATAAGAGTATTATAAGAAAAATACAAGGCCTTCATGAATGAATGTACAAACTCAATATAAAATGTTAGCAAATAGAATCCAGGGCATATAAAAATGACAGTACATCATGACTAAGTGGGTTTTATTCTAGAATGCAAGGTTAATTTAACATTGAAAAATCAGTAATTGAAATTTGCTGTATTAGCATAATAAAGAAGAGCCATTTGGGTCTATTTGGCTAGTTTATGATTAGCAATGTCCATTTGCATCAAAGTATTGTTATCCCATTTTATTTTTTTATTTTTTAAAATTTATTTCATTTATTTATTTGGCTGCGTTGGGTCTTCGTTGCTGCGTGCGGGCTTTCTCTAGTTGTGGTGAGCGGCCTTCTCATTGCGGTGGCTTCTCTTGTTGCAGAGCACAGGCTCTAGGTGCACGGGCTTCAGTAGTTGTGGCTCACAGGCTCTAGAGCACAGGCTCAGTAGTTGTGGCGCACAGGCTTAGTTGCTCCATGGCATGTGGGATCTTCCCGGACCAGGGCTCGAACCCGTGTCCCCTGCGTTGGCAGGAAGATTCTTAACCACTGCGCCACCAGGGAAGCCCCTGTTATCCCATTTTAAAGATAAGCTTCTCTAATGTAAACGTTAGGAGAGCAAAGACCTCTGTTTTGTTCATTGTTACACCCCTAGCACATAGTGTCTGTCACACAGTAGGTGCCCAGTAAATGCTGAAAGTTGAATGAATAAATAAAGCTCAGGGAGACTTAACAACTTATCCAAGCTAGTATTTTAGCTCCCCTCTCTTCCCTCCTCAGTATCTTTCCCAAACACCTTTCTCTTCATCCCTAATTCTTAGTTTAAACTGTTTCATGTCTCACTTTTAACAGCCATCTTTGCCTTTAGCCCTTCTTCCAATCTCTTCCCCACGTGGCAGCCTAATCATCTTCCTGAGGTGCAGATCAGATCATGCCTTTCCCTTCCTTCATTTTTAGGGAGTACCTTTAGAGATAAAGCTCACATGGGCTGCGTTCTGCTCACCTCTTTTCAATCTCATCTCTTGCTTATTTCTCCCAAGCCTCGTCCTACCACTCGTGAGCTACTTGAGGTTCCCTGATCTTGAGCCTCCTTTCTCCACTCCCTTCCTTACCTTTCTACTCCCCTTTTACCTGATTAATTCCAACTCATCCCTCAAGACCTAATTCTAAGCCTTTCCTCATCTCCACCCATGCAGTCGAGGTTAGGTGTCCCTCTTGTGTGCTTCCTTAGTATCCTGTGTTTACCTCTACTGCAGTATCTGTTGAACTATATAGTACTTATCCCTCTGATAGATTGTTTCATTGTCCTCCTTGAGGACAGGGAATTGTGTCTCGTTTATCTCTGTACCTACTGTGTCTGACATGGAACCTGACATATATCATCATCATCATCATCATCACCAACTTTTATTGAAAGCCTGCAGACACTGTTGTAAACACTTTGCAAGTTTGTAACTCCTCTCATCTTCATGATGACCTTATGAGGCAGGTTCTATTATTATCTCCACTTTACCAGTGAGAAATGGAGAGATTAAAAGAAACCTATCCAAGGTCACTCAATGAGAAGGAGATAGAACCAGAACTTAAAACTCAGAGCCCGTGCTCTAATCACTGTGCAATAATGCTCAAGCAGCATCTGCTGAATGGATGAATCCAAGATTTCAGTGCAAGTCTCTTGGCCTCAAGTCCAGCACATGCTTCACCAGGTCACATACGTTCCTCAGATATATTAACTCCTCATCACTCTCAGTTCCTCGGTCACATATTCTTTGCTAGATGGTAGAAGCTGTTAGTTGCACTTTCACTTTATTCCCTTTATTTGCCACTTCCAAATATAGGCCAGTTCTATATGTAGAAGTTATACTCGTACTCAATCTGGATCTGTTCTTATACGTTATTTCAGGCGACCCTTGTCAAAGAATTATTTTTTGCAGAACTGGGGCGCTTACTGAAGGAGAGGACGATGACAATTCTGCTGAAGAAGATGAAGAAGAAGAAGAAGAAGAAGAAGAAGATGAAGAGGCCACAAGTGGAGAATACATTGCTGTTGGAGATTTTACGGCTCAGCAAGTCGGAGACCTTACATTTAAGGTAGTAGAAACAGACTGAAAGCTAACCGAAGGATAAATTTTCATACCTAACATAGTAAGAAAACTCTACCTGTTCTCCTGGATTAGATATTCCTGATATTAACTTTTTAAAGACTCAGTCTGTTTAAATAAAATAAGTGATAATTAAGATTTACAAGCGGTAGTCAGGCGAAATTCTGTTATCAAAGTTACCTGGTAGTAAAATGGTAAAAAGAGTAGATGCTCTTCTGTTTTTGAAAATAGTTTTCATGTTGATAATTCTGAATTTAGGGGTAAATTTTAATTAAAAAATTTTTACTTTTATTTTCTTTAAGAAAGGGGAAATTCTCCTTATCATTGAAAAAAACCCTGATGGTTGGTGGATGGCTAAGAACGCCAAAGGAAACAAAGGTCTTATTCCCAGAACCTACTTGGAGGTTAGTCTTTTTTGTTTATTCTTTCCTTTTTCTTCTTCAGGACATTTTTTCATTTATAATAAAACACTAAGATGCAGTCTTTGATCAATTGACTAGTGAATGACTTAAGATATAGAATTTGCCTCAATTTTAGAGAGACAGAGCATGGGAAAAATACTGTGTATAATAGTTCTGGGGACCTGTGAAGTGCTCTTATGTAGCTGAGCCCTAGAATATTATCCCACAATGAAGATTAATTCTGTGGATTAATGTTGATCATAAAAATTAATAGGCATTTATTATTTGTTGTGAAACAAAACCACAGTTAACTTTGTGTTAACTTCCACAAATATATGATCCTTTACTAAGATGTGGACATACAATATATGCATGTTTATGGCCTGTTTCTTTCACATTTCATAATATAGCATGGTCGTTTTCTGTGCCAACATATATAGATCAGTGCTGTCCAATAGAAATATAATGTAAACCGCAAATGTGATTTAAAATTTTCTAGTAACTACACTGAACTGTCTTGTTTTTTCTTCACACCACACCAACTGTGTGTTTTTTTTCTGACACCAAACACATGTTGTTTTTCCACACTGATTCTTTGAAACCAACCAGATATCCATCAATTCAGTTCAATTCTGACACTAGCTCCTGGAGTTAGCACAGACCTCCACAAGGTAAAGGCTCAGTCCCGCAAGACTGCGCCACTTCAGATGCCAGTCACAAGTCCCAGGGGCTAGCTGTACTTCTGAGTGACCGGCTCTGAATTTGGAAGTTCCCACACCTTTCCTCAGGTTCAGTAATTTGCTAGAGGGACCCACAGATCTCAATAAACACCTCACTTTTGCTTCCCAGTTC